>NC_091284.1:48815056-49116028 GCF_032444005.1 Ranitomeya imitator | reverse complement strand
CAATCATTATCACACAGACTGCTCTTTGCAGAAGATAGAGCACTGACTTAAACTGACAGTGCCACTGGCAGAGGTAACATCACCTTGCTGTGACTGAAATGAGTGATGTGCCATATAGTCCATAGCACACCATTAATATGCTGGTTCTAGCATAAGGAAGCTAATCCTGGGCTGCGTTTGGTGTTACTACTAATGGGTGGCGTGGGCTGTTAACCTATTAAATTTTGCTGTCAATCAGTGATAGCAGCATTTAGAGCTTGTGACATGGGGGTAATATTTCTCAATCAGCCCATTTGCGCCCCAGTGATGTGGGATGCCCATGAGTTGTCATGAAGACCAGCGTTCTACTGAAGACCTGCATGCCCATCCTGACTGTGCTCTTATAAAAGTCAGCCTGAAAAATAAGCCCTCAGATACATCCATCGACAGATAAATGAAATGTTACGGGTCTTGGCAAATGGTGTCAGAAGCACATTTTTTTAATGAATTTCCAATTTTTTATTCAATACTTAATTTAAAAAAAATATGCAAGTTTGGCACCTGAATAATCAAACTGACCTGGAGGATCATGGTGCAAGGTCATTTTTTATTGCATAATGAATAATAAATACAAAAAAAAACAATAGCGGAATGGTACTTTTGTTTGCAATTTTACCTCACGTGGAATTTTTCTTCCCCTTATCCAGTACATCACATGATGAAATGCATGGTGTCATTTAAAAGTGCAACTCATTCAACAAAAATCAAGTTCTTATATGGCTATATCGATGGAACAATAAAAAAGTTATGGCTCTTGGAAGAAGGGAAGAAAAAAACAAAAATGTAAAATTGTCAGAAAGGATTTAAAAATACAATTCCTCCCCTTTTAACAAAGCAAATTTGCAAAAGAAATGACAAAAACCTCAATCTAAAATACCATGTTTTCCCATCTAATATATAATTGCCTAGAATACTACTTCCTGCAATTTGTGCCAACTTCCGTGGCTTTGTCCGGAGCTAATGTCCGGAGCTAATGTCCGGAGATTAATTGCCTAGAATACTGCTTCCTGCAATTTGTGCCAACTTCTGTGGCTTTGTCCGGAGCTAATGTCCGGAGCTAATGTCCGGAGCTAATGTGCGGAGATAATGTCCGGAGCTAATGTCCGGAGCTAATGTCCGGAGCTAATGTCCGGAGATAAGTGACGTCAACAGTGTCCAGTGTCTGATTGGATGCCGCCTGCTGCGAGTGACCAATCAGAAACGTGCCGTACTGTGACACACTCCGCCCGCAATTTTGGTGTGATTTTTGAATTTTTACCTCACAGCAAGTTTCTACTGCGTGGAGGCGGGCCCAGTGACGTTGCTCTTCAAGCTCCTGCCGAATTTCGTCAAAAAAATGATAATACCATTTACCAAAACTATATATATTTAGTTGTGAAGTGGTTCAGTGACATTTTCACACCAATTTTGAACTTTTGTTTGGTGTTTTCTCCATATACTGCCTATTATTTTTGTTCTTTCTTACTATTATTTATTAATTGTATTATTCTTACATTTGAATAAATAAAGTATATATGGATTCTAGACTCCCGATTCTTTAGA
Source organism: Ranitomeya imitator (assembly GCF_032444005.1). Taxonomy (NCBI): domain Eukaryota; kingdom Metazoa; phylum Chordata; class Amphibia; order Anura; family Dendrobatidae; genus Ranitomeya; species Ranitomeya imitator. Next base: position 49,114,447 of record NC_091284.1, on the reverse strand, counting down.
ATCGGGCTGCCATCTAGTGTGAAATAAACACGTACCATGGCTGTTCCAACGATGTAGGCACCCGGTCTCCAAAGGCTCACGTGATATTGTTATGCCACGTGAAACTGGCAGTCAATTAGCATCTGGTAGTGGGCTGCAGTTCCTACACTTTTTTTGGTTTTTCAAGGTTTGTCGGGACTAGATGAGATCACAGAAGGTTAATAGTGGTCACTGATTGGCTGCAAGGCTCAAATAGCAGAACAGCCTTGGGAGACATGCCGCCGTTCCACCAATGTCGAGAGTAGGTGAATTTCTATTTTTCACATGAGAAAATAGTATTTAAGAAGGGATTGTCCTAATGATAGACAAACACTTTAAATGAAAGGTATACAAATCTTACAGAAGGACACAAATTCTAAAAACATCACTGTAAAAGAACTAGCCTTACCAACACCAGGTCTGATTACCAATGCACAAGCAGGATACTACCATGACTTGGTGGCATCCTGCTAGTGCATTGTGTATGGTTGCTGCATCAGTATTTTGCACCTGTGCTGCCCCGCCTTTATCATGGAGGTCTGGTGCTTTGGTAATCTTACCTGGTGTTGGTAAGGCTATTCCGTTTTCTAAGAAGGGTCTAAACAGAAGTTTGCAATATATTGTAGTTGGCTATTGGATATGATCATAGATGGCCTTTTGGACCCGTTTCAAAACATCTTGTCCAATGAAGCACACTTTCATCTAACCACACATGGTAATCCACAGAAGAATAGGTACTAGCATACAGAAAACTCTCGAGCTGCACCTGCAGCCACTTCATAATCCAAAAATTGGAATTTGGTGGGTACACGAATCGTGCATCCAATGTTCTGTAACAATGATGTGGCCACAGCCTCGTACATGGACGTCTTCCTGCAATTCTGTGCATAGTGAATGGATCAAAAGTGTGAGTATTGCATCTTTCAGCAAGTAACAGAGTTCGGTTTTTCATCTCCCACTTTATAGAAGTCACCCACTGCGATAACTCTTTTCTGTTCCGCTCCGCATATTAATATTAATGTTTAAATATAGATGCAATACACTGAAACTTAATAAAGATTTCTACTGAGAATAATAAAAAAAGGTAATATGTCAAAACCTGGCTTAATTTAGTCCAAAAATGAAAATGGCAACAAAGTTCTGAGGTCACATTTCAGGAATCAGGATATAACACATGCAAAGAAACAAGAGAAATGAAAATGTCTGCCAGTCTGAGATACAATTGAACTAAAACAGGATTCCTCACCAACATGCAATCTTAGAAGGGGATGCTACATGATCGATCTTGAGTAGTGGCCGGATCCCCTGCTTCCTGCTTGAACAGGGGGTGATGTGCTTTTGATGATTGACAATTTGGAGTGGCGGCATAGTTGAGCCACCGGCCTGAACTGTGCGCTCTCTGAAGCAGTGTTTCATCGGCAGCATTGCAGACGCATCGAAGCTGGCCACTGAGCTTGCAAGTGTGACTTCCTTCCATGGGAAATCATCAATTTCTTATAGACGAGGCAAGGAACAGTCAATTATTGCATTAAAAATTCTTCTGTTCTTAAGGTCTGAGAAGATTTTTAGGAGTTAAGTTGCAAGGTTCCTTGAGTCCTGAAACCTATATTGTACTAGAGCAGAGGGAGGTCCAACTACCAATCTACCCACCATGGCAAAAAAAAACATGGTCCAAAAAAAAAACAATACAGCACGTCAGCTTTCCTGGAATCTTTTATCTTCTCACCTCGGGAAAATATATTGTCCACCCCCTCCTTTTTCTCCTTTTAAAGCTTGACACTTAACTATTGTAATCACGTAGACTAATCTCTGAGCTGTTAGTTGAACTTTTCCTAGAGACGTCAGTGAATGAATCAGATCTATTGGCGTACAATTCGTCAGCAGAGAGATCTCAGTTTACTGGTCCACTGCTGCCTCGCACGCTATTTTTTATTGTGAAACTATCTTTGCATGGAACAAAAGTCAGGAGCAAGTCAAGACATATATAAACTTTAAAACAAAAGAATGTGATAACAAAGGCAGAAGACTTGCTCATGGAACACAAAGAAAAGTTTCCTTTGCTCAAAGCTTTGAATGACATTTGGTAGGATGAAAAGATGAGTAATACAAAACTTACTAAAGGTCCCCAATTCTTTTTTAGCTTTGACATTTTATAAAATATCTACTTTTGGTCTAGAGATGTAACTGATGCAAAATCTGTAACAAGACCCAGTGTCAGCCATGTGCATGCATTACTTGTGTCTTCTTTTTGGTCCCTAACTGTGACATCGGCACTCCAAATGCCTTGTGCAGCTTGATTCCTCTTTAATACTAGGTTTTTAATGAACTTCCTATCTCCAGCATTGTTTTTTTTTTGCCACCCCCCAGCTCCAGTGACAAAACTTAAAGTTTTTGAACCCCAATGCAAAATCTCCAACAGGGCCTCCAGCTCTTACAGGTCTTAGTCTTATTATATGGAGCAAAGAGACCTTTTGGGTCTCCCTAGACTCCAGTACCCGAGTGAGATTGTAGTCTTGGTATCTAGTAAAGTTACGATATGCCCTTGCTGGCTTCCAGGACTTCTGTTGAGCCAGAAATGGCATAGAGATGATACAGTTAAATGTCAGGCTTCACTTCTCTAGGATGCATTACCTACAGAATGAAAGGCTCTCAATGTCCTTTCTCTGTCCCCACTCTATTTTCAATGTTTCTAGATAATCAGCTTCTCAAGTAGAGATGAGCGCATCTTTTGAAAATCTAATTACCGGTATCCTAATTTTCCCAAATAAATTGAATTGTGGCAAATAAATTAGTGAAGAATGTCAATACTGAAAAGTTTGTACTTGCTTGGAAAATATATATGTGGGAAAGAAGAGGGAGAAATAAAGAGAGGACCCCTTTCTTCATAAGAGCTTACATTCTACAAGAGAGAGCAGCCCACTGACCATAAGAGCTTACACTATATGGGAGAGAGAGAAAGGTCTCCGCTGACCATAAGAGCTTACACTCTACAGGAGAGAGATAGCGAGAGGACCCCGCTGACCATAAGAGCTTACAATCTACTGGAGAAAGAGAGAGGACCCCGCTGACCATAAGAGCTTACACTATACGGGAGAGAGAAAGAGGACCCCACTGTGTAGAAGAGCTTACACTCTACAGAAGACAAAGAGGCAGAGAGAAAGAAGACCCCACTGATTACACAGGTCTGCGACTAAAAAGCTGTTTGATTAATTTCATCTAATTTCCATATATTTTGGTATGCTGAAAACCCAAAAAAATATTGAAAAAATCCTGGACGTCAGGATTTGCCACAAAATGCAAAATTCTCTTCAAATTTAGTATATTTTTCTCAATTTTTGGTATTTTTTTATCTTATAGGGTATTGAAAGTCAAAATTACTATTAATTAACTCATATCAATGCATTGAAGATACACAATGCCAAAAAAATATAACTTTCAAAGAAAAGAACTTTCAGAGTGAGCTAATGAAACCAGCATCAACATGTTGCAAGCTGAACGAGCAGGCTCTGACATGCCCGGGCTTGATTCAATTGTTTTATCTTGGTTCTCGCCTGTTCACACTTTTTCATCTCAGTTCGTGTTAGCTCATCATATTCAACCGTGTTTCCCAAAATTAGCATTATGGCTCAGCGGAAGTGTATTAATTGGCAGTTTCTGTTACATTTGTGGTGAATATACAGTGTTGAAACAACAGCTGAATATTACAATCTTTGTGAAAAAAGTATACTTAGCTTATTTCGGACTAAAGCTTGGAGATCAAGATAAAGCTTGGGCGCCTCATAAAGTGTGCAAACGATGTGTTGAGGACCTCCAAAATTGGTTCAAGGGTAAGAAAAAAGCTTTCCGTTATGGGATTCCTATGGTATGGCGAGAGCAAAAGAACCATAGTGACTATTGTTACTTTTGTTCATGCGATGTGAAAGGGTATAATTCAAAATGGAAGCATTCCATTTCATACCCCAATATTCACTCAGCAATTCGTCCCATCCCCCATGGCACAAATATACCAGTACTCAAGGCTTCTGCTACCTTGGAAGAGATAACTAGCTCTGATGAAGGTAGAGTCATACCTGAACCAGATGATGAATCAAGTTGTGACTTTGAAGCTGATACAAGACGAAAATTGTTTTTCCCAGGAGGAGATGAATGATTTGGTAAGAGACTTGAATCTTCCCAAAGGTGCCGCTGAGTTACTCGGATCAACGCTCAAAAGCAAGAATTTATTAATGCCAGGAGTGTCTTTTTCATGGTTCAGACATCGTGAAAACGAGTTCATTCCTTACTTTGCCCAGGAAGATAAGTTGGTTTATTGCATCGATGTCGAAGGTTTGATGGGTCAATTCAAAAATCAATATGATTCTGTGCAATGGCGTCTTTTTATAGATTATTCAAAAAGAAGTCTCAAAGCAGTTTTACTCCACAATGGCGGTTTTTATGCTTCCATTCCTGTAGGTCATTCTGTACAACTCAAGGAAACTTACGAGAACTTGGAATTGGTTCTTCGTAAACTTAAATATGAAGACCACGGTTGGCAAGTGTGCGGGGATTTGAAAGTCTTGTGCATGCTGCTCAGGCAACAAGCTGGGTATACCAAATACCCTTGTTTTCTGTGTCTATCGGACAGTTTAGACCGACAAAATCACTGGACCAAGAAGAATTGGCAGCTGAGGGTGCTCACAGTTGGTGAAAAAAATGTCCTCCGAGAAACTTTGGTTCTTCCCCAAAAAGTTCTTCTACCACCTCGCCACATAAAATTGGGATTGATGAAGCAATTCGTAAAATCACTTCCAAAAGATGGAGAATGCTTCAAATACTTGGTCACCAAGTTTCCAGGCCTCTCGGAGGCAAAATTGAAGGAAGGTGTGTTCGTCGGACCAGACATTAGAAGGCTTATAGCTGATCAAGAGTTTATCAATACCATGACGCATCCTCAAAAAAAAGGGTGGTTTGCATTTAAAGAGGTCATAGAGAAAATTTTAGGCAATAACAAAGACCCTGACTACGAAAAATCGTCAGACGAATGCTGAAAGCATTTCAAACTTTAGGTTGCCTGATAAGTTTAAAAGTGCATTTCCTCCATTCCCACCTTGACAACTTTCCTGAAAATTTGGGAGCTGTGAGTGAAGAGCAAGGTGAATGATTCCACCAGGACATTAAAGAGATGGAAAGAAGATACCAGGGAAGATGGAGCCTTACAATGATGGCAGACTACTGTTGGACGCTTCAGAGAGACATTCCAGATGCTACTCACAAGTGTAAATGTACCAAGGGAAGCCTCACAGGGAAGAAGAATCAATTTTAGTGTGTGTTAGTGAGCTCATGGCAGTTAAAAAATTATTCTCATGAAACATTTGTAATAAAAAAATAATATTATGAGTCTATTTTCATTTATTTTGTGATATTGTCTTATTTAGCATAGTTACTAAAATTGTCAGAAAATGTGATGTCCTATGACAAAACGAAGGTCATTTTCGCATTCAGCGCACTTAAAAACATAAAGATTACGTGGAATAACCAAAACATCTCTAGAAAAATGTATTGTTGCAGTCCAGTGTTATTAGATCTTACACTCTAGAGGAGAGAGAGAAAACAATGCTGACCGTAAGAGCTTAGGGTACCGTCACACAGTGGCATTTTGATCGCTACGACGGCACGATCCGTGACGTTCCAGCATCGTAACAATATCGCTCCAGCGTCGTAGACTGCGGTCACACTTTGCTATGTGCGACGCTGTAGCGATAATTTCATGACGTATGTGCGATGTAGAAGCCGTTGGTTACTATGCGCACATCATATACAATATTGTGCACACCTTTGTTACACCATGCGATCATGCCGCCACAGCGGGACACTAGACGACGAAAGAAAGTTTCAAACCATCTGCTACAACGTACGATTCTCAGCGGGGTCCCTGATCGCAGGAGCGTGTCAGACACAGCGAGATCGTAAGTATATTGCTGGAACGTCACGAATTGTGCCGTCGTAGCGATCAAAATGCCACTGTGTGACGGTACCCTTTACACTCTACAGGAGAGAGAGGAACTCACTGACCATAAGAGAAAAAACACAAAAGAAAAAGGAATATGCACACAGTGGGATCAGCCAAATGTAATAAATTTTATTATAACAACTCACCATACATAAAGGCAAAAAAGGGAGAAACAAACATTTAAAAACATTTAAAAACTAAACGGACCTACCCGCATCCCCCCAAATGCAATAACAAGGATCCATATAACAATACACAACAAATGTGCAAGTAATGCAAAGGACATTTGAACAGATTGGCAGATTAATACAATAACAAGCACATTTATTCAATACCTTGTGCTGCCAGCTGAAAAAGCCACCAAGAGAAAAAAAATCAAAAATCAGATCCTGAATATAACCAATACCCCCCAGTCACATAGCAGGCCTGTAATCAATCAATAGTGCTATCCTGAAGGAAGATCAGGTGCTAAACCAGGCAAATAGCTGGTACAGCTAGCTTACAGTCTTCCCTAGTTCTAACACCCCATATCATACATTACTAAATACGGCGCAGAGCTTCCAGCCACTGAGGAGTCAATACCCCATTGGTATCAGTGAATAAGTGTGCCCTCAAGGCAGATATGAATGCGGCAAGCATAAGAAAGCGTGTGCACCTAGGTAAAGCTGGGGTGGGCAGTGAATAAAGCTAAGACAAGGGAGATCCAAGGGGGGGGGGGGTGTTGGCCTGATTTTTTCTCTTGGGGGCTTTTTCAGCTGGCAGCACAAGGTATTGAATAAATGTGCTTGTTATTGTATTAATCTGCCAATCTTTTCAAATGTCCTTTGCATTACTTGCACATTTGTTGTGTATTGTTATATGGATCCTTGTTATTGCATTTTGGGGGATGCGGGTAGGTCCGTTTAGTTTTTAAATGTTTTTAAATGTTTGTTTCTCCCTTTTTTGCCTTTATGTATGGTGAGTTGTTATAATAAAATTTATTACATTTGGCTGATCCCACTGTGTGCATATTCCTTTTTCTTTTGTATTTTTTCTGGTATTTCATATATGCACGTGGTTGATCCCCTTTGCACATATTGTGTGCAGTGCCTGCCTTTCTGTGTTTTTGCACTGACCATAAGAGCTTATACTCTACAGGAGAGAGAGGACCCCGCTGACCATAAGAGCTTACACTCTACAGGTGAGCGAGGACCCCGCTGACCATAAGAGCTTACACTCTACAGGTGAGCGAGGACCCCGCTGACCATAAGAGCTTACACTCTACAGGAGAGAGAGGACCCCACTGACCATAAGAGCTTACACTCTACAGGAGAGAGAGGACCCCACTGACCATAAGAGCTTACACTCTACAGGAGAGAGAGGACCCCACTGACCATAAGAGCTTACACTCTACAGGTGAGCGAGGACCCCGCTGACCATAAGAGCTTACACTCTACAGAAAAGAGGACCCCACTGACCATAAGAGCTTACACTGTACAGGAGAGAGAGGACCCTGCTGACCATAAGAGCTTACACTCTACAGGAGAGAGAGAGGACCCCACTGACCATAAGAGCTTACACTCTACAGGAGAGAGAGGACCCCGCTGACTATAAGAGCTTACACTCTACAGGAGAGAGAGAGGACCCCACTGACCATAAGAGCTTACACTCTACAGGAGAGAGAGAGGACCCCACTGACCATAAGAGCTTACGCTCTACAGGAGAGAGAGGACCCCACTGACCATAAGAGCTTACAATCTACAGGAGAGAGAGGACCCCGCTGACTATAAGAGCTTACACTCTACAGGAGAGAGAGAGGACCCCACTGACCATAAGAGCTTACACTCTACAGGAGAGAGAGGATCCTGCTGAACATAAGAGCTTACACTCTACAGGAGAGAGAGGATCCTGCTGAACATAAGAGCTTACACTCTACAGGAGAGAGAGGATCCCGCTGACCATAAAAGTTTACACTCTATTGAAGAGAGAGTGAGAGAGAGGACATTATTGCCCATAAGAGCTTACAATCTACTGATTATAGAGACTTACCCAGTCACTCTGAAAATGAAAAATCTTTCTGCCATACAAACTGGGCTCCACTGGGAACCGCTGATCAGTGATTTGTCATGCATTGATCACCATTGTACAAGGTATGATAATCCATTGGATATCATAGCTGAAAAGCATTATTAGGAGCAAAATAATATGAGTCCCTCTTTAATGCTTCAACAGTTTGGGACTCGTGTCTGTTAAGGTGTCAAGTTCCCGCCTCTGCACAGGGGGAATTCTCAAACCATCTCCACTGCAGTCTCCCATTCTTCTTCAGCCACAGTGGAGCCTGCTCAGCAGAGACGTCAGACCCAACCTCTGGCTCAAGCTGATACTGTGCAACTGGTTACTGCTACCCTTCCAGGCACTGCCTTTGTAGCCAGCACTGATCAGCAGCGAGCAGGTCTTTCTGGGACTAAGACCTGCTTTTCCAATACTGAGCATGCCCACGGGATGACCTCATATTGGAGGTCGGGGGTCACATGCTAGGGTCCTGTTGCGGCTCCTATTGGACCATCTGGAAGGTCCCGTAGCACTGCTGCTATAAAAGGTTTGCATGGCCGCTCGGCCATGCGCTAGTGTATACTTGATAACGTGTGTGTTGATGTGTGAATGTTGCTCCTTAGGACGGTATCACACTGGGCGTATGAAAATACCGTCCGTTTTTTATGGCCATAATATGCAGAAATATTCCCAAAATAGTGATCCATATGTCATCCGTAGGCAGGGTGTGGCAGCGTATTTTGCGCATGTCATCCTCGTATGTAATCCGTATAGCATCCGTACAGCGAGATTTTCTCGCAGGCTTGCAAAACGGACATACAATGGATCCATGGGCTCAAATATTCGTTAAAACATATATGCAGTCTGTATATACAGTGCAGACCAAAAGTTTGGACACACCTTCTCATTTAAAGATTTTTCTGTATTTTCATGACTTTGAAAATTGTACATTCACACTGAAGGCTTCAAAACTATGAATTAACACATGTGGAATTATATACTTAACAAAAAAGTATGAAACAACTGAAATTCTGTCTTATATTCTAGGTTCTTCAAAGTAGCCACCTTTTGCTTTGATGACTGCTTTGCATGCTCTTGGCATTCTCTTGATGAGATTCAAGAGGTAGTCACCGGGAATGGTTTTCCAACAATCTTGAAGGAGTTCCCAGAGATGTTTAGCACTTGTTGGCCCTTTTGCCTTCACTCTGCGGTCCAGCTCACCCCAAACCATCTCGATTGGGTTCAGGTCTAGTGACTTTGGAGGCCAGGTCATCTGGCGTACCACCCCATCACTCTCCGTCTTGGTCAAATAGCCCTTACAGAGCCTGGAGGTGTGCTTGGGGTCATTGTCCTTGCTACAGAACCCCCAGCACCAAGAATATGTTATGCTATATATATATTCTGTATAAGAGTTTCCATGTGAAATGCATCAGTCCACAGGCTGCGCCCCTGGGCAAGATATTCTCTTTTTGACCTCCCCCACCTATGTAATTCCCACAGTAAATACCAGCAGGCTCCGGCCCCCTGCGGCTATTGTAATGTATGTCTGGCCTGTTTTTTTCTATTGGCCGGCCCTGTGTATCTGTGTTACATATTCTGTACGTTGTAAATAAAGGGTGCTCTTTTACACTGGAAATTCGTGGAGTAGCAGTCAGCTTTTATATGCTCTCACGTAATCAAGGAATTCCAGCAGAGTGGACCTCCTGAAACACGGGGTGGTACTGAAAGAGGTACCCCAGCTTGGTAGACCCCATTACAGTCCTGTTGAAAAATAAATGATGGTCCAACTAAACGCAAACCGAATGGAATAGCATGCCGATGCAAGATGTTGTGGTAGCCATGTTGATTCAGTATGCCTTCAATTTTGAATAAATCCCCAAGGTGTCACCAGCAAATCACCCCCACACCATCACACCTCCTCCTCCATGCTTCAAGGTGGGAACCAGGCATGTAGAGCCCATCCGTTCACTTTTTCTAAGAGGCACAAAGACACGGTGGTTGGAACCAAAGTTCTCAAATTTAGACTCATCAGACCAAAGCACAGATTTCCACTGGTCTAATGTCCATTCCTTGTGTTCTTTAGCCCAAACAAGTCTCTTTTGCTTGTTGCCTGTCCTTAAAGGGTAAGTGCCAATGATAACACAAATCATATAAGGAAAAGAGCACCAATAAATACCAGGTATAAAAGCAACAAAGTTTATTAAATATAATTGATTAAGTAAAAACACAAATAGACAAAAAGGGATGTGACAGGGTAAGCCAGAAGCAGGTGGCACCAAAAACAGAGACAGGTTCCCTCAGGTATATACAGAAACATGCAGTAGGTTATGCTCAGGACTAAATAAACCAATACATTGTGCAGAGATACATATATGCACAAAGAGAGTGTAGGGGGCTGTATACCACCTATACACCAAGAGCGAAAAGAGACCCGCAAAAGGATCAAGTAATGGAGGTACGTTACCTGGGTGAACACTGGAGCTCTGAGGTGCCACCGTCCCCAACATTATATACGTGTGTCATCTCCTCCTGTATATAGTATATACCTGTGTGTCATCTGCTCCTGTATATAGTATATACCTGTGTGTCATCTGCTCCTGTATATAGTATATACCTGTGTGTCATCTCCTCCTGTATTTAGTATATACCTGTGTGTCATCTTCTCCTGTATATAGTGTATACCTGTGTATCATCTCTCCTGTATATAATATATACCTGTGTGTCATCTCCTCCTGTATATAGTTTATATCTCTGTGTCATCTCCTCCTGTATTAGACCTCGTTCACATGTTATTTGCTCAGTATTTTTACCTCAGTATTCGTAAGCTAATTTGGCAGCCTGATAAATCCCCAGCCAACAGGAAGCCCTCCCTGGCAGTATATGTTAGCTCACACATACACATGATAGACAGGTCATGTGACTGACAGCTGCCGTATATATATATATATATATATATATATATATATATATATATGTATATTTCATACAGCGCTAGATAGCAGAAAAGCCGGTAATTCAATTGCCGGCTTTTGCTATCTCCTTCTCAAACCCAACATGATATGAGACCTGGTTTACATACAGTAAACCATTTCACATCCATTATTTTTGTACATATTCCTCATTAGTAAAATTTGGGGGATCTAGCTGTTAAAACAAAGGGCTAAATCACAGAAAAAATTGGCGGGGGCTCCCACGCAATTTTCTCTGCCAGAGTGGGAAAGCCAGTGACTGAGGGCAGATATTAATAACCTAGAGAGGGACCATGAGTGTTGCCCCCCCCTGGCTAAAAACATCTGCCCCAGCCACCTCAGAAAAAGCACATCTGTAAGATGCGCCTATTCCAGCACTTAGCCTCTCTCTTCCCACTTCCGTGTAGCGGTGGGATATGGGGTAATAAAGGGTTAATGTCACCTTGCTATTGTAAGGTGACATTAAGCCAGGTTAATGATGGAGAGGCGTCAATAAGACACCTATCCATTATTAATCCAATAGTAGCACGGTAGCCTAGTGGTAATGAAAGGCGCTTGCAGCATGGGAGACCTGGGTTCTAGCCCCCCCATGGAAAGTTGCAAATGGAATTGCTAAAATTTTTACTAACTATGTTACTATCAATTATTAGGTTCTGTAGAAGGACGTAGATCTGGGGACTTATTATGATGGAATATAGGCTGAACTGCATGGACAAATGTCTTTTTTCAGCCTTACTAACTATGTTACTATGTTACTATGTAGTAAATGGTTAATAAAACACACACACATTAGGAAAAAAGTATTTTAATGAAATAAAGACACAGGGCGTTGTAATAGTTTATTATACTCTCAATCCAATTGAAGACCCTTGTCACCTGAAACAAAGTTAAAATAAAAAACAATATCCCATACCTTCCGTCGTTCAGTCTTTTCCCACGCTGTAAATCCATCTGAAGGGGTTAACTAATTTTACAAGCAGAAGCCTGCTAATACAGCCGCCCATGCCTGTAAAAACCCAGGAAATGAATGGGAAGCAGGGTAGCTACCTAAACTTGCGGCGCTGCGCCCCCTGCTGGCATAACCTCAGATAAACTCGAGCATGGGAATTTTTCTGAATATATACACTAGCGCATAGCCGAGCGGCCATGCAAACCTTTTATAGCAGTAGTGCTATGGGACCTTGTTGATGGTCCAATCAGAGCTGCAACAGGACCTGGGCATGCTCAGTATGGGAAAAGCTGGACTTATCCCAGAAAGACCTGCTCGCTGCTGATCAGTGCTGGCTACAAAGTCAGAGCCTGGAAAGGCAGCAGTAACCAGTCACACAGTATCAGTTTGAGCAAGATGCTGGGACCGACAGCAGACATGGTTCGAGATTCCCCCTGTGCAGAGGCGGGAACTCGACACCTAACAATATGGGTGTCACTCAAGTCCTATTAATTAAGGCAGAGGACGATATTTGAGATGTTTATAGTAATGCATTCTGTTCTGATTATCTTGCTTCCTATGAGCAGAAATGTAGTTTAAAGGAGCAGCACATAGCATAGTCAGCAATAGTCAAGGAGTCGATACATGGAGCATCAGCATAATCTTAGAATGAAGGAGCAGGTGAAAGGAAGCTTAACTTGAGGTTGGTAGCTCAATAATCTCACAAGGAAGGGAGTTCAATGCCAGGTCTAAATAGAGTATTCAATCAGGCAGGGGTCAATGAGGAACTGAAGGTGGAGACAATCAGAAACAACACAGGCACAAGAATCTGGGTTAGCATGGTACTGTCCAAAGAGCAGAATAGCTCAGAGTGAAGAGCTGCCACATATTGCACAATGTCCACTGGATTTGAGTCCTGACAGTAACGTTACTCCTGCGGAAGCCCTGGATTCCCATTTTTTTACACCCTTAAAGTATGTTGCCAACAATTGTGCTGATAACCTCACAATTCCTCCACAGTACCCTACACATGCACAGGATAACGACCATGCTGTACCCACCTCAACTCCCCCGGCAAAATATGATGACCCTCAACACAGTGTGACCCCCACACAGCCCTCAATGCAGCACCACACCTCACCACGCTGTATAATGGCCCCCCATTAGCCTTCCAAACAGTATAATGGCCCCCACATAGCCCTTCACACAGCATGATGGATCCACACAAACCATTGCACAGTATCATTTCTTGCATGCAGTATAATGGCCACCAAATAGCCATCAATAAAGTATTTAGCCTCCCACATTGCCCTCCAAATATTTTAATAGCACCAAAATAGCGCTCCATATAGTATAATGGGCCCCATAGTCCTCCATATAGCATACTGCTCCCCATAATCCTCCATGTAATATACTGCACCCCATAGTCCTCAATACAGTATAATGCACTCCCCATAGTCATCAATATATTATAGTATACTCCCCATAGTTCTCCATATAGGATAGTGCACGCCATAGTTTTCAACATAGTAAAATGCTCTCCCCATAGTCCTCCATATAGTATAATGCACCCCATAGTCTTCCATATAGTAAAATGCACTCCCCATAGTCCTCCATATAGTATAATGCACCCTATAGTCCTCTATACAATGTAATGCACTCCATATAGGTCTCCATATAGTATAATGCATTCCCCATATGTCTCCATATAGCATAATGTTCCCCTTAGTCCTTCAAATAGTGTAATGCACTCATCATAGACCTAAATACAGTATAATGCACTCCATAGTCCTCCATATAATATACTGCACCCAATAATCCTTCATACATTATAATGCACTCCCCATAGTCCTCCATATAGTATAATGTACTCCCCAAAGGTCTCCATATAGCATAGTGTGCCCCATAGTCCTTCATTCAGTATAATGCACTCCCCATAGTCCTACATGCAGAATAATGCAGCTCTTAGTCCTCAAAATAGTACAGTGCACCCCATAGTCCTCCATATAGTATTATTGCCAGCACAATGTACTCACTGATTGAAAAAAAAAATATTCACCTCTTCTCCTCATTCTCCGCTGCCCCGCTCTCTGCAGAAAGCACTTTGATGCGCTCGCTGAAAATGTCATATAGCTGAACATTCGATGTCCAGCATGGGGCCTGGTGCCAGGCCCCTCTTGCTCATGGACCCCATAATGGCCATGTGGCCTGCCTCCTTTGTATGCCACTGCCACCCATTGGTCCTCTTGTCATTATGCAATGTACCATTAATTGTTTAGTCCAACAATTATGCTGATTTTTGTTGCTTTCTTCTGTGATAACCATGGAAACAGCAGCATAAAAACTGGAAAGGGTTGGAGACCTTCCAATTTATTTTGAAAGCACAGTCAAAGAAGTAAAATGCTTCAGTTTTCACCACTTTTCAGAAATTATTATTATACATTCACGTACTCTCATGTTTCATCTGTTATTAAATCTGCATTATGTTCTTTTCTGGATGGTAGGTGGATAAACTCAGGTATACAATATTCTTTCTTTGTCATATTTTCAATTTAACCTTATAAAAAGGTCATGAAAAAAACTTTAAAACTGGTCTGGACTCATAAGTCAAGTTGGCAAAAATCTACTAAATAAGCAGAATAGAAAAATATGTCTTTTGGAATGTGGTAACACCAAAATTCCTTTTTTGAAATGAAATGGAAATGTTTTTATTGTTCAAAAGTAAAATACAAAAATAGTCATGTTTGGTATTGCTGCCTCATACTAACCTACAGAAAAAAGATTTAATCCTAAACAAATGTCCTGTTTTTAATTGCAAGAAAGGTGTAATATAAACTCTTAAAAAGCAAAATGGAATTAATACCTTTTATTACACTCCCCCTCCAAAATAAAATTATGTTATAAGTAGAGATGAGCAAATATTTTGAAATTCAAATTTGCCAGTTTTGCCAGTTTTTTTGTAAAAAATTTGATTCATGACAAACAGATTCTAAAGTGGTCCAAAGCCCCCAATAACAATGAAAAGCAGTGAATTAAACTCTGAGGTCTGTAAGAGAAAGGTCAGTCATAATATACTGAACAGCCATGTTGGCTCTAGCAGCCATCTTCTGCAAAGTTATAAACTAACTAATTTTTCTTCTAAAAAGCTATTAAGATGTACTTCTGAAAGTCATAGACATATTGGAGACAAAAGATGAGATCATAGCCATTTACAGGTACAGTGGACATACACATGGGTTAATTGGATCAGCTGTAGGGCCATGAGAATAGAAAAAGGGTAAACATATGGTAATAAAGAAGTGTATTAAGTGATGATCAATGACACTAACCAAGATAAACAAGGAGATTTATGAGTTCTAATGGAGTTTGGGGAAAAGAGTCTCAAAGTCATTACATTTCACCATTTTATGCTTCGTCCTTGAATGTGAGTTTTTCTATGCAGTATGTTGTTATCATGTATATGCCCTTTTTGCTGCAATGTGCTTTGTTTGTCTGTATCATGCATAAAAAGCCCCTGTTACTGTTGTTCTGGGCCATTCCATGTGCCACACTTTGCCTGTCTGGACTTCTGTGCGTGCCTGCATGCTTCATCTCACTGACTATTCCATGTGCTGTTTTGCTGTAAATCTCTGAATAGACTTCAGTCTCAGCTTGATAAGAGGATTGTCTACATATTTTTCCTGGCTTTTTCAGATCTCAGTAAGGACTTCCTTACAAGGTCTCTTAGGACTATATTATACCCCTTTCAGCCTCTTAATCCAAAACACAGTCTTACCGCTGTGTCAAACATCATGTCCTCCCTCTATCTGAAACTGAACCTGTCAAAAACTGAACTAACCTACCTTTGCCTGACATTGCCATCTCCGTGTGTGGTTCCAACATTACCCCCAAGCAACATGCCCGCTGCCTTTGGGGTATATTTGATTCTGAGCTTTCATTCACCCCCCCACATCCAATCACTGGCTCAACTCTTCTTATCTGCATCTCAAAAACATTCCTAGAATTCGCCCTTTTCTTACTTTCAACTCTGCAAAAAACTCTTACTGCTTCTCTTATTCATTCTTGTCTGGACTTTTGTATCTCTCTACTACATCCACAACCTGTTCCCTCCCTGTATCTCTGAACTAATATCCCAATATCTTCCCTCGCATAATCTTCGATCCTCCCAAGACCTCCTACTCTCCTCCACACTTACTCCTTCCTCACACAACCGCCTCCAAGATTTCTCCCAAATATCCCCCATCCTCTGGAATTTCACGCCTCAAAACGTCCGATTATCCACCATCCTCGGATCCTTCAGACGGAACCTGAAAACCCATCTCTTCAGGAAAGCCTACAGACTGCAATAACCATTCTGCTGCCTCACCACCACCCGAGCTACTTCCTCACCACCACTCGAGCTGCCACCTCACCACCACCAGAGCTGCCACCTCACCACCACCAGAGCTTCCACACCCCCGACCTTCTGTCTCTTCCCCATTATCCTGTAGAATGTAAGTCCGCAACGACAGGGTCCTCTCCCCTCTGTACCAATCTGTCATTGTAAATTTATTTACTGTAAATGATATCTATAACTCTGTACGTAACCCCTTTCTCATGTACAGCACCATGGAATTAATGGTGCTATATAAATAAATGATAATTATTATTATTAATGGTAACCAACAGCCTGTTCTTCATGCACTAATATTTTTCACTGCTTTGCTGTCACACACTATCTGTACAGTTTCTTCAGTAATTTATGGCTTTCTCTCCCATCTTTATGGCTAACCTGTGAGCTGTGACATCATCACTCTATCCAGATTCACCACAAAATGTCTTCTCATTTCCCTGCTCCGGCTTTATATACCAGCTATAATAGTCCCTCCTTACTTACTCTGCTATACCATGTGATGTGATAATTGCAAGACATTATGGAGAAACATGCCTGAGGTCATGGGACCATGTTCAAATTTGCCAGGTTCAGTGAATTTTTAAAAATTCTGCATGAGTTAGATATGCAGCCATCACTCATCTCTATTGATAAATAATTAACAAAATAATATGGTAACAGGAACTCCAACTTGTTCCACAAATATTGAAACAACTACATTGAAAAGAAAATAATAAAGTTACAGCTCTTTATTGTTGTGAGGAGATGGCCACTTACTAAAGACTATAGGACGAAAGGACGTAGAGCTGAGTCCATAGCTCTAAGAGATAGAGATATTTTTACATCAATATAATTGTAATGTCATAGATATTTGCTTGCTGTGTTTTATTAAAGATTTGCTTGCTCATCAGTTCATCCTCAGAAATCAATGTTTCAACACAGGTTGAATCAGGCAGTTGTTGGTGTGACTTCGAAGGGAGAGAGGATCCAAGCTGGGATGAATGGATGGTCTATGGAGTTTTGGAGATCAGATGCTGGCTGGGCTGGAACCTCCTGACAAGGCTGAGGGATCTGTCATCTGGATTTAACAATTTTTTTTACGGATTGTTGATCCTGGATATATGGATGTCGGTTGTCATATTTGTCATTTGGAGGAGCCTGGACTGTGACTACAGACTATACTGGTGGGAGATACGAAATCTGTGAGCCAACCAAAAGTTGATTTCTATAACCCACAATCTCAGATCCTCACAATTGTGAAAATAAAAAAAGGAAAACATAAATAAATAAGAAAGTGCCTTGGTCTTTAGCTGCTCTCCAAAATATGCAGATCATAAAGAGGTAGATACTGTCAAGCTCACACCCTGACTGGAGGGGTTTGTGGCCCCACTGTTCCATGAACCAGACTATCCTGGAAGGGGCGTGACTATGACAGCTGCCTTGGTCTTCACTGGAGCCTCTGATGGTGAGGTCAAGCTTGTGCGGCAGGCAGCTACCAGGTGCTACTCCAGGGTGGTGTATGGCTGTGGCTGCTGATCCCACTTGAGAAACAGGAACACCAGGATTGGTGCGGACAACTGGCAGATAAGCACTGCTGAAACGTGGACAAGTAGGCAAGCAGGCATGGCAGAGAACACAGGGCTGGCAGGCACAGCAGAGAACACAGGGCTGACAGGCACGGCAGAGAACACAGGGCTGGCAGGCACGGCAGACAACACAGGGCTGGCAGGCATGGCAGAGGCAAAGCTGCAAGAGAGCGGAGCACAGGCAAAGCCACAGAGCCGCAAGAGTGCGGAGCACAAGCAAACAGAGAGGACACAAGGAAAGACACAGCAGGGAGAGAAGCCACAGACAAGGAGACAGAGGTAGGACAAAGTTCAGACAAGGCAATGGAACAAGACAAGGCACAAGAACACAAAGACACAGGGACCAGAATATTCTGCCTCTTGGAGGGTGGACAAACCTAAACAAGGCAAAGCAAGGACACAGACACAGAGACCAGGATATACAGCCTCCTGGAGGGCAGACCAACAAGAACAAGGCAAGGCTAAGCGTAGAGCCTCCAGAGATGGAAGAACACAGAGCAAGGCCTGGCAAGTCAGAAGCTAAACACTAACTGAGTTTACACATTGTACATGCCCAGTCCACTGGGTGGAGCTGCACTAAATACCGGAGGCCTCTTGGTAATTGGTCAGGAATAGACCAGACAGGTGCACCTGATTCCTATAAGAATCAGAGAGTTCAGGCGTTCCCCCCCATGCACACAGCCAGGAAGCATGCAGAGAGCAGAAGCACAGAATATGGAGCTGTCAAGAAACAGAAACCACATCATGACCTGGAGCAGTGTGTAAGATAGTGTGAGAGATGCGAGGCCATGCCGTGGTGCCAGCAGAGTTGTTAAAGATACCTTTACATGGAACCCGTGATATAAGAAAACACTATTAACCAGAGTAGATGGGATTCATCTGCATGTTAATAGCATTCTGAACCATCCTAGCGCCTGTACTTAGACCTCCATTGTCTGGAAAAAATGAACTTTATTCCTACCTGCATCGTTCGAGTTTCAGTCATGGGGACTGCACTGGCGCAGGTTCTGTCATTGCTCCGTGTATAGAGAGCAGCAGCTGTAATCGCACTCCTGGCCTTGACTCACAGCTGGCCGTAATAATGAGCCGATGTTAGTACGGTAAGTGCCAGGTGCGAGATTAGAACCGCTGCACTCTATGCACAGAGCAGTGACTGAACCGCCACCGGTGCTATCCTTGTAACTTGATATGTAAAATCATTGTTAAAGGTTTTACATATTTCCATCATTAACTTCCTTGCTGCAAGAGAAGAGCAATTCTTCCTGTCAGTTGTGGATTAATTTCTGCCAATGGCTCTCAGTTTAGGCAGTAATACCTATGAATGTAAAAGCTGTCAATGATGCCAATGGAATGCCACTGACAAAATAAAAATACTGCTGGTGAAATAACATATGTTGTTGATGGAAATACC
Organism: Ranitomeya imitator; assembly: GCF_032444005.1. Lineage (NCBI taxonomy): Eukaryota > Metazoa > Chordata > Amphibia > Anura > Dendrobatidae > Ranitomeya > Ranitomeya imitator. The sequence continues at coordinate 49,095,143 of NC_091284.1, read as the reverse complement.
CTCTTAATATACCGTATGCATGAGGAGCTGTAGATATTGCAGTCAGTGTCCCTACTTGTACTACATGAATCATCCAGAAAGTTCTGAAAACCACAAGCCACTTTACAGGCCATGGAAGCTCCTCAATTCACAAGCTATTACAGAGCCATCATGAAGGCTAAAATCTGCATCATAATGGAGTGGTCTGACCAGACATCCTGTCAGTAACATACGTTCTCTGATGTGGTCTCGCCATACCAAACACAACATATCTAGTTATCTTGACCTAAACACTAAGAAAACACTAACCACTATCCAAGAAACATGTGACAACAATTAAATCGAAGAGAACAACACCCATGAAAAAATGTGCTGGATCTTGTGCTATTCTGTGGAGCTTTCTGCACTGAACAGGGCTTGTGGATAAGGTTTGTAAAAAGCACATAAGAACATTGATGCATTTATTCACTAGGGTGTTAGAATTTGTTTAGGGTAACCCAGAGATGGGCAACAATGTAATTAATGTACTAAATATATATGATTTGGGGGGCTTAAAAGGGTTGTAAGAGCCACATACAATGTCATTCTGAGCCTTTACAAACAATTAAATGAAATTGATGGAATTGATGGATGCAAATTTGTTGACATCCAACAGTGACAAGGATATAGTCTGCATTTCCCCCACCTATCACCCGTTCATACAGGTGGTCTAAATGGGGGAAACATAATATGCCGTAGCATTTTTAATCTAAATGTATTTTCATATATTTCAAATAATACAATGGTTGCTCAAAGGAGACAATATTTTATCCAAAGAAAGATTTGCTAAAGATCAGTTAAATAATGTGGTCCGAAAGCTTAAACTTCAAGCAATGACAGCAGGAGAGCCATGTCACTAAATGAAACTCATTCAACTGAATGGGCAACCATCTATATATATAACTAGATTGTGGCCCGATTCTAACGCATCGGGTATTCTAGAATATGCATGTCCCCGTAGTATATGGATAATGATGATTCCAGAATTCGCGGCAGACTGTGCCCGTCGCTGATTGGTCGAGGCAACCTTTATGACATCTTTGTCGCCATGGCAACCATTATGACATCTACGTCGATACTGTGCCCGTCGCTGATTGGTCGAGGCAACCTTTATGACATCTTTGTCACCATGGCAACCATTATGACATCTACGTCGATACTGTGCCTGTCGCTGATTGGTCGAGGCCTGGTGGCCTCGACCAATCAGAGACACGGGATTTCCAGGACAGACAGACAGACAGAAAGGCAGACAGACAGACAGACAGACAGACGGAAAAACCCTTAGACAATTATATATATAGATTGTCTAAGGGTTTTTCTGTCTGTCTGTCTGTCCTGGAAATCCCGCGTCTCTGATTGGTCGAGTCCTCCAGGCCTTGACCAATCAGCGACGGGCACAGCATGGCGACGATGATGTAATAAAGGTTGCCTCGACCAATCAGCGACGGGCACAGTCTGCCGTGAATTCTGGAATCATCATTGTCCATATACTACGGGGACATGCATATTCTAGAATACCCGATGCGTTAGAATCGGGCCACAATCTAGTCTATATATCTAATTGTCTAAGGGTTTTTCTGTCTGTCTGTCTGTCTGTCCTGGAAATCCCATGTCTCTGATTGGTCGAGGCTGCCAGGCCTCGACCAATCAGCGTCGGGCACAGCATGGCGACGATGATGTCATAATGGTTGCCTTGACTAATCAGCGACGGGCACAGTCTGCCGCGAATTCGCTTCGACCAATCAGCGACAGGCACAGTATCGACGTAGATGTCATAATGGTTGCCATGGCGACGATGATGTCATAAAGGTTGCCTCGACCAATCAGCGACGGGCACAGTCTGCCGCGAATTCTGAAATCATCATTGTCCATATACTATGGGGACATGCATATTCTAGAATACCCAATGCATTAGAATCGGGCCACCATCTAGTGTAAACATAAGTGCTCTTAGATGGGTTGTTCAGGATTTGGATTCAAGTTTGCCGTCAATGTATGTAACTATAGACTTGTGAATCTTCACAGTGTGCACAGTGCATGCTGTCAGGATACTCTGGTGCTGGCACCGGAAAAGGACAGTCATGTGATGGCAAGTATGTGATTTGCATACTTCTAGCCACATTCCTATTTGACATGGCTGGCCTTACTTAATTCACTTCCATTGAACGAGGCTGTGAACGTCTAGTCATCACATATAGGCATGTATACAAATTGCATACTTGTGTTCATGTGCCTGCCCGCCCACCTGCTTCCCGTGCCAGCACCGTAAAATCCTGACAGTGCACACTGTGCGCGATGTCACGATTCACAAGTATACAGTTACACAGGGTTACTGCAGACCTGAGCGCCAAGCTTGGACAACCCTTATAGTCATCCCAAAAGGGAGCTTCTAAGCCAATCTTTACTCTAACGGAGAATTGTCCAGATATGACTGTACAAAAATTCTCATGTCTTCAGTTTAGCTATCAATGATCATGTGATTGAGAAGGCATAAAATATTTGTCTGTAAAAGTCATTTATTTTCAGCAAAAACAAAGAAAAAAGGGTTATTGCCAAGATATTAAATTATCTAATATTGATAAATCGATCCAAGCGATCTAGAGAACTGGGCTCTGGAACCCCACGAATGAGACACTGAAGAGTACTTGTCCTAAGACAAGACAGTCTATGAGACTGCCAGAAATAGTGGAGGCTGCTGGAAATATTAGAACTTTGAACTTGGCTACCTCCAGTAGCCTCATGGACAATGAATAGAGCGAAGGCGTAGCGTGCATGCCGATGCTGAACTCAAGATGAGGTTCTACTGGGCCCTATTCTTCAGCTTCCTTATGTTGGAGTCCTAGCAGTCAGACACCCAGCATTAAGTATGTCATCTTTTGGATAGTCTTTAACGTACTTCTTTTAGAATAACACTTTAAAATGAAGGAGCTGTTCAGCTTTTTGAAGGTGGTGGCCACTCTCCAGGTCCAGAGCAGAGGTTTTGCCACTGCTCACTGTGTCTGTTATTCTCTACAGCAGAGGTCCCCAACTCCAGTCCTCAAGGCCCACCAACAGGTCATGTTTTCAGGATTTCCTTTGCATTGCACAGGTGATGCAATTATTACCTGGGCAAGACTAAGGAAATCCTGAAAACATGACATGTTGGTGGGCCTTGAGGACTGGAGTTGGGGACCCCTGCTCTACAGTGCTGATATCACGTTGATAACACTGCAGCCAATCAGTGAGGAGCTCAGCGGCTTTTACCGTGAACTTGGGCAGAGCCATTGAGCAACAGAATGTCAGCGCTGTAGGCAATAAGAGTCATTGGGAGCAGGGACTCATCGCTGGACCAGTGGAGGGTGACCAAAACTCAGTTTGTTTGTTTGTTTAAAAACAAATTTTCCAGAGCAAAGTATTTTTTGAAACTGGAAAACCCCTTGAAAGGAGGCAAAAACAGCAAACTAAACAAATCAAAAAAATGCTACTCACAGTGGTTTCTTGCCATATATATCAGCAGCAGGGTTCACTAATAAACACTGATGACAGCACATAATGTGGCCACACAAGCTACTGATTAGATTAAAGTGGCAGGTGGTGTTTTTTCTGCTTATTTTATAACATTTTCTGCTGTTTTTATTCTTTCATATAACCATTTTTAAGCTATTTGATTCAAACTTACATATCATGGCATTATAAATGTGTAAAGGAAAAATGGAAGTTCTGGAAACGGTGTAGAGCAGCCCAAAGTCATGAAGAGGCTGAGATGGGAATAGCGCTGAAGATTTATACAGGAACAGAGAAACCTGATTACTTACTTTTAGGGTTGGTTGGTACAATTTGATTCGCAGGACTCGGTCCATCGGCCGTGTCAGTGCTCTGTGGCTGGCAGACGGGAGCCTTGAGAACTGTTTCCTAACTCTGCCATCCATGGCTTCTCTTTCAATTAGCCAGCTTGGTGCAAAGTCATAGTTTTGGCGAAATACACATATGACATTGCACTAGAACAACCAACAAATAGCGGAGCCATCAGGTAAAGAGGTGCTTCTCACGGCTCGCATTCATCGACCACAAATTAATGACATGGCCAATGGACCCAGTCCTGCAAATCAATTCATACCGATTCTACTTACTATAGGTGACTGGATTGATCCAGGGAGGATCGAGTTCCAAGCAAATCTCCTGAAATTCGTGGTTTCATACAAATTTAAACATTTTGAGATTTGATTCGCCTTTTGCAAAAAAAAAAAAAAAACCTTGTCTGGCACCATTTCCCAAACTGTTGAAGCATTAGAGAGTGCGCTAATGTCATCTTGCATTGCTGTGTAGCCTCTCCATAATGCTCTGTCTCTATTACATCCAGCAGATTATCATACCTGGTACAGTGGTGTTCAGTACCTGGGACATCACAGATCAGCGGTTCACAGTTTGTAGGGCAGAGTTATTGGGTAAGTCTCTCTCTTCTGTAAAATGCACGCCCTTATGGTCAGCAAGGGTTCTTTCTCTCCTGTAGAGTGCAAGCTCTTATCGTCAACGAGGTCCCCTTTCTCTCCTGTAGAGTGTAATCTCTTATGGTCAGCGGGGTCCTCTCTCTCTCTCTCCTGTAGAGTGTAAGCTCCTATCATCAGCGAGGTCCTCTTTCTCTCCTGTAGAGTGTAAGCGCTCATGATTAGTGGGGTTCTCTCTCTCTCTGTTTTTCTTTCTCTCCCGTAGAATGTAAGCTCTTATGGTCAACAGAGTGTCCTCTCATTTACTCTCCTATAGAGTATAAGCTCTTATGATAAGCCGCATCCTCACTCTCTTTTTCTCGCTCTCCCCTAGAATATAAGCTCTTATGGTCAGCAGGGCCTTCTCTCCATTACTGTCCTGTAGAGTATAATCTCTTATGGTCAGTGAGGTCCTCTCTCCCCTGTAGAGTGTAAGCTCTTATGAATAGCGGGGTTCTCTCTCGTTCTCTCTGTCCCGTAGAATTTAATCTTTTATGGTTAGCAAGGTTCTCTCTCTCACCTGTAGAGTGTAAGCTCCTATGATCAGTGGGATCCTTTTTCTCTCTCCTGTAGAGCGTAAGCTTTTGCAGTCAGCAGGGTTCTCTCTTTCTCTCACTCTTTTTTCCTTGTAAAGTGTAAACTTTAATGGACAACAGGGTTCTCGCTCTCTCTGCCCCTTATGTAGTTTCCAAACAATTACGAGCACTCCAATATTGTGATCTGTGTAAATGTATTTGCCACCAATTAAATTTTGGGGAAAAATTTGGCGAATTTGAATTTGGAAACGTGCTCATCTCTACTACTTACTTCCAAAAACAGCGCCATTTGTGTCAGCAGGTTCTGTGTGGTACTGCAGATTAGCCCTATGTACTTAGATGAAGCTGAGCTGTAGTCCTAGACATAACCAATAAACAGATGTGATAATTTTTATGAAAGAAAGCAGCCATGTTTGACTAATACTGTACAAGCCCTGGAAACCTTTTGTTATTTCAATGAGAACATTAACTATAGGTCTTGAAGCCTATACTTCCTGTGGTGTTGTAATATTCGTCAGACTAAGCATAAATTGTGCCTTTAATGACTATTGTAATTAAGGATATAACTGGTTATGATTGCATCTCCGGTTTTCAGTTACAGTTCTGCCTGGATCCAGCTCTACGCTCCATTTCAGGAATACGAGGATGCGATAACTGCCGTTATTGATCTGGGCATCTAATTTTCATCGTTTAGACGACCTTCGCATTGATGAAAATAAACGAATACTGAATATGCATACTCGGCAAAAATAGTTGCGAGCATTTTCGGTTCACTTTTACTGCAGAGTTAAAGGTAACTTTTAAAGACGCTGCACAGAGATGGATGATTAAAAATACATAGATGAGTAAAAAAATTGATCCTTGTGCCTTGGATATGCGCAGAGAGAGGATGGAGATGGATTGGGGTCATTAATTTTGCTGCTGCTAATATATCTTTATTGATATAGTTGGCGTTATTAGTAATGGCTGAGATTTCCTCTTTTTCTCTAATACAGTATTAGCGTATGTTATACACAGGGATATTACGATGCAGCTCCAGTTACACTGCACAATTCATTAAAAAAGATAATGTCATGATAATCTGAGAGCCTAAACAGGTTGTCGATCGCCAAATGAATGGAACAAGACACTCGTTTTTCAGGTGAAATTATCTATTGGTTTGTACAAAATATCCTACTAGCGGTGGCCAGGTTCCTACGAATGGATGGCGCGCACCATAAGAAGCACCACACAATAGAGCATGCAAATGTTGCTCTGCAGCCAACAAGATCGCTGGATTCAGGCAGCTTCAGTGCAACTGTGGTCCTCCAAAGCTGAAGAAGCAAAAGCCGCCTCTGCTGACAGCATCGGTGAGGTCAAATCCCGGACAAGTAGCACATCCTTCTCTCCTCCACACTTATTCGCTCCTTATCCAATCGCATCCAAGACTTCGCCCGAATATCCCACATCCTCTGTAATTCTTTGCCCCAACACGTCCGACTATCAACCACATTCTGATCCTTCAGACGGAACCTGAAAACCCATCTCTTTAGGAAAGCCTACAGCCTGCACTGACCCCGCTGCCTCCTCATCACTACCGAAGCTACCGCCTCACCAACACCGGCGCTCCTGCAACCCTCAACCTACTGTCTCCTTCCCCATAATCCTGTAGAATGTAAGCCCGCAAGGGCAGGGTCCTCGTCCCTCTGTATCAGTCTGTCATTGTTAGTTTGCTTACTGTAAGTGATATCTGTAACTTGTATGTAACCCCTTCTCATGTACAGCACCATGGAATCAATGGTACTATATAAATAAATAATAATAATAATACTGTAATAATAATCAAGCCACTGGTCAGAACTATTAATCAAGCAGAAGTGCACTGTCAGGCATTAAGCCCCAAGGTTGGGGAGCAGTGCACTCCATCATGCGTACATAAGATCATTAATTTAAATTAAAGGTTTCCCTTCTAATTCTCATTTACCTTTTTTAGATGATTATGGTCATTTATTTCTTTTAAAGTCTAGAGCTTCACAATACATATTTTTTCCACCCATCTATATATTACATATGGTCTTCTCCAGTTACCATACAAGACTGAATTATAATGCTCCATGTGCAACTGTATGTTACCATCATGGGTCACACTATTGTTCTCTAAAATGCTTCTGAAAGAGAATATTAGTGAAACACAGTATGTGAAGGGTTGTGAAGCTCCTCGACAAATATTTGAATAACAACCAAAGCCCATAATCTCATATTTCTGACCTTGAAGAGGATTTGCCTAAATTAAAAGTTAGCTTACTGATGTCTAGAAGTCCAACTCCCAGCAATTCAGAGATGGTGTTTCTGCAGAGCTCCATCTGACTGGGATGGATGTTTCACTTATTGTCTATGTGATGGTGCAAAATATCCGGGTGCCAGGGGTGTAACTATAATAGATCCAGGGGATGCAATCACACCCAGGCCCTGGAGCCTAATGGACCCTAAAGGTCCCTGTGGCCTATATGAAAATACTATTTATAAAAAAAGACCTTTGATAGTTGGGGGTCCTGTTCTGTTGGAGATTTGGCATTGGGGCCCGCAACATTAAAGTTACACCACTGCCTAGTGCTGTACTCAACTTTCATATACAGTCCTACAGCCAATGAATAGAACAAAGGTGCATATACTTGATCCTTGATTCCGACCATGCTTCCTAGAGCCACTTTTTCCGTATTGAAGCAGGTACCAGGATACAGTAACGGTCGGAGGCAGAACAAGGGTTACCAAAGGGATTTAATGTAACAGCGTTACTCCACACAGGGAGAGGATAAATGGAGGGGAGGATGGGCAAGTTATACTTGGCAAACGTAAGGGCAACAGTTGTAAGATTGGGTAGGGTAGAGTTCAAAGGCATCAAACTTAGCAATCTGACGTAGATGAAGAGCAGTCTCTGCGATGATGGCAGTGGCGTTCCAGCTGGAACACTTGAAGGATCCAGAGTCATCCTGTCCCGGAAGAAGTCCTGGGTCCCGATGTCATCGGTGATCCTAAGATGTCCGGTCACGGGTCCTGGATCCAAGAGGAGAACTGCTGGAGAGGTGACAGTCCTTTCTTTTATGTGGCACAGCACTGCAGTATGCGGGGGCAGATATATCAGGCAGCCGTATTCGGTCTGCGGCCTGGTTGTATCGTCTAGTGGTGCGCCCCTAGTGGTCGGGTCATGGAGCGGAATCACTCACGCTCAGTGGCATTACAGGAGTCGTAACTGTCAGGGATACCTGGAGGCATCTCTGCCTATCATCTCCGGTAAGTCTCCATGGGCTCTCGGGCTTGGGCCTACTTTGTCCTGACTATACAGCAAGGGAGGACTCACAGTTGACCTCCATGCACTACAGCTTCCCACCGCCACTCTGCTTGTTCCCACACACTGTCGCCCTTTTATATTCTCCATGCCCCCCGGTCTCAAGGTCAAAGGTCTGTCCAGAGAACTAAGCTTACCACCCGCAGCTCGGGTGACAGCACTGATGGTTCCAGACTCGTCCCGGACAAGGCACACCAGGGTCGGCTCTCCTCCTTACCGTATTAATTGAACTTCAATCACCATTTGATCAGTAAGTTATCCCCTGCCCTTGGCTCTCTTTTAAAATTAGTTACTGCTCCTCTTAATTGTCCCCATAGGAACTTGGCTGGCTTGTTTCCGACATCCCAGAGCAGATAACTTATTGGTGCTATATTTATATAAGATTTATTGTATGTTTTATCTTCCCAGAAGGTAACATTTGTCTTTCTATTTGCTGAGCTCTCCCCGACTTGTCAAAAAGGGGCAGTGAATTTTATCATTTGTTCTACTTTTACTGATTTCTACTTGTGTCTTGCCAAAGGCGAGTAAATGTGAGCCTGTTGTGTAGCATTCTTATCTGTTTATACACTTCTTCCGTAATTATGCAGCTGTTTGGAATAAGTTGACACTTTGCAAAGGAATTATAATAGGAGACTCTCTGAGGAGACAAGCTGAATCATTGATTAGTTTTATCTGCAAGGAGCGTATTCTCTCTGGGAGTTCTGGCATGAACTGAAAGGCTGATGCCAAAACTGTACATAATATATGTCATACAGAATAGACACCGTTATAGACACAGATAAGAAATAGCATTATGGATTCAACTAAAAAGTTTGGAAAGTTTTACTAAGTTTATGCATTAAACAATTAGATTAAAACAAGTTACCATCGTCACAGTCAGGAGTTCCTTGGTTTTTACCTTCTAGGCATCTAGACTTAGTGGCAGGGGCTCCAAGTAGGGGCATAACGATAATAGGCATAGGTGTTGATATCGCATAAAGACCTTATAGACTAATAGGGCCCAAAAGGAGACTATTGCTGTGCAACCGGCAGGGAAACCATGGCCGAAGGTTGAATCCGTGCCCCTCCATGCTGCAGAAAAAAATCAGGATCCTGGCTAGGTCCTAATGCTTTCACGTTATTGATACGCCACTGCAGACCACTTGCTGCCGTATGACATCCGATGAAGTAGAGATGAATAATTATGACCAGAGTCCAAAATAAACTTTTACTGAACAAACTGATATATATCAAATAGCAGGTATAACCTTTAAAGAAGACATCTTCTGCACAATCCAGAGGCAGTGATTAGAGTGACGGAGACCATAGAAGAATAAAGATTTCGAAGCACGGAGAGGGACATTTGTAGCAGTTTTGATAAAATAGAAAAGTAAAGCAACTTTGCAAATAAAGTAAAACAAAAATCTTTCCAGTATGTTCCTCCAGACAGAACACCAGGAGGTAGTCCTTCCTTTACCTATGTTGGGACAGGATCGCAGAGAGGTTAAAATGCCTCTCCCACCTCCACCCAAGGCTGTTTTTCCTGTCCCCCACAGGGGATAGTCACATGAGATGTGCTCCTAAAGTGATGATATCTTAGTCTGTGGAGATTTATTGTGTGGACTCCTGGGCACTGGGGCGTCCCAGCCTACCACTCCCTGCTAAGCAGTCTAGGGCTGACACCTATCTGAGTAGAGATCCTTCAGCCATCAGTTGCTGCATCTGAGTATGGACTCGAGGGAATCAGTGGGTCATGACCTTCACATCCCACTGTCAAGCAGCCTGGGGCTAACACCTCTCTGGGCAGAGGTCCCTAAGGCAACATCAAGCTTGTGCACCATGCACCAACAGATGTTTTCACTATTGTCCTCTAGACCAGTATCAGTCTAATTACTCCATCCATGGTAGGGCACATGGTGTTAATATAGCACATAATTTCTGTGAAGAATGCCCTCATTAATTGGCTCCTTCAGGTGTGGCTCTTCTGACAAATGATATGTACCAAAGTGGAGGTTTATCTTGAATTTAGATAGATTACTCTTTTAACTGTAAGGCTGAGTCTCTCATCTCACACCTTCATGAGTGGTCCTAGGCCTGTGCCTTGTAGTGCCTCTGTGCCTTGTGGCGCTTCTGTACCTCATAGTGCCTCTGTGCCTCTTAGCACGTTATAGTGCCTCATAGAGTCCCTTTGCTTCTGTACCTCATAATGTCCCTGTGCCTGATAGTGCCTATGTGCCCATAGTGCCTCACAGCACCTCTGTGCCTCATATTGCCTCACATTGGCTCTGTTACTCATAGTGCCTCTTTGTCCATCGTGCCTCTTGCCTTGTGGTTTCATGCTTTGTTCTTCTAGCTTCATGCCTTGTGCCTCTTGATTGTAACTTTGGCTTTGTGCTTCATGCCTTGTGCCTCTGGCTTCATGCTTCGTGCCTTATACCTCTAGCTTCATGCCTCTGGCATTGTTCCTCGTGCCCTGTGAGCCTGGCATTGTGCATTGTGCATCTGACTGCATGGTTTGTAAGTGTAATTCATCTAACAGTCACTGTCACTGGGTACAACGGGAGTGTCTCACTCTCTCCATTTCTGCTGTATAATTTGTGTTATTTATACTGAATATTTGGCAGTATAGGCATATATCAGGCACTTGCTACGGTTATTTATTAATGATGAGCGAACACATTCGGCACTAGGGTTGAGCGACCTTTACTTTTATAGGATCGGGTCGGGTTTCACGAAACCCGACTTTTTCAAAAGTCGGGTCGACTGAAATCGGCCGATCCTATAAAAAAGTCGGGGTCGGCCGAAACTCGAAACCCAATGCAGTGCATTGGGTTTCCAATGGTTCCCAGGGTCTGAAGGAGAGGAAACTCTCCTTCAGGCCCTGCGATCCATATTTAAGTGTAAAATAAAGAATTAAAATAAAAAATATCGCCATACTTACCCTCTGACGCGCCCTGGTACTAACCGGAAACCTTCCTTCCTTAGAATCAGCCTTCCAAGACCTTGCGGTGACGTCGCGGCTTGTGATTGGTCGCGCGGCCGCCCATGTGACCGCTCGCGCGACCAATCACAAGCCGCGACGTCACCGCGACGTCACCGAAGGTCCTGGAAGGGCTGATTCTTAGGAAGGAAGGCTGCCGGAAAGAAGCAGGGCGCGTCCGAGGGTGAGTATATTCCTTCATGGCTGACCCCACACAGGGGTCGGGTCGGGTTTCATGAAACCCGACTTTGCCAAAAGTCGGCGACTTCTGAAAACTTTCGACCCGTTTCGCTCAACCCTATTCGGCACTATTCGTTACTCGGCGAGTAATAAGTATTCGCCTGAATTTGTATGTAAGACCTCTGTATGGCTACGTGTGAAAAATAGCCAGTCATTTTTTGTTTCATAAGTATAACGCATTCAATATGAGAAAGGGTGACGTGAATGTGGTGGTGCCGCCAAGGCCGTGTGATAGATACGAAGGTGACTGCATCTCATTCTAGGCTCCTGTCAGTATTTGGTCAGTGAGCTACACCACAAAGGAACCCAGACAAGTGTGAGGATGTTGTGGGTTGGATGGCAGACAAAGGTGTGTTGACAAAGAGCACCACGAAGTCTTCCACGTGTTCCAGCCTCAGTAGCCAAGAGGCTGGGCAACTGAATCCTCAACCACTGGCCCTTCCCTGTCTTATGTCATTCCCACTCTGCTGTCCAGGAAGGAGGCACTGAGGTCTCCTATCCACAACCTGCAGTTACACAGACACAACAGTCAGCAACCACGTCCAGTTCGCAGTCCCAGCGCAGCGTTCAGTTGTCCCTTGTCAGCATATATGTTTGTTCACAAATTGTTAGTTAGATAAGGCATACATATTCATTAGCAATTTACATTGTTTGGTGCTGGACAAAGACTATTGCTGACTTTTCCAGGCTCCTAAATGAGATTTCTGTCTCTTTATTAAACTGTTGCTTCACTTATATTTTCCAAATTTTGTTCCTTTAAAAAAAAAAAAATGGTGGTGGGGTATTGGCTAGTTTTTGTATATTTTAAGCACGTCTAAGATACTGGGTTAATATGCTTCACAGACCTATTCAGGCCACAACCTTACACATATTGAAACATGGTCATTGCCACGATAAGGCCTTTACCTGAGCTCTGTTGCACTGCCTGAAACCTGATTAATACACTCCACAGACCTGCATAATTATTGTTGCATACACCGTATTCTGAAGTTAATTCTAATGTTTTTTGTGTCTGGTAGAATCCAATTTACTGACATTGATCATACTGCTCACCCAACTCCTGTATTATATTCACCTTACAGCGGCTTCACCCACTATGACAGTGGTTCCATTGGGATCCGATGGAAAAAATGAACTGTGGACCTTTTAAAACGCAGGTTTCAAAGCACCTGGTGGCCCTCTGAAAATGAAAAGCGAGGGACGCATAATAACATAGCAGTGGACATGGTGGTGGTGACCCTATATTAACCCCTTCCCGACCTGTGACACAGCGTATGCGTCATGAAAGTCGGTGCCAATCCGACCTGTGACGCATATGCTGTGTCACAGAAAGATCGCGTCCCTGCAGGCCGGGTGAAAGGGTTAACTCCCATTTCACCCGATCTGCAGGGACAGGGGGAGTGGTAGTTTAGCCCAGGGGGGGTGGCTTCACCCCCTCGTGGCTACGATCGCTCTGATTGGCTGTTGAAAGTGAAACTGCCAATCAGAGCGATTTGTAATATTTCACCTAAAAAAATGGTGAAATATTACAATCCAGCCATGGCCGATGCTGCAATATCATCGGCCATGGCTGGAAATACTAATGTGCCCCCACCCCACCCCTCCGATCGCCCCCCCAGCCCCCCGATCTGTGGCCCGCTCCCCTCCGTCCTGTGCTCCGCTCCCCCGTCCTCCTGTCCGCTCCCCCGTGCTCCAATCACACCCCCCCGTGCTCCAATCAAACCCCCCCGCACTCCGATCCCCCCCCGTGCTCCGAACCACCCCCCCTGCACACCGATCCCCCCCCCCTGCACACCGATCCACCCGCCCGCACACCGATCCACCCGCCCGCACACCGATCACTCTCCCCCATGCTCCGATCCCTCCCCCCCCGTGCTCCGACGCCCCCCCGTGCCCTGATCTCCCCCCCCTGTGCCCTGATCTCCCCCCCTTATACTTACCGATCCTGGCGGGGTCCGTCAGTCTTCTTCCCCGAGCGCCGCCATGTTCCAAAATGGCGGGCGCATGCGCAGTGCGCCCGCCGAATCTGCCGGCCGGCAGATTCGTTCCAATGTGAATTTTGATCACTGTGATATAATCTATCACAGTGGTCAAAATAAAAAAACAGTAAATGACCCCCCCCATTTGTCCCCCATAGATAGGGACAATAATAAAATAAAGAATTTTTTTTTTTTTCACTAAGGTTGGAGTTAGAACTAGGGTTAGGGTTAGGGTTAGGGGTAGGGTTAGGGGTAGGGTTAGGGTTAGGGTTAGGGGTAGGGTTAGGGGTAGGGGTAGGGGTAGGGTTAGGGGTAGGGTTAGGGGTAGGGGTAGGGGTAGGGTTAGGGGTAGGGTTAGGGTTAGGGTTTCGGTATGTGCACACGTATTCTGGTCCTCTGCGGATTTTTCTGCAGCGGATTTGATAAATCCGCAGTGCTAAACCGCTGCGGATTTATGGCAGATTTACCGCGGTTTTTCTGCGCATTTCACTGCGGTTTTACAACTGCGATTTTCTATTGGAGCAGTTGTAAAACCGCTGTGGAATCCGCAGAAAGAAGTGACATGCTGCAGAATGTAAACCGCTGCGTTTCCGTGCAGTTTTTCCGCAGCATGTGTACAGCGATTTTTGTTTCCCATAGGTTTGCATTGAACTGTACACTCATGGGAAACTGCTGCGGATCCGCAGCGTTTTCCAAAGCGTGTGCACATACCTTTAGAATTAGGCTATGTGCACACGGTGCGGATTTGGCTGCGGATCCGCAGCGGATTGGCCGCTGCGGATCCGCAGCAGTGTTCCATCAGGTTTACAGTACCATGTAAACCTATGGAAAACCAAATCCGCTGTGCCCATGGTGCGGAAAATACCGCACGAAAACGCTGCGTTGTATTTTCCGCAGCATGTCAATTCTTTGTGCGGATTCCGCAGCGTTTTACACCTATTCCTCAATAGGAATCCGCAGGTGAAATCCGCAGGTAAAACGCAGTGCCTTTTACCCGCGGATTTTTCAAAAATGGTGCGGAAAAATCTCACACGAATCCGCAACGTGGGTACATAGCCTTAGGGTTAGGGTTGGGTTGGAATTAGGGTTGTGGTTAGGGTTAGGGGTGTGTTGGGGTTAGGGTTGTGGTTAGGGGTGTGTTGCGGTTAGGGTTGTGGTTAGGGTTACGGCTACAGTTGGGATAAGGGTTAGGGGTGTGTTGGCGTAAGAATTGAGGGGTTTCCACTGTTTAGGCACATCAGGGGGTCTCCAAACGCAACATGGCGCCACCATTGATTCCAGCCAATCTTTTATTCAAAAAGTCAAATGGTGCTCCTTCCCTTCCGAGCCCCGACGTGTGCCCAAACAGTGGTTTACCCCCACATATGGGGTATCAGTGTACTCAGGACAAACTGGGCAACAATTACTGGGGTCCAATTTCTCCTGTTACCCTTGAGAAAATAAAAAATTGCTTGCTAAAACATCATTTTTGAGGAAAGTAAAATGATTTTTTATTTTCACGGCTCTGCGTTGTAAACGTCTGTGAAGCACTTGGGGGTTCAAAGTGCTCACCACATATCTAGATAAGTTCCTTGGGGGGTCTAGTTTCCAAAATGGGGTCACTTGTGGGGGGTTTCTACTGTTTAGGCACACCAGGGGCTCTGCAAACGCAACGTGACGCCCGCAGACCATTCCATCAAAGTCTGCATTTCAAAACGTCACTACTTGACTTCCGAGCCCCGACATGTGCCCAAACAGTGGTTTACCCCCACATATGGGGTATCAGCGTACTCAGGACAAACTGGGCAACAATTACTGGGGTCCAATTTCTCCTGTTACCCTTGAGAAAATAAAAAATTGCTTGCTAAAACATCATTTTTGAGGAAAGTAAAATGATTTTTTATTTTCACGGCTCTGCGTTGTAAACGTCTGTGAAGCACTTGGGGGTTCAAAGTGCTCACCACATATCTAGATAAGTTCCTTGGGGGGTCTAGTTTCCAAAATGGGGTCACTTGTGGGGGGTTTCTACTGTTTAGGCACACCAGGGGCTCTGCAAACGCAACGTGACGCCCGCAGACCATTCCATCAAAGTCTGCATTTCAAAACGTCACTACTTGACTTCCGAGCCCCGACATGTGCCCAAACAGTGGTTTACCCCCACATATGGGGTATCAGCGTACTCAGGACAAACTGGGCAACAATTACTGGGGTCCAATTTCTCCTGTTACCCTTGAGAAAATAAAAAATTGCTTGCTAAAACATCATTTTTGAGGAAAGAAAAATGATTTTTTATTTTCACGGCTCTGCGTTGTAAACGTCTGTGAAGCACTTGGGGGTTCAAAGTGCTCACCACATATCTAGATAAGTTCCTTGGGGGGTCTAGTTTCCAAAATGGGGTCACTTGTGGGGGGTTTCTACTGTTTAGGCACACCAGGGGCTCTGCAAACGCAACGTGACGCCCGCAGACCATTCCATCAAAGTCTGCATTTCAAAAGTCACTACTTCCCTTCTGAGCCCCGACGTGTGCCCAAACAGTGGTTTACCCCCACATATGGGGTATCAGCGTACTCAGGAGAAACTGGACAACAACTTTTGGGGTCCAATTTCTCCTGTAACCCTTGGGAAAATAAAAAATTCTGGGCTAAAAAATTATTTTTGAGGAAAGAAAACGTATTTATTATTTTCACTGCTCTGTGTTATAAACTTCTGTGAAGCACTTGGGGGTTCAAAGTGCTCACCTCACATCTAGATAAGTTCCTTTCGGGGTCTAGTTTCTAAAATGGGGTCACTTGTGGGGGGTTTCTACTGTTTAGCCACATCAGGGGCTCTGCAAACGCAACGTAACGCCCGCAGAGCATTCCATCAAAGTCTGCATTTCAAAATGTCACTACTTGACTTTCGAGCCCCGACATGTGCCCAAACTGTGGTTTACCCCCACATATGGGGTATCAGCGTACTCAGGAGAAACTGTACAACAACTTTTGGGGTCAAATTTCTCCTGTTACCCTTGGGAAAATAATAAATTGCAGGCTAAAAGATCATTTTAGAGAAAACAAAATTTTTATTTTATTTTCATGGCTCTGCGTTATAAACTTCTGTGAAGCACTTGGAAGTTCAAAGTCCTCACCACACATCTAGATTAGTTCCTTTGGGGGTCTAGTTTCCAAAATGGGGTCATATGTGGGGGATCTCCAATGTTTAGGCACACAGGGGCTCTCCAAACGTGACATGGTGTCCGCTAATGATTGGAGCTAATTTTCCATTTAAAAAGCCAATTGGCGTGCCTTCCCTTCCGAGCCCTGCCGTGCGCCCAAACAGTGGTTTACCCCCACATATGGGGTATCAGCGTACTCAGGACAAACTGGACAACAACATTTGCGGTCCAATTTCTCCTATTACCCTTGGCAAAATAGGAAATTCCAGGCTAAAAATCATTTTTGAGGAAAGAAAAATTATTTTTTATTTTCATGGCTCTGCATTATAAACTTCTGTGAAGCACCTGGGGGTTTAAAGTGCTCAATATGCATCTAGATAAGTTCCTTGGGGGGTCTAGTTTCCAAAATGGGGTCACTTGTGGGGGAGCTCCAATGCATAGGCACACAGGGGCTCTCTAAACGCGACATGGTGTCCGCTAACAATTGGAGCTAATTTTCCATTCAAAAAGTCAAATGGCGCGCCTTCCCTTCCGAGCCCTGCCGTGTGCCCAAACAGTGGTTTACCCCCACATATGAGGTATCGGCGTACTCGGGAGAAATTGCCCAACAAATTTTAGGATTCATTTTATCCTATTGCCCATGTGAAAATGAAAAACTGAGGCGAAAAGAATTTTTTTGTGAAAAAAAAAAGTACTTTTTCATTTTTACAGATCAATTTGTGAAGCACCTGAGGGTTTAAAGTGCTCAATATGCATCTAGATAAGTTCCTTGGGGGGTCTAGTTTCCAAAATGGGGTCATTTGTGGGTGAGCTCCAATGTTTAGGCACACGGGGGCTCTCCAAACACGACATGGTGTCCGCTAACGATGGAGATAATTTTTCATTCAAAGAGTCAAATGGCGCTCCTTCCCTTCCGAACCTTACCATGTGCCCAAACAGTGGTTTACCTCCACATGTGAGGTATCGGTGTACTCATGAGAAATTGCCCAAGAAATTTTAGGATCCATTTTATCCTGTTGCCCATGTGAAAATGAAAAAAATTGAGGCTAAAAGAATTTTTTTGTGAAAAAAAAGTACTTTTTCATTTTTACGGATCAATTTGTGAAGCCCCCGGGGGTTCAAAGTTCTCACTATGCATCTAGATAAGTTCCTTGGGGCGTCTAGTTTCCAAAATGGGGTCACGTGTGGGGGAGCTCCAATTTTTAGGCACACGGGGGCTCTCCAAACGTGACATGGTGTCCGCTAAAGAGTGGAGCCAATTTTTCATTCAAAAAGTCAAATGGCGCTCCTTCCCTTCCAAGCCCTGCCGTGCGCCCAAACATTGGTTTACCCCCACATATGAGGTATCAGCGTACTCAGGACAAATTGGACAACAACTTTCGTGGTTCAGTTTCTCCTTGTACCATTGGGAAAATAAAAAAAATGTTGCTAAAAGATAATTTTTGTGACTAAAAAGTTAAATGTTCATTTTTTCCTTCCATGTTGCTTCTGCTGCTGTGAAGCACCTGAAGGGTTAAAAAACTTCTGGAATGTGGGTTTGAGTACCTTGAGGGGTGCATTTTTTAGAATGGTGTCACTTTTGGGTATTTTCATCCATATAGACCCCTCAAACTGACTTCAAATGTGAGGTGGTCCCTAAAAAAAATGGTTTTGTAAATTTCGTTGTAAAAATGAGAAATCGCTGGTCAAATTTTAACTCTTATAACTTCCTAGCAAAAAAAAATGTTGTTTCCAAAATTGTGCTGGTGTAAAGTATACATGTGGGAAATGTTATTTATTAACTATTTTGTGTCACATAACTCTCTGGTTTAACAGAATAAAAATTCAAAATGTGAAAATTGCGAAATTTTCAAAATTTTCGCCAAATTTCCGTTTTTATCACAAATAAACGCAGAATTTATTGACCTAAATTTACCACTAACATGAAGCCCAATATGTCACGAAAAAACAATCTCAGAACCGCTAGGATCCGTTGAAGCGTTCCTGAGTTATTACCTCATAAAGGGACACTGGTCAGAATTGCAAAAAACGGCAAGGTCTTTAAGGTCAAAATAGGCTGGGTCATGAAGGGGTTAAGGGTCACCAATCTAACCCAAGAAGAGGTGCGAAACCGGCTAAATAAGATTAAAATAGATAAATCTCCGGATCCGGATGGCATACACCCACGAGTACTAAGAGAACTAAGTAATGTAATAGATAAACCATTATTTCTTATTTTTAGTGACTCTATAGCGACAGGGTCTGTTCCGCAGGACTGGCGCATAGCAAATGTGGTGCCAATATTCAAAAAGGGCTCTAAAAGTGAACCTGGAAATTATAGGCCAGTAAGTCTAACCTCTATTGTTGGTAAAATATTTGAAGGGTTTCTGAGGGATGTTATTCTGGATTATCTCAATGAGAATAACTGTTTAACTCCATATCAGCATGGGTTTATGAGAAATCGCTCCTGTCAAACCAATCTAATTAGTTTTTATGAAGAGGTAAGCTATAGACTGGACCACGGTGAGTCATTGGACGTGGTATATCTCGATTTTTCCAAAGCGTTTGATACCATGCCGCACAAGAGGTTGGTACACAAAATGAGAATGCTTGGTCTGGGGGAAAATGTGTGTAAATGGGTTAGTAACTGGCTTAGTGATAGAAAGCAGAGGGTGGTTATAAATGGTATAGTCTCTAACTGGGTCGCTGTGACCAGTGGGGTACCGCAGGGGTCAGTATTGGGACCTGTTCTCTTCAACATATTCATTAATGATCTGGTAGAAGGTTTACACAGTAAAATATCGATATTTGCAGATGATACAAAACTATGTAAAGCAGTTAATACAAGAGAAGATAGTATTCTGCTACAGATGGATCTGGATAAGTTGGAAACTTGGGCTGAAAGGTGGCAGATGAGGTTTAACAATGATAAATGTAAGGTTATACACATGGGAAGAGGGAATCAATATCACCATTACACACTGAACGGGAAACCACTGGGAAAATCTGACAGGGAGAAGGACTTGGGGATCCTAGTTAATGATAAACTTACCTGGAGCAGCCAGTGCCAGGCAGCAGCTGCCAAGGCAAACAGGATCATGGGGTGCATTAAAAGAGGTCTGGATACACATGATGAGAGCATTATACTGCCTCTGTACAAATCCCTAGTTAGACCGCACATGGAGTACTGTGTCCAGTTTTGGGCACCGGTGCTCAGGAAGGATATAATGGAACTAGAGAGAGTACAAAGGAGGGCAACAAAATTAATAAAGGGGATGGGAGAACTACAATACCCAGATAGATTAGCGAAATTAGGATTATTTAGTCTAGAAAAAAGACGACTGAGGGGCGATCTAATAACCATGTATAAGTATATAAGGGGACAATACAAATATCTCGCTGAGGATCTGTTTATACCAAGGAAGGTGACGGGCACAAGGGGGCATTCTTTGCGTCTGGAGGAGAGAAGGTTTTTCCACCAACATAGAAGAGGATTCTTTACTGTTAGGGCAGTGAGAATCTGGAATTGCTTGCCTGAGGAGGTGGTGATGGCGAACTCAGTCGAGGGGTTCAAGAGAGGCCTGGATGTCTTCCTGGAGCAGAACAATATTGTATCATACAATTATTAGGTTCTGTAGAAGGACGTAGATCTGGGTATTTATTATGATGGAATATAGGCTGAACTGGATGGACAAATGTCTTTTTTCGGCCTTACTAACTATGTTACTATGTTACTATGTTACTATGGTGGCGGGCGATGCCCAAAATTCAAAGGAGCATGCTTTAGCTGACTTTGTAAAGTGATGGGGAATATGTATTCCATTATCTTGCTATCTATTTGGCATGAGGGAGGGTCCTCCCGAATGTAGGAGTAAGAGCCCTCAAAAAGTTAAAGTAAAAAATAAAGCCAAAACTCTCCGTGTGAACATATGCTAAAGGGGAGGTTTTTATATATTTTTTCATTTTCATCTTGCATTATATACATTGATTCATGAAGGAAATAATGTTTCTTAGCATTTTTCCCTTTAAAAAATGTTTTGGTTTGGTAGGTCTTTTTAAGAATCCATAAAACCAGTCCAATAGTCTGACAACATTATTCCCAGATACCAAATGTGAGTCAGAAAGGCATGCTGGCATCTTCTCCATGCTGTTCCCAATTGGTTATAGCTCTTTCCCATCCATTTCAGCTTTTCTCATGCCCCTAGACTTGTTTGTTGGGTCCAGCAGAAAAAATTTGTCATTCTCATTGACTTGCATTGGATTCGTTATTCAGTACGAATACACGGATATTAGAAATTATTTGTGCTGACTTTCCCGAATCCAAATACTTCACTATTCAATCATTACTATTATTTATCCTTGCATATTTCTATAAAGTGTTGCGGCTGCGACCGCAGACGCGGCCGAGCCAACGCCTCCACGTCGCCAGACATAGCTACGTGGGGAGAGCGTTCCTAGTGGGAACGGAATGTGAACCCACTGGACCACATAGAGTAACCTTGACCTACCCAGACTAGGGAAGGGCAGCGACAGGGTCTGTGGCAGCTGAGCATGTGGACAAGATGGCGATATGCAGAACTAGATTACACCGCACAACTTCAGGTATGAAGAAACAAAGTTTACTTAACCCTGCTGTTCTGTTCGGGTCACAGTGACCCGAACAGACTTTTTGTGGCCCTGTAGATTTTTTTCTGTAAGTCTATAAAACTTGAGACTCCTTGACTTTTCCTCATTTGTGGGGACCTACTGTTAGGGGTCGAGTTCCCGCTTCTGCACAGGGGGAATCTCGAGCCACTTCCGCTGCGGTCTCCCATTCTTGTCCAGCCGCAGTGGAGCCTGCTCAGCAAGGACGTCGGTCCCAGCGTCTTGCTCATTCTCACTCTGTTCTGAGAGTTAGTGCTGCTTCTCCAGTCTCTGCCATTAAAGTCAGTGCTGGTCAGCAGCGAGCGGACTTCTCTGGGACTAAGTCCTTGTCTGCATGTACTGAGCATGCCCAGCGTAAGGTCTCCCGTTGGAGATCGAGGGCCATGTGCTCAGGCTCTGCAGCACATTCCATTGGTCCTCTTGGCAGGTCCTAGAAGGGCAAAAGTGCTGTGGCCACTTCCTGTGCTGCTGCTATATAAACTGCGCATGACCGCACGGCCATGCGCTAGTATTGTCTTACAATTGCTTATGTGTGTATGTTGTGAGTGCAAGTCGTCCTTGGAAACCCCTACCCTATTGAATGTCTGTTCGTGGAAGGTGTATGGCTGCTATCTAGCGCCCGACTTAGCCTACAGCATTAAACACACATCACAGCGTCCTGTAGCTGTGCCTGCCAGTACGGCGCCGTGCGCCTGCCTTGCGCTTTCCATACCCGAGTCTGGGTGGTTAGTGGCGTCCGTTAGTGCAGCATCGCTCGCACTCTTGTGCACATAGATTTCTTAAGGTTCTCTACACACCCAGTTGCGGTGTTACGCCAGCAAGGGTCTAATCGGGCTCCAATCCCTTCTGGGGTTAAGTCCGCTGACCACTTGCTCGCGCACTAGTGCGGTACTGCGGTCCTGTGAATTAACAGGATCGCTTTCTTCACGCTGGGTGAGGTTTAACCCACGCGTGTATACTTTAGTGTACCGCCATATGGTCTGCAAATTGCTAGCAGCAGGTTCTCACCTGCACGGTGGACCCCGGACTGCGAACGCACCTTTATCATCTGTCTTGGTGCGTTCCGCCAGTCCTAACAGAATACTAGCGCCAGGGTCTGGCTAGTAAAATGGCGGATGATCAGCGTTTACAGCGGTACATCCAGCAGCTGGAGGGAAGGTTGGCGGCTCTTGAGCGTTCAACCTCAGCTGTGGATGTTACTGCTGTCGCTGTTCAGGCTGCAAGTGTGGCTGCAGCTACCTTGTCCACTGCCGCTCCTGTACCGACGCTATCTCGCCTCCCGCTACCAGAGAAATTTTCTGGTGACAGTAAGTCCTGTAGGGGTTTCGTGAGTCAGTGCTCAATACATCTCGAGCTTCTGGCCTCTCGTTTCCCTACAGAGCGGGCTAAGGTGGGCTTTATAATTTCCTTATTGTCGGACAGGGCGTTGCAGTGGGCTACGCCGCTGTGGGAGCGTGGCGATCATGTGGTGCAGAGTGCTCCGTTATTCCTGAGCACTCTGAAACAGGTCTTTCTAGGACCTCGTGTCACCCATGACACGGCGCTCCAACTGTTGGCACTGACTCAGGGCTCGTCCTTGGTCAGCCATTTTGCCGTCCATTTCCGCACTCTGGCATCTGAGCTGGAGTGGTCGGATAAAGCCCTTATCCCTATATTTTGGAGGGGGCTGGCTGACCACGTTAAGGATGCTCTGGCCACTAGGGAGATTCCCGCCACACTGGAGGAGTTAATAGCAGTATCTACTCGCATTGACCTCCGTTTTCACGAGCGGAGGTTAGAGCGAGCCCAGTGTAGGCAGAGGTTTCGGCTGGCTCCCACCTTCGCCAAACCTTTGGAATCTCCAGTTCAGGCTCCTGAGTTCCAGGAACCTAAGGTGGTGTCACGAGCGGGATCTAAGTCCCAGACTGCTCGTGCACTCCAGGGTTGCCATGTTTGCCAACAGTCAGGACATCTTGCCACCAGATGTCATCAGCGGTCGAGGAAACGTCAGCGTCTAGTGGTAGTAGGTGGAGGTGCACTAGACACTGCGACGTTTGCCTCCAAATTGTCCTTTAAGGGGACAATTACCTTTGGCTCATCCTCCCACTCGGTAGACCTCTGCGTGGATTCTGGGGCGGAGGGCAATTTTATGTCTTCTGCCTTCGCCCAACGTCACGCAATACCCCTGATTATGCTATCCCAACCAGTAACGGTACGAGTGGTGAATGGGTCGACACTCCCCGCACAGATAACACATCAGACCATCCCTGTTACTCTGTCCCTGTCGGCATCCCATCAGGAGATTATTTCTCTGCTCGTCATTCCTGAGGGTATTGATGAGGTCCTGTTGGGGATACCTTGGCTACGGTACCACTCTCCTCACATCGAGTGGTCCTCAGGCAGAATTCTGGGATGGGGTGAATCATGTGGGGGTAGGTGTCACCGAGAGTGCGTTCAGGTTGCTACTACTGAGGTACCCGCAGATCTATCCTCTCTCCCCAAGCAATATTGGTCTTATGCAGACATGTTCTCCAAGAAGGCGGCGGAGACCCTTCCGCCCCATCGCCCCTATGACTGTCCTATCGATCTCTTGCCTGGTGCTGAGCCTCCCCGGGGTCGAGTCTATCCATTATCTCTCCCGGAAACGGAGGCAATGTCTCAGTACATACAAGAGAATCTGGCAAGAGGGTTCATCAGGAAGTCAGTGTCACCTGCTGGGGCAGGGTTCTTCTTCGTGCAGAAGAAGAATGGAGAACTACGTCCATGCATAAACTACAGGGGTCTTAATGCTATCACAGTTAAGAACAACTACCCTTTGCCGTTGATATCTGAGCTTTTCGATAGGCTTCGGGGAGCTAGAGTGTTTACGAAACTAGATCTGCGGGGTGCTTACAACCTGATTCGCATCCGTGAGGGGGACGAGTGGAAAACGGCATTTAACACCAGAGATGGGCATTATGAGTATCTGGTGATGCCCTTCGGGCTCTGTAATGCACCTGCCGTTTTTCAAGACTTTGTCAACGACATCTTCCGGGATATGCTTTCCACCTCGGTTGTAGTCTATCTGGATGATATTCTCATCTTTTCTCCAGATATTGACTCCCACCGGAGAGATGTTGGCAGAGTCTTCGACCTCCTACGGGCAAACTCTCTTTACGCAAAGTTGGAGAAGTGTGTGTTTGAGCAGGAGTCCTTACCTTTCCTGGGCTATATCATCTCCGCCCAGGGATTGGCTATGGATCCTGCCAAACTACAGGCTGTGATGGACTGGCAAGAGCCCCATTCTCTTAAAGCGGTGCAGCGCTTTATGGGGTTCATAAACTATTACCGCCAGTTCATTCCCCACTTCTCAACTCTGGTAGCTCCCTTGGTAGCCCTCACCAAGAAGGGAGCGAATCCCAAATTGTGGTCGGAAGAGGTCTCCAAGGCCTTCACTTCTATTAAGTCCCACTTTGCTAGCGCTCCCATCTTACATCGTCCCGATGTGGATAAGCCATTCCTACTGGAGGTGGATACCTCGTCCGTTGGTGCTGGAGCAGTCCTCTACCAAAAGGATGCTCAAGGTCGGAAGCATCCATGCTTCTTCTTCTCCAAGACCTTCACGCCAGCGGAGAGGAACTACTCCATCGGGGACAGGGAGTTGCTAGCAATGAAGTTGGCCTTTTCGGAGTGGAGACACCTTCTGGAAGGTGCGCGGTTTCCCTTCCAAGTTTACACGGACCACAAAAATTTGGTCTATTTGCAGACAGCCCAGCGGCTAAATTCTCGCCAGGCCAGATGGTCCCTGTTCTTCTCCCGGTTCCACTTTTCCCTTCATTATCTCGCCGGGGAGAAGAATATCCGTGCTGACGCTCTCTCTCGCTCCCTTATGTCAACTGAGGAGGAGGAAGAGGAGCCTCGGCTTATTGTCCCTTCCGAGAGCCTGAGAACCGTGGCGCCGGTTTCGCTAGAGTCTGTGCCTCCGGGCAAGACTTTTGTGCCCATTAATTTGCGACCGGAGGTTCTCTCTTGGGCTCATTCGTCCAGGGTGGGTGGACACTTTGGGACAAAGAGGACATCTGAGCTACTGGCGAGGACGTACTGGTGGCCGCATATGGTCCGGGATGTTAGGGATTATGTTCTGGCGTGTGTCTCCTGCGCCAAAAATAAATCTCCGCGTCAAAGGCCAGCTGGTTTGCTCTATCCCTTGCCGGTGGCAGATAGGCCCTGGGAGATGGTCGGGATGGACTTTGTTGTGGGTTTGCCCAAGTCTCGCGGCTGTACCATCATTTGGGTCATCACCGATCATTTCTCAAAAATGGTGCATTTGGTGCCGCTGCCGCGGTTACCTTCTGCACGGGCCTTGGCAGCGTTGTTCATTAGACATATCTTCCGCCTACATGGTATGCCAGACAAAATTGTCAGTGACCGGGGTCCCCAGTTTGCGTCTCGGTTCTGGAGAGAGCTCTGTCGTCTTCTCAGTATTGAGTTGAATCTCTCTTCCGCTTATCATCCCGAGACGAATGGGTTGGTAGAGAGGGCCAACCAGACCTTGGTCACATACCTGCGACATTTTGTTTCAGCCAGGCAGGATGACTGGGCATCCTTGCTATCATGGGCAGAGTTTGCACTGAACAACGCCGTAGCCGACTCCACTGGACAAACCCCATTCCTCCTCAACTATGGTCAGCATCCACGGGTACCTGTGCCTATGCCCGTGTCTTCCGCCGACTCCAGGGTGGCAGACTGGGCTGTGGAGGCACGGGATATTTGGGACCGCACTCAGGATGCCATTCGGGCCTCTAAGGAGAGAATGAGGTCCTCCGCTGATGCTCATCGGCACCCCGCTCCGACCTTTGCTCCTGGCGACTTGGTGTGGCTCTCCGCCCGTAACATCAGGCTGCGAGTTGAGTCCACTAAATTTGCTCCTCGCTACTTGGGTCCATTCAAGGTCCTCGAGCAGGTTAATCCTGTGGTCTATCGTTTGGCCCTTCCACCACGCCTGGGTATCACCGACACCTTTCATGTGTCCCTCTTGAAACCCGTGTATATGTCCCGGTTTTCCGAGTCATCTGCTGGGACATCGGGTTCGTCTACGGACGATTATGAGGTGAACGCTATTTTGGGGTGCAAGGTGGTGCGTGGTAAAAAATTTTATTTGGTGGACTGGAAGGGTTATGGCCCCGAGGACAGGTCCTGGGAGCCTGTTGAGCACATTCGGGCACCGCAGCTCATTGCTGCCTTCGAACGTAGCGAGGCCCAAGGAGGGGGGGGCCCTAGGAGGGGGGGTAGTGTTAGGGGTCGAGTTCCCGCTTCTGCACAGGGGGAATCTCGAGCCACTTCCGCTGCGGTCTCCCATTCTTGTCCAGCCGCAGTGGAGCCTGCTCAGCAAGGACGTCGGTCCCAGCGTCTTGCTCATTCTCACTCTGTTCTGAGAGTTAGTGCTGCTTCTCCAGTCTCTGCCATTAAAGTCAGTGCTGGTCAGCAGCGAGCGGACTTCTCTGGGACTAAGTCCTTGTCTGCATGTACTGAGCATGCCCAGCGTAAGGTCTCCCGTTGGAGATCGAGGGTCATGTGCTCAGGCTCTGCAGCACATTCCATTGGTCCTCTTGGCAGGTCCTAGAAGGGCAAAAGTGCTGTGGCCACTTCCTGTGCTGCTGCTATATAAACTGCGCATGACCGCACGGCCATGCGCTAGTATTGTCTTACAATTGCTTATGTGTGTATGTTGTGAGTGCAAGTCGTCCTTGGAAACCCCTACCCTATTGAATGTCTGTTCGCGGAAGGTGTATGGCTGCTATCTAGCGCCCGACTTAGCCTACAGCATTAAACACACATCACAGCGTCCTGTAGCTGTGCCTGCCAGTACGGCGCCGTGCGCCTGCCTTGCGCTTTCCATACCCGAGTCTGGGTGGTTAGTGGCGTCCGTTAGTGCGGCATCGCTCGCACTCTTGTGCACATAGATTTCTTAAGGTTCTACACACCCAGTTGCGGTGTTACGCCAGCAAGGGTCTAATCGGGCTCCAATCCCTTCTGGGGTTAAGTCCGCTGACCACTTGCTCGCGCACTAGTGCGGTACTGCGGTCCTGTGAATTAACAGGATCGCTTTCTTCACGCTGGGTGAGGTTTAACCCACGCGTGTATACTTTAGTGTACCGCCATATGGTCTGCAAATTGCTAGCAGCAGGTTCTCACCTGCACGGTGGACCCCGGACTGCGAACGCACCTTTATCATCTGTCTTGGTGCGTTCCGCCAGTCCTAACACCTACCTATGAGTATTTTTTTTTTTTTTTTCGTTTACTTTTTGCTACACACAAAAAGTTTCACTTGTTGTGTTCGGGTCATAGTGATCCGACATCGTTTTTTACAGCTGTGAGGCCATATTTTCAGTGAAATAAAGGAGTTATAACCTCAGTTGGGTCTATTTATTGTATCTACTATTGTATATCAATTGATTTATTTCCTAAATTATTTCAATGGGGTCGTACACGTGCTCTACCGGGGGTATGCATTGAGATCTGCACACCATAAAAATGGCTTTATATTGATTATTTTTGGTGCGCAGTCTATTCTAAAATGTAGAGTGCATCCGGAGAGATCACTAGGTGTGCACTACACGTGTATATTATGCGCAGAACGGACTGCTCAGAACGCTCTGTCTAAGATGTTTTTTTTTGTAAAGCTGAGCTGTAAAGTCTTGCAAATAATTTTTTTTGCTAAGTAAGTCTGTCTTCCTGGCTGATCTGCTTGTTTTCAGAAGGGTGCTTATCTTCTCTGCTCTTATCAGTACACATATGCTAGCCCAGACATGTTACCTTTCAGTTTCTTTGGAGAGCAGCTGTGTGCTCCTACCCCCATGGCCTCTTCCGGCATCAAAAGAAAATGATGCAGCTATTGCCCTTCTACTTGTGACAACAAGACGAGTATAACATGTTCTGGTTGTAAAACATTTCTATGCAAAAATCATGTGTATTGCTTTTCATGCAATAATCCGTAAATTTATATGATCATGTAAATATATTCACATTGTAATGTTTATTATCTTTAATTTTTTATCACAAAATGTTTGATTTGATTGTTTTGTTTTTGTTTTTTTTTGCAAAATATGTGTAGTTTTCTATTTTCGTTTTGCTCATTGGATGGATCTGTTTTTTCAGAATAAAAACAAAAAAAAGATTTCTAGTTCATTTTTCTTTTTTTTTTTACTACCAAACATGTTCACAAACAGTCTAGTAAGCAAAACGTATTAAAAAAATGGAGTTAGAGTGTCTAAAATCAAGGTTTAATAAGCCGGGTCAAGTGTATAGTAAATGCGAACAAAACAGCAGGGTTAAATGAAAGCACAGTACAAACAAAACATAATGATGTCTAGGAAGGGTACACGTCTCAGACGTCAGACGATGGCAGGAGTCATCATGGGTTGATGCAGTCCAGGATCATCTGGCATGGGCATACTAGGACGGCTTCTCTCTTAGGCCACAGGCGTAGCACAGGCTCAGCAGGAGAACATCAGACACCGATCCCAGAAGGATGTCGTCACAGGGTGGACCTCAGGACACAGGCAGGACATCAGGACACAGGCAAGACATCAGGACACAGGCAGGACATCAGGACACAGGCAGGACACCTTGGACAGACGTCAGACTATGGCAGGAGTCATCACGGGTTGATGCAGTCCAGGGTCATGTGGCACGGGCTTACTAGAACGGCCTCTTTCTCAGGCTTCAGGCGTAGCACAGGCTCAGCAGGAGAACATCAGACACCGATCCCAGAAGGACGTCGTCACAGGGTGGACCTCAGGCCATAAGGACACAGGCAGGACATCAGGACATCGGACACAGGCAGGACATCAGGACACAGGCAGGACGTCAGGACATCGGACACAGGCAGGACATCAGGACACAGGCAGGACATCAGGACACAGGCAGGACATCAGGACATCGGACACAGGCAGGACATCAGGACATCTGGGACACTGGCGTGGCAGCCCAGGTCATCGGCTGGGACACTGGCATGGCAGCCCAGGGAATCAGGACATCGGACACAGGAAGGACATCAGAAATACTGGGTAGACATCTGGGACACTGGCGTGGCAGCCCAGGTCATAGGTTAGGACACTGGCGTGGCAGCCCAGGGCATCAGGTCATTGGACACAGGAAGGACATCAGAACATCAGACACAGGTTGGACATCAGGAATATCGGATAGACATCTGGGACACTGGTGTGGCAGCCCAGGTCATCGGCTGGGACACGGATGGCACAGGAACAGGTAGCAGAGGTAATCAGGTTCCTAGCTATGGCCGTCAGGCTCCGGGGATCGGACCTAGGAAGGACTCAAGTATGATGGTGCAAGCACCGCCGGAATGGAACTGGGTCAGATGGGGTTAGCACCACATGGAAGGCTGAGCACAGCATAGTAAGAGCTTAGCAAGAACACCGAACTCCATCTTTAAAAGATGAGCCCTGAAAGTTCAGTCACTGGGTGCATGATATCAGACACAAAAGGACTTCAGGAACATAACACAACGGACACAGTTCAGACAGGATCAGGTACTGGATATGCAGCCTCCAGGATAGGCGGGTCTGGGTACTCTGCCGCCAGATTAGGTGGAAAAACGAAACACAAACGGATCTGGATATGCAGCCTCCAGGATAGGCGGGTCTGGGTACTCTGCCCCCAGAGCAGGTGGAAAAACAAAACACAAACGGATCTGGATATGCAGCCTCCAGGATAGGTGGATCTGGGTACTCTGCCCCCAGGACAGGCGAGAGAAAGGTATCAGCACTCTCAGAACATACTGCAGACAGAACGGGAGCTGGATACCTCACAAGGCAAGACACAGAAACACAATGCAATGCTCTGGCAACGCCCAACACGAAAGAGGGAGTTTATATAGGAGCTGCTTCTCAGCAATAGGCTGAGGAAGCAACACAGGTGCACACTCAAACCCTAATAAAAGCAGGGTAGGTGTGGCCGCGCGCACCCTAAGCACAAACAGAAACCATTACAGCACAGACAGCACAGGAACTGTGGCTTAGGGCACCTGTCAGCGACTGCTAGCCTGGACACACGTGGAAAGTCATGCACCAGCTGCAGAGGACCTCGCAAGCCATGGCTAGCTTCCACCGCGATAGCCAGGGACCGCACATGCGAGTGGCAATGCAGCAGAGAAAAGACATCACAGCACATGTACAGTTACGCAGCAGTGACAGGGAACTGAGCAGCGTCCATACAGGTAACAGACAACAGTATCCCTGCAAGTTAGGGGGAGAGGAGCAAGGGTTAAAGCAGAGACATGCAAAAGTAATGCCGAAGAAAAAGGTATAAACCCAGCAGCGTTACATAAAGTAGCACAAGGTATATTTTCTTCTGATCTTACAGATCAGTTGCTAAAGCTAGTCTAGTTCTTGCCCAGTACTTTTGTTTTGTAGGGCTTCTGTACCTACCATGGTGCTATTTCTCAGGTACTAATGTAGGGAGGAGAACCAAATTGATGGTCCCTCCTGCGTCTCTGGGCTGGAACCGTCGGAGCTGTCACCAGTGTTGCAGCGGAAAGAGATTTGCTGACTGAAAGAGTACAGGGCACCTGACTGATGGGGCGGGTCGGACTTAAATAGCAGTTTGAGCGGGAAGACAGGACACTTGGTGGGGACCGAGCTTGTGAGTAGTAAGAAGGTTAACTCCCTCTTCACAAACCCACGCCCGCTGGCTGTGCCTATACCCCCAGCTTGCCAGACTACTGATGCTTCCTACGCTCAGCCCAGAGAGACTTCCTTACCGGGTAGTGACCAGGATAGAGTATGGACGTTCGCTCCGCTGACTACCACAGAGGCACCGCTTAGTCCCATCCTTGTGGTGCCTGCTGAGGACCGTCCCGTGCCTGTGGCTGTGTACACAGGACTGTGTGCTCCTGCTGCGGCCTTGCTCACTGAACTCTCTGTTTCTTCTTCTGTGCCGCTGACCATCAACTCTGCCTCACCTTGTCCACGGATCAGGAGATCACGTGCTGAAGAACCCGGAGGATCCGTCGTTGCAAGGAGAAAGTGCATCGCTCATCTGTGGGACCAGATCAGAGACATCTCGCGCCGTCGTGGGACCTTCCAGCCACCTTCCCCCAGCGCACAGAGACTGATTAGTTAACCTGTTACAATATATTGCATTTGACTTCCCCCTATCCTCGAATCACATTCCTTAACCCCCTGCTTGTACCATTACTGTTCCTATACATAAAGAACCTGTTAACCCTTGTTCTGCCTCCTGTGTGTTACTGCATCCTACGCACCTGCCAGCATCCTACACTACTTCTGGTGTGCTGCCCGGATGGACGTACTGCAAAAAGGGATTTGGACATAGTAGTTCCATTTTCAGAAGTCCCTCAGGACAGCATCGTTATTTCCTCTCAGGTTTATGTTCAACCTTGCACAAGATCGATCTTCTTGCAGATCGCTCATTCTTCAAGTTGCCATGGCTTAAGATCGAGCTGCGGCCATTAGTGTTTCTTAAATATAATTTTCTAGTGGTTTGTATAGACCATTAGCATCCATCCTTCAGTGGTACTTTGGAAAACACTGGAGGGCGGAGGTGGGAGGGAACTTTTAACCTCTCTGTAATCCTGTCCTGTCATAGATCAAGAAAAGAACGGCCTCCTGGTATGCAGTCCCGAGTGTCTCCTGGAAAATGAATTACCGGTAGGTCTAAATCCCTTTTTTCCCTGCTCCACAGTAAACATAATTTAACCCATTACTTGCCAAATTAAAATTTTTACAAGTACGGATTTTTCAGAAAAGGGCGTCCCAATATTCAATTAAAAATGACAATGACATGATTTCCTATTTTGAAAACATTCATTTTACAAACACAACACAAAAAATTGGACCTAATTATAAAAATTATTAAAATCTTAGTTGCTTGAAGCTAAAGATTAGGCGTCCCCAAAAAAAGGACATTGGTAGATAATGGGTTAAACAAACTTTGATTCTAGAGTCACACTATCCTTCCTCTAATTTTTACTATCATCCAGATGGTAGTTTCCTAAAAAATAGGAAAAAATACATCTATATATAAAAATAACTGCCAGATCAGACTACACAGGGTTTGTTTGTAGTCTGTTACCATGGAGACACAAATACAATTGTTCTGTATAGAATCTGTATACACATTGGTTGCCAAGGTGGATTTTTCAGATATACATACATAACTTTGAAGAATCTCTTTCTCTTTATGGGACTCATTGCAGCGTATTGCTGATTGATTTTTTTAATAGGTGCAATTCTTCATTTTTCCCATGGTAATGATATAGGTGAATGTAGCACTTCCTCCCAAAATAAGGACAGTTAATCGTTGAGGGTAGAAATAGCGAATTGCCCTGTAATCAGTTTTGTATTACAACAAAAAAGATCCACCTAAAAAATAGAATTGTCTAATATGGACAACCCCTTTAAGTGTATATTTTATTAAGTCTTATAACATTCCCGAAAAAGTGCAGCATAAAGTGGCGATGAAAAGAACTGAAGGAATGCAGGCAAACTTTACACCATATGTATAATGTCATAGTCCATTTAAATCAGATGCAGCATCAACATAGATCCCTGTGGGATTTATGAAATTACCATAGATATTCAGTGGTAATGAAATCCTCCCAGTGTGTCTCTAAAAGAAATTAACTGAAAACTTTTTACCAGCGAAAGCTGAAACTGAGGGTAAATTTGTCACTTAAATTTGCTTTTCATTACTTTACACTCCATTTCTATCCATTTCATGCTCAGCACTTTCCCTAAGTAGTTGTTTAGAACTCTTCTCCGCAAAGTCTCAGTGTTAACATAATAGAGTGACTTTATGCACTTGCTCCTGGCTGCTGTATCCTGCATGATTTGTTATTGATCATTTCAGATTTGATTTTCTTAGAGGTCATATATCATTGTTGATCACTTTTCCGTAATTGAATAGGTAGCGTTATGGTGGTCTTATCATTGACCTCTTTTTGTAGAAATATCAAATGTCATCCAATAAATTAACATTGTTCTTTTGATTACATTGACAGACGGCAGCAGATGCTTCACACATGAGCGGTTTTTCTAGAGTACAAATATTCAATCCACTCACAATTTGGGATTTTAAAGGAAACCTGTCAATGCTATTAACCTGCAGATATAGGGTTAATCTGTAGACTAATAGCATTATTAAGGTGCCTAGCCACTGTACTGATAGGACTTTATTTCTCCTAATAGCTGCCAGATTTCAGTTATACAGGTGTGTCGTATCAGCTTCATTCATAGCTCTCTGTGAGCATGCCGTGACACTGACTGACAGCCAGCTTTGCACTGATGCACTGCAGAGGTAGCCGTCAGTCAAAGCAGTGAGCTGATATTAATAGCCTGAGAACCTTTATGGCTATTGGTCCCTTCCCAGAATATTAACATCAGCCCCCAGCTGTTGACTTTCCCTCGGCTGGTTATGAAAATAAATACAAGTACAGAAAAATAAGTACGTAAATCACTGCTTAGAAATCACACTGACATTTTTCTATCTATCTATCTATCTATCTATCTATCTATCTATCTATCTATCTATCTATCTAGCTATCTATCTATCTATCATCTATATATTATCTATCATGTTCCTCATACTTATGTATCTCTATCTTTGAACATCTTTAATACATTAAACTGTTTAATTTCTATGCTGCTTTTCATTCTATATGTGTTATACTCACAGCACACGGACAACTCACTGTCACACGAATGTCACACACGTGCACATTGATGGCCCACAGACACGGACCACGGAGCTTACCAGTACTGTTTTTTCCAGTACAAGAATCACCAGGATGTGTGAATGGGGCCTATCTTAAAGCGGACAGCTCCCCAGAAAAATAATGTTAATTTTCTTTCAGGTGCTGCCCTTTCAGTACTGTGGCCTGGCACCTTCAAAATGCCTATATCTCAGCTTAAAGGGAACCTGTCACCCCCAAAATCGAAGGTGAGCTAAGCCCACCGGCATCAGGGGCTTATCTGCAG
Organism: Ranitomeya imitator; assembly: GCF_032444005.1. NCBI lineage: Eukaryota > Metazoa > Chordata > Amphibia > Anura > Dendrobatidae > Ranitomeya > Ranitomeya imitator. The sequence goes on along the minus strand of NC_091284.1, from coordinate 49,060,890 downwards.
CATTCTGTAATGCTGTAGATAAGCCCCCGATGTATCCTGAAAGATGAGAAAAGGAGGTTATATTATACTCACCCAGGGGTGGTCCGGTCCTGTCCGGGGCCTCCCATCTTCATCAGATGATGTCCTCTTCTTGTCTTCACGCTGCAGCTCCAGCGCAGGCGTACTTTGTCTGTCCTGTTGAGGGCAGAGCAAAGTACTGCAGTGCGCAGGCGCCGGGCCTCTCTGACCTTTCCCGGCACCTGCGCACTGCAGTACTTTGCTCTGCCCTCAATAGGGCAGACAAAGTACGCCTGCGTCGGAGCCGCAGCGTGAAGACAAGAAGAGGACATCATCGTAAGAAGATAGGAGGCCCCGCACTGGACCGCGACGCCCATTGGAGCAGGACCGCCCCTGGGTGAGTATAATCTAACCTCTTTTTCTCATCTTTCAGGATACATCGGGGGGCTTATCTACAGCATTACAGAATGTTGTAGATAAGCCCCTGATGCCGGTGGGCTTAGCTCACCTTCGATTTTGGGGGTGACAGGTTCCCTTTAATAATATTAATGGGCATGACAGATTCTCTTTAAGAGCCTTTTATTTTGTATTTTGTGGTTATTGTACACATTCACCGTCTATATTAATTGACTTTTGTCAGATTGATTTTTGCATTATCATTTCAGTATTCCAGAGCTAATAATGTTTTACTTGTGAAGCACCATTGCAAAATAGGGACTTCTTTTTGCAGGATTAATTGTAGTGCTCACTAGAGATTTTCCAAGATTTGAATTTTGCAAATAAAGCAAAGATAACAGGGAAACACAATTTACTTCAAAGTCATTTGATGCAAATTGAATGTTATTTATTATGATCTGGGTATAGTAAATATAGGATGCAAAAACATAAGATGTAAAAAAGAAGTAATACTCATCTCATCACACACCTGTCCTGCCATGAACGCAGCCAGCCATCTGGTTCTCCTGATGTTTCTTTTCGCCTTCCATGGTAGCAGGTATCCTCTTAATTTTGCTTCACTCTTTGTTGTGGCTTCCAGTGGAAACTTATATCGTACAGTTGTGATGTCACGGCGTGCGCTGTAAGGACACAGCAAACAGTGACATCAGGGGCCTTTTCTGTAGGTCCCGGCAAAGACTGAAGCAGATTGAAGAGGATGCCAGCATAAACGAGAAGCGCGAAGGACCAGGAGGTGGTCTAGGCGTGTGGTGGATCAGGTGAGCAGTGAAATGAGTATTATTATGTTTTTTATGTTTTGCTTGCCCTCTATGTGTCAGCAAAAATATGGCTACATCCAATTGCCAAAATTGCGAAAACAATCTGCAGTTTGCAAATACAAATTTTTGTAAAGTTTGCGGAGAATTCAATTCCAATAAAATAAATTTGCTAATCTATGGAATCTACCATCATGTGCTACATATAGTGATAGTGTTTAGTAGATCTTTCTAGGAGAAAAAAAAAATAATAGTAAAAAAATAAAGTGTTTCAAAATATTATTTGTACAATCCGGTGAGTGATTATGGCGCCCAAACCTGACAAAGGTGCAATACCGAAAAGCGCGTCGGGGTGGGTGCCACACTTACCAGATTGTACAGGTAATATGCTCAACCACTTAGAGAGTCTTTGTATACTTAGATGCTCTAAATGATTTATTGGGATTTACCACCAGCATCTATTTCAGGTCTTCTGAATGTTTAATTGTGCGTATACATGACAGAAGCATCCAGCTACACATGAAATGTATCCATTGTGACATTCACACTTGTATATGGCTATTGTGCTACAATCTGTTTTTCTCTCTGATCCCAATCTGCATTCATAGTTTCTACTTATATTCTGATTGAGATATTGGGGACACATACTTTTGTCTCCATTTTACTGCAGTATATGGGACTGTGTTCATATATTGATTTTGTTAGTGCGTAATTTATATGTAGGATATTTTTCATATAGACACATATACTTTGTGCACAGACATCCATGACCGTACATACATATATACTGACTTTGTTGATGTATAACCTATATATGTATACAATTTCAATTACCAAATATACATTCATATTCATGTTTTCCGGTTTTACGTCCATTTTTAGGCTATGTTTTAACTTCTTTATGTTGTTTTTGTCTGTATTTTTGTGCAGTGTGTGCACCTGTCTTCTTCAACCATTTGTCCAAATAAAGGGTTTTTTAATACAGTATATGTTTCTATAATTCTTTAGGCGCTTACAGTTGCTTTTTTTTTTCTTTAAATGTTTTTTATGCTTTGTCCGAACGGTCTGATGCACATATTTTTTATCTACACATAGATTATCTGCACTGTTTGAGTTTGCTGTGTAACCATCTAACCAAGGATAGTTCTCCAAATCTATCATATAGGTTTGTTTTTATTACCATATACTTGGTTAAAAGTAAAAAAGAAAACAGTCACATACAATTTCTCTACCAGACCATTAAGTAGTGATATAACTATGGGAAGCGTAGATGTGACTTTTGAGCCCTGGTGTGCTGCCATTTGCCACATAAATGGACGCTATTAATAGTGCACAGTAAATGAGGTCCTTGTAACAGATATTGCATTTTTGGCAACAATTAATAATGGCTGTTTTATGACCGTCTGTGTTAGGCACCAGGATTCCCCCTCTGCAGAGGATGGATCCCAAGTCTTATCTTCTCCTGAGGTCCCCCATTCGGTCTCGACAGCAGTAGAAGCTGCTCAGCAAAGATGTCAGTATCAGCGTCTTGCTCAGACTCAGGTTGTGCTCACTGTTACTGCTGCCTCTACAGGTTCAGCTATGGTAACTAACAATAAACAGCAGCGAGCAGTCATTCCTGAGACTAAATCCAGGATGCACTCTACTGAGCATGTTCGTGAGGTGGCAACCAATCATTGGTGGTTGGTCGTCAGCTGCTCAGGTCCTGTGCCAACTCTGGATTGGCCCGTGAGCAAGGTCCTGTCTAATTGGCAGAGTCTATAAAAAGATCTTTGGCGCGTCCATCAGGGCAATAAGATCATGTGTATTTGCTGTGTGTGTAGGTGGGTCAGTTGCCACCCTGTATGCATGTGTGCCGCTATTAGCACCACAGTTGCATTTCTAGACAGGTAGTGTAGGGTGGGAACTTCCGCTTAAACCTAGCATCTACACTGGAAATCCTCAGGCGTAGTGCTGAAAAGCCACCGAGTGTTAGAGCAGGTTCAATCACCAGCATAGTGGGGGGAGAGTTATAGGGACCCCAACTAGCGTCAATTCCTCTATGCTCCTGTGACATCTAACAGGGCATAGCTTTGAGTGCTCTCAGCTTTTCTACTGCTCTGTGCAGCAACAGAGTCAGGCACGTTGCACTCTGTTCACACTGAGTGACGTTTATCTCGGTGTGTTTGCGTAGCTAACTCGCGGCTACGCTCCGCCATTGTTTTCTGGCTGCGGTTTCTCCATCACCACCCGGCAGACGCCGGGTTGCGATCGCATCTTCTCATAATTTACAATTGGTGCGATCCGCAAACTCTAACAGTCTGTGTTTTCTACTTTATAAGAAAAAGACGAGTTTCCCTTAATTCCACGTAAGGAAAGTCTTGCTTCCTTACACTGATATGTATTGGAAATTTTCACAATGGGAAGCAAAAAAAAAATTCAATCTAATTGCTACACTAGGGTAGATAACGTCTTTATCATGAGTAATGCCTGCCGTATGACTCCAGATGACAACCTTTTTATATTGTAATCTTCTTCATGGGACTCCTCTGCATTCAATTAGTCTAATGTATAATTAACTTCTGAAAAACGAGACTCCTGGAGGAGACGCTGCCGTTGTTTTCCTAGATTCTACGCTGTTGTTCAGTATAACACGAAATCTTGATGTTTTTCGTTCTCAGAAAGGATATTTAAGATTCGGTTCCTCAAGGGCCCGCGAGAAGCCAAAGCTTCTGAGTAACGTATATTTAAGCGAGTTCCATTCTTGATAATGATATTTGTGTTAATTGTTTCACTGCTCATTAATTGAAACATTTGGGAATCTGTCATGTTACTGGACCTCGACGGCTAAGCTTGGACCACCCTGCTGCAAGTGACTATTTCCTTCCTTCCCTCTTTTCTTTCTGAACAAATGTTGAGCACACACCCTTATAATGCATTCACTATTTGATATCTCCGCTGTATGAAAAGATGACACAGGTTGGAAAAAATAAAATAAAGATGTAATAATTATTAGCTGCAAAGTCTCGAAATTCGTGTTTACATTATGCAGTGTTTAAATGGGTTGCACCAACTTGGGAAGCTAGCACTTTATTGTTTTTATCGACTTTTTATTGATGTGTTATTAAATACTCTGCCTGTTCACAACTCACATTGCTTGAAAAAGGCTCACACCTGGAGCCGAAACGTCGCTGGAGACCATATGGGCTAATAAAACCTCTATATTTTTTCAAAAAAGGAGTGCTGTCTTCTTCTTTTTTTTGTACTATATATATGGATATTTAAGTTGGTGTAAATGCAATGTTCTCCTGAGTCTGGCCACATTTTTTTTTGTTCTTGCACCTCTCTATTCCCGAAGAATTTCACGTCTTCCCTGTATATAAATGTAGTCTTTTTAGTCAAGTGTGTGTGGTCTAAAAAAGTGCCTACAAATAAGTGTTGAAGACCATGCCAACTTGGCCGAAAAATATTAGATTTATGTTGAAGGAAGAAAAGGGAATAGATAAGGAATGAAGAGACAGTAGAAATAAAGAAAAGCAACACCAGATTCTTCGGCAATGTACACTCAAAAAAACAGCTTAGCCACTTCTGGGGTTGGGTTTTATTTGGTCTAGTTAATTAAAAAAAACTGCTTGCTTAAAGGGAATCTTTCAGTAGGATCATCCCTCCTAAGCATCTAAATGGGCATGAAGGCCATAAGAAGCTGAATAAAATGACACCTTGAAATATGCAATCTGATGTCTTTACCCAGAAAAAAACGCATTTTTCTTAATATGTAAATTAGCTCTTAATATCAATAGGCCGGACATAGATCTCCCTGAGAATCTGCCTCCAGAGCCTATTTTAAATAAAAGGAGGCGTTATCAGTGTGAGACATGTAATGACTGACAGCCTGCTCTCTTGATCTACATGTCTCACACTGGTAATGCCTCTTTAAATTTCAAATAAGCTCTACAGATATATTCTCAGGGAGATCTATGTCCAACCCATAGATCTTAACGGCTCATTTACATATTAAGAAAAATGATGGTTTACTTGGGAATAAGTCATCGGATCACAGATATCAAGGTGTCAGTTTATTCAGCTTCCTATGATATACATGCCCTTATGGACGGCTTAGGACGGATGATCCTAGTGACAGATTTCCTTTCAGCCCATAGTTTCTCACAGAGCTGTTTAGGATTTTGGTTACATACATGTATCTACATTTTGGTTGGACTGGTGTTTTGAACCCTCCATGTCCTATTATAATACGGAGCTTACATGTGTATACAAAGGAGTTTGTTCTCACAGTGACACACAATACCCAGCTGACTCGGAGAATGTATTTGTCTGTCTTTTGGAAGCTTTTAGGAAATGGAAGAATTTGTACTGCATTTCACAAATGCTGGCATGACGCTGATATATCTCATTACTATTTAAGACTCTCACACAGACTATCTGTGACACAGATGTTAAGAGAGCTGAAAAGACATCTGCGCTAAGTGATTGTCTCACTTTGTATCCTGTTGTGAAAAACACAACACCTGCTTCATGAGTCAGGTCCTATAACTATACTAACACCAGGAAAAAGTCACTTTCGAATGTTGTTAATGAGTTTAACTAACTAACTAACTCATTTTTTTTATATCTGATTTTTTTCTATTTCTTAATTATCGCTATATTATGCGAAGCTGGTTTCTTGTTGCCTAATTTTGTGCATTATTACATTTAGTAGTAAAAGTATTTTTTCTATTTTGGATGATAACTTTATTTTAAAGTGTATCCACAGAGGTACAGAACTTAGTGGTTACAGATACACCCAAGGAATAATGGTGTCATTCCTTATTGTTAATTCCCATTCACTTGACAAGAGTCCCAACTATCTCCGACATTCAGCTGTCTCGCCAACGTCCTACAGATGACAACCACACCTCCAAAACCAGGTCCTGATTTGGATAACTTCTTGCTTCATGCCAAATCCCAGTGCTCCCAGTTGGAATACAAGATGTAACTGAATTAAGAGATTAAATCTGTATAACACAAACCATAACTGAGTCCAGCCATTTTCTCAAGCTTTGGCACCAGGTCAACTAGTCCTACGCTTTAGCATCTCAACAGCAACGTAGTTACTCTTCCCTGGTTCCCTCTAGGCCACCATAACTTCTGTAAAGCATGTGATGCTCTTATTAGAACCAACCACACCTAGGTTAACAGTTTCATTTCAGAGTTACCCCTCCATCGTATCCAACTCAGTCTCACTTGGAAGAACCATCTCACTGAGGTTTGTCTCAGAAGTATAGTTGATGCTTCTGAGCCGGCTTACTGAGACCACGATCAAGAACTGAATTATGGATCTAAAAATTATCAAGCATAATGGATTTACTTGAGGGCATCATATATTCACTAATTGGCTACCAAAAATGTAGCATTAAGAATTATTAGAAGAACTACTTGTCCTAATACATTTAGCTGGAGGTGTATATCAGTGTTCACCGTGAGCCAAAATATGCCACAGGAAAATACAGATGAAGCAGAATTAAAGGAGGTAAATTTGTAATATGAGTGAAAAAGGTAAGTTACGAATTCAATTGTAAGGCCACATCTAGAATATGGGATCCAGTTGTGAGCTCCACATTTTATAAAGAACATTTGTAAGCTAAAGTCAGTTCAAAGGCGGGCAACTAGATTATTACTATGGATGGAAGGCCTCTCATATGAGGAGAGTTGAGCTTGTTTAGTTTTGAAAAAAGATGCCTCAGAGAAGATATCACTTATCATTATAAATATACAGTATAGAAGAAATATGCTCCCGCTCCCATCTAAAATGGAAAATGTTTTTTTGTCTTTATTACAAAACTCCTAAAATAGCAAAGCACTAAGGCTAATTCATATAGACAAACAGGAGATAAAAAGCGACACATTTCGACTGTAACTGCGGTCTTTGTCCAAGCTATCAACAGTCAAGTCTGTAATCATCAAAGGAGCATAATAGACACCATATAAGAATGACCTAAACCAGCAAGGAGGTCCAAGGCCTCATAAAATTTCTTACAACGATTTTCTTTTTTCTTAACTGAGCAGGTTTATTGAACTTCTTCTATAGACATGACAGGAGAAAAATAAAACCATTGGGTTATATGATATGCAGTTATGAGTCGTTATAGTGTGGAAGGAGCAAATATGAATACTTACAGACTTCTTGAAATGTTAGGAGTCCCACTTATTAGCATAGCAAGTCTACACAAGTTAACAGGAGTCAGGAAAAACTAGAACCAGTCATCACGGTCTAGTAAAGTCTAGTAATAGGAGAACCAAGGATAGTCATGCCAAAGTGCTTAAATAAAGAGTGGATGGACAAGCCAAAGATTTGTGGTATTAGACTAGATGGGTATGTGGCAGATTAGAAAAAAGTGCAGAAGATATGTCAATATCTGAAGTTCAACATACAACCTGAAATGTAGAATGAAAACAAGCCTATGCATGGGATTAGCCCATAATTGGCTCTAAAATGTTTGAGAAGCCAGGAGGAAGCGCATTCTGTCGTTCCCCAACCTTGGGTAGTGAGTGACTTGTTATAGAAATATTTATAGGTTCAGTGTTCACCCATGCTTCATACCTGGACCAAATATTCATGTAAAAATCCAAATATAGAATAAGCTTCATCAAATAATAGATCTAACATACCATTATTCATTGGCTGATCCTCTAGATATCTGGAGAACTTGAGAAGTCCACAGTTAATCATGTTCTGTGAGTTATTACATGCTGAGATCATCAAGGCTGAAAACAAGAAGCTGAAATTGCGTATTGTATTACAATAATTCGCGCAAATTGACCATAGAAGAATCTAACAACCACGATCAGGCCTCCATATGGTAGATTCATGACGTTTGTATGGAGATTAGTCATTTTCTTCTTTCAAAGTTGCTTTCGAGGTCGTGCAAAGCTTTGAACAGAAATAATGAATAGATACAGATTATGATTTATCCATATGGTAATGGTGAAGCGGTATACTTTAATGAACATCAATGGTATAATAAATAACAGTACGTGGAGGGTTTTGGCCTAGGGTAAAACATTAATGACCGGCCCTATCACATGCTGTCAATAGCTATATACTATGGGAAAGTATGCGGAGGCTTAATGGGTCAGCAGCTGTATTCTGCTGCAAGGTACCATATTTATGGGTAGAAATAGTTTCTTTAATGATGTCTGCAGGGAAATCTACTATTTGCTTGTAGAGGCATTGTGTACATTTTTCGGAAGTAGAATATATATTGAAATGTTCCATCTAGAGAATTTTTTGTTACTTCATATTTCTAAAGGTAATTGAAAATAGTCAAATATTACAAAACGATATTTTGGTGTGGTGCGATGGTGTTTTTTCAGTAATATTAACAATAATAATAATAACAGTTATGATAATTAATACAAGGTTAGGCTGAGTTCAGACAAGCATATAAAAACCCGTTTGATTTTCATCCAGTAAACTCTAACTTTTTTCATCCATATTGCCATCCATGTGCTATCTGTGTGTCCATATTTTATGTCCCTGTGACATCGGTGTGGAATTTGCATTTATATATCAACATTTTAAAATAATACAGTTTCCTCGATTATTGATAGCAATGGATCTGTAAAAATCAAAAGCAACATGGATGATTCATAAAGGATGTGACTTTTTTTATACCATAGACTAGTATAGATCAGTTTCATCTAAGATATGGAAGAAAATAATGCATTCTGTGACTTTTTTTTGCATAGACACTTGTCCTTGTGAAAAGACTGTGATCCAAACAGTTCTATGTATTTATTTTCCTCATATAGTGCCATTAATTTCGCAGCTTTATAGAGATCAGAATGACTGTCCCCATTGTGGCTCACACTACATTCCCTATCAGTATGTCTTTGTAGTGTGGGAGGAAACCGGAGAACCCGGAATAAACCCACAATAAGGGGAGAACATAAAAACTCCTTGCAGATGTTTGAATTACATTAGTCAATGTATTGTCTGATTACTACTTGGACAACACCATCTGTATTATACCCACGTCTAGATGAGCCCTTAGTCAATCTGCCATTTCAAAAACAGACTGCATTCTTGGGTGGTCATGGGGGAAAATTTGCTTGCTTTGAAAGGTTAATTTGAGCTCCACAAGTTATCCCTTACCCTGGGAACCCACCAATCTCAAAATTGGGACTATGAACTTTAAGTGTTAAAATTTCACGTTTGGTGTCATTGTGACAGAAGTCTTTCCAAGTGGAGGATGAAACTTCTTAATTAAAAATCCGCTCTGCTTAGTGCAAAATAGAATATAGCTGGCAGAGTATTTTGAAAATACGTCATCAATACGCCCTCCGAATATGAATATTTTCCATTATTACTGGATCATAGAAATGTATAAAGAACTCACGTGTAATTGTATGTGAGCTTCAAAACCATCAATCTGTGTCGCCTGAGATCCCTCCCATGAGCACCAAGCACAATCCTTCAGGTTTCAACGCAAAAATCGGATGCAATGCGCCAAACCATCACTTCACTCACTTTTTGTTCTGTGTCACCATTTTGTTACTTCTAAATCTCGGAGGAGTGATTGTACAGAAAAGCATTGAAATAGGGGAATGCTGCTATCTAGAGCAACAGTTGTGTCCATCTTAGTTGTTCCTTTTGGTTTGACACAACCCACAATAAGTGGCACGAGACTTTGAAACTTAAAATCTGATATTAAGATACAGTGGGGCAAAAAAGTATTTAGTCAGTCAGCAATAGTGCAAGTTCCACCACTTAAAAAGATGAGAGGCGTCTGTAATTTACATCATAGGTAGACCTCAACTATGGGAGACAAACTGAGAAAAAAAAATCCAGAAAATCACATTGTCTGTTTTTTTAACATTTTATTTGCATATTATGGTGGAAAATAAGTATTTGGTCAGAAATAAACAATCAAGATTTCTGGCTCTCACAGACCTGTAACTTCTTCTTTAAGAGTCTCCTCTTTCCTCCACTCATTACCTGTAGTAATGGCACCTGTTTAAACTTGTTATCAGTATAAAAAGACACCTGTGCACACCCTCAAACAGTCTGACTCCAAACTCCACTACGGTGAAGACCAAAGAGCTGTTAAAGGACACCAAAAACAAAATTGTAGCCCTGCACCAGGCTGGGAAGACTGAATCTGCAATAGCCAACCAGCTTGGAGTGAAGAAATCAACAGTGGGAGCAATAATTAGAAAATGGAAGACATACAAGACCACTGATAATCTCCCTCGATCTGGGGCTCCATGCAAAATCCCACCCCGTGGGGTCAGAATGATCACAAGAACGGTGAGCAAAAATCCCAGAACCACGCGGGGGGGCCTAGTGAATGAACTGCAGAGAGCTGGGACCAATGTAACAAGGCCTACCATAAGTAACACACTATGCCACCATGGACTCAGATCCTGCAGTGCCAGACGTGTCCCACTGCTTAAGCCAGTACATGTCCGGGTCCGTCTGAAGTTTGCTAGAGAGCATTTGGATGATCCAGAGGAGTTTTGGGAGAATGTCCTATGGTCTGATGAAACCAAACTGGAACTGTTTGGTAGAAACACAACTTGTCATGTTTGGAGGAAAAAGAATACTGAGTTGCATCCATCAAACACCATACCTACTGTAAAGCATGGTGGTGGAAACATCATGCTTTTGGGCTGTTTCTGTGCAAAGTGGCCAGGACGACTGATCCGGGTACATGAAAGAATGAATGGGGCCATGTATCGTGAGATTTTGAGTGCAAACCTCCTTCCATCAGCAAGGGCATTGAAGATGAAACGTGGCTGGGTCTTTCAACATGACAATGATCCAAAGCACACCGCCAGGGCAACGAAGGAGTGGCTTCGTAAGAAGCATTTCAAGGTCCTGGAGTGGCCTAGCCAGTCTCCAGATCTCAACCCTATAGAAAACCTTTGGAGGGAGTTGAAAGTCCATGTTGCCAAGCGAAAAGCCAAAAACATCACTGCTCTAGAAGAGATCTGCATGGAGGAATGGGCCAACATGCCAACAACAGCGTGTGGCAACCTTGTGAAGACTTACAGAAAACGTTTGACCTCTGTCATTGCCAACAAAGGATATATTACAAAGTATTGAGATGAAATTTTGTTTCTGACCAAATACTTATTTTCCACCATAATATGCAAATAAAATGTTAAAAAAACAGACAATGTGATTTTCTGGATTTTTTTTTCTCAGTTTGTCTCCCATAGTTGAGGTCTACCTATGATGTAAATTACAGACGCCTCTCATCTTTTTAAGTGGTGGAACTTGCACTATTGCTGATTGGCTAAATACTTTTTTGCCCCACTGTACTTTGTCTGGAGATGTTTATGCTATACAGTTTCTATTACAATTATTCAACTCCCATCGTAAATTAGGTTTGGTAGCAAAATTTACAAACTTTCTGTTGTAGGCAATAAATCAATAGCATGATAACAATTTAAATATCTAAACGCAACTAATATAACAAATCTTTTTCCCAAATTCAACACCAAATTTTGCCTTTAATGTAACTACAGACTCAGAAGTATTCAAGACCCCTCTTAAAGGTACCTTCACACATAACGATATTGTTAACGATATCGTTGCTTTTTGTGACGTAGCAACGATATCGTTAATGAAATCGTTATGTGTGACAGCGACCAACGATCAGGCCCCTGCTGGGAGATCGTTGGTCGCTGAATAAAGTCCAGAACTTTATTTCGTCGCTGGACTCCTGCTGACATCGCTGGATCGGCGTGTGTGACACCGATCCAGCGATGTCTTCACTGGTAACCAGGGTAAACATCGGGTAACTAAGCGCAGGGCCGCGCTTAGTAACCCGATGTTTACCCTGGTTACCATCCTAAAAGTAAAAAAAACCAAACAGTACATACTTACCTACAGCCGTCTGTCCTCCAGCGCTGTGCTCTGCACTCCTCCTGTACTGGCTGTGAGCGTTGGTCAGCCGGAAAGCAGAGCGGTGACGTCACCGCTCTGCTTTCCGGCCGCTGTGCTCACACAGACAGTACAGGAGGAGAGCAGAGCACAGCGCTGGAGGACAGACGGCTGTAGGTAAGTATGTACTGTTTTTTTTTTTTTTACTTTTAGGATGGTAACCAGGGTAAACATCGGGTTACTAAGCGCGGCCCTGCGCTTAGTTACCCGATGTTTACCCTGGTTACCGGCATCGTTGGTCGCTGGAGAGCGGTCTGTGTGACAGCTCTCCAGCGACCAAACAGCGACGCTGCAGCGATCTGGATCGTTGTCGGTATCGCTGCAGCGTCGCTTAATGTGAAGGTACCTTAAGACTAAACATTTGCAAATGATGCGCAAACCTCACACATCTAGTCAAAGGCTTCGTTAGCAGCATCAGGTCTGCCGAGATAAGAAACATCAGATACCTGGACCGGCTAAAGATTTATTGAATGAGAAACTCCATTGCCCCCTAGAAATATGTCTAAGAGAACCAAAAATTGAAAAAAAAAGACATTGACTTGCATAAATGAAAAAAGGACCTAAAAAGCAAAACAGCAAAAGGCATTGAATGCTCCTCACACAATTAGATGCAGAGCTGAGTGATGAGCTCTGGGACAGGGGAGAAGAAATAGCTCATAAGTAGAGAAAGAAGCAAATTCATCAAAGTCTATTGAAAAGGAACTTGTCACTGGATTCTCACAGGCATCATGCATTACAGCCTGGCAGTACGATTGGAGCCAGGTACTTTTAGCAAAGTCTGGTTTCATGAAACCCGACCCGATCCTAGTGTGGGATCGGCCATGCGGTCAGCGATCTTCGCGCAAAAGTCACATTTCGTATGACGTGCTTGGCGCCATTTTTTCAGCCAATGAAGGAGCGTGGGCAGAGTGATGACATAGGTCTTAGGGGCGTGAGAGAGAGAGAAAAAAAATTACCCATTGACTTTGCATTGGGTTTCGTGTTTCGGTCGATCCCCGACTTTTCGCCATAATCGGCCGATTTCACTCGACTCGACTTTTGAGATAGTCGGGTTTCGCAAAACCCAACTCAACCCTAAAAAAGTAAAAGTCGCTCAACCCTAGAGCCAGGTATGTTTTACTCTGCAACGCTATAGTGTGTCGGAGAAAAATAATAGTTGGAAAATTCAAGGAGGTAGCGTAGAGAGAGAGACAGGATGAGTCCACCAGCTGGATTCTATCCACCCACCTCCAGTCTACTGACAAGTCTCTTCTGTGTGTGTACATAGTACAAGTGAATATAAGACATTTTGTAATAATCTCCACTTATGAGCCTCTTCTCCCCCTCTGCCTCCAGAGCTCATTTCAGAGCAAAATACACCCGACTGCCATGGTGCAGCAGCGCACCGATTCATGCTGCCCACAGCAATATTTCCAGTTCTAGGTTCACCTTATATCTCAAACAAATTGGCACTCTTTTTTTACTCTTATTAGCCATGTTCTAGACCTTTATCAAATCTGGTCCGGCCCCCCACACTTGTGGTACTATTTGAAATCATTCTGACCCATTTTGCTTAGTAAATGACCCTCATTATTCTCCATTGATGTCACATTTTTGAAAACTAAGCCTGAAAATTTACATTATTGTGAAACTAAAACATTTAGTGTCCCATCAGGATATTTCATTATCCAGAAGGCAATGAGGCAATGTTTTTTTCCTAGTCCCACCCTTGTATGCTGTGCCTAAAACTTCCCATTATATTTGCTTGTAAAATGAATATTTTTTTTTTTTTTCGATAGTCTTATTTTCCACAGCCGTCACCGTTGAGCCTTCTAACATTATATGTATGTTTTTGGTAAGTGTTCAGTTATGAGTCAAGTTTATGTGGCTAGGGCGATGAATGATGTGCTTCACATCCGCATTGGAGGAATGTATTTGGAGAAAATAGCTTCTCGGCAATTTGTGTACAATTTGCAGAAGTGTAAACACAAAATGGGAATAGTACTTAGTGACGCTCGTATGAAACTAATTGCATCACTAATACAAATCATTATATTTTCATCTGATGCAAGTTACGTGCGAGTAGCTAAGCAACAGGCTCAGGTGGAGTGATAGAAAGATTCAATGTAGAACATGCCAGCATGTGTGCAATGTGGAAACACTTAGAGAAGGTGAGGAGCATGCAATGAATAGCAGTGCGAAAGGTACAAATATATATATATATATATATATATATATATATATATATATATATATATATATATATATATATATGCAGTGGGTACGGAAAGTATTCAGATCCCTTTACATTTTTCCCTGTTTGTTCCATTGCAGCCATTTGGTAAATTAAAAAAAAGTTCATTTTTTTTCACTCTGCACCCCATCTTAACTGAAATAAAACAGAAATGTATTAATTTTTGCAAATTTAATAAAAAAGAAAAACTTAAATATCACATGGTCATAAGTGTTCAGACCCTTTGCTCAGACACTCATATTTAAGTCACGTGTTGTCCATTTCCTTGTGATCCTCCTTGAGATGGTTCTACTCCTTCATTGGAGTCCAGCTGTGTTTAATTAAACTGATAGGACTTGATTTGGAAAGGCATAAACCTGTCTATATAAGACCTCACAGCTCACAGTGCATGTCAGACCAAATGAGAATCATGAGGTCAAAGGAACTGGCCAAGGAGCTCAGAGACAGAATTGTGGCAAGGCACAGATCTGGCCAAGGTTACAGCAGAATTTCTGCAGTACTCAAGGCTCCTAAGAGCACAGTGGCCTCAATAATCCTTAAGTAGAAGAAGTTTGGGACCACCATAAGTCTTCCTAGACCTGGCCATCCAGCCAAATTGAGCAATCGTGGAAAAAGAGCCTTCTTTAGAGGTAAAGAAGAACCCCAAGATCACTGTGGCTGAGCTCCAGAGATGCAGTAGGGAAATGGGAGAAAGTTCCACAAAGTTAACTATCACTGCAACCCTCCACCAGTCAGGTCTTTATAGCAGAGTGACCCGATAGAAGCCTCTCCACAGTGCAAGACATATGAAAGCCGCATAGAGTTTGCTAAAAAACACATGAAGGACTCCCAGACTATGAGAAATAAGATTCCCTGGTCTGATGAGACGAAGATAGATCTTTTAGGTGATAAATCGAAGCAGCATGGGTGGAGAAAACCAGGTACTGCTCATCATCTGCTTCATACAATCCCAACAGTGAAACATGGTGGTGGCAGCATCATGCTATGGGGTTGTTTTTCAGCTGCAGAGACAGGTTGGCTGGTTGTCATTGAAGGACACATGAATGCAGCCAAGTACAGAGATATCCTGGACGAAAACCTCTTCCAGAGTGGCTGGACCTCAGACTTGGTTGAAGGTTCACCTTCCAACAAGACAATGACCCTATGAACACAGCTATAATAACAAAGGAGCAGCTTCAGAATAACTCTGTGACCATTCTTGACCGGCCCAGCCAGAGCCCTGACCTAAACCTAAATGAGCATCTCTGGAGAGACCTGAAAATGGCGTCCACCAACGTTCACCATCCACCCTGACAGAACTGGAGAAGATCTGCAAGGAAGAATGGCAGAGGATCCCCAAATCCAGGTGTGACAAACTTGTTGCATCATTCCCAAGAAGACTCAGGGCTGTAATAGCTCAAAAGGTGCTTCTACTCAATACTGAGCAAAGGGACTGAATACTTAAACCATGTGATATTTCAGCTTTCTTTTGTAATAAATTTGTAAAATTACTACATTTGTGGGTTTTTTTACAGTCAAGATGGGGCGCAGACTGTACATTAATGAGAGAATAAAATAACTTTTTTGAATTCACCAAAGGGCTGTATATATTTACAGTGGGGAAAATAAGTACGGTATTTTATACACTGCTGATTTTGCAAGTTTTCCTACCTACAAAGAATGGAGAGATCTGTAATTTTTATTATAGGTACACTTCAACTGTGAGAGACAGAATCTTAAAAAAAAAAACACATTGTTTGATTTTTACATAATAATTCACATTTTATTGCACGAAATTAGTATTTAATACAATAGAAAAATATAACTTAATATTTTGTACAGAAACCCTTGTTTGCAAATACAGATGTCAGACCTTTCCTGTAGTTCCTGACCAAGTTTCCACACACTACAGCAGGGATTTTGGCCCACTCCTCCATACAGATCTTCTCCAGATCTTTCAGGTTTCAGGGCTGTCTCTGACAAAATTTAGTTACACCTCCCTACAAAGATTTTCTATTGGGTTTAGGTCTGCAGACTGACTAGGCCACTCCAGGACCTTGAAATGCTGGTTGCCCTGGCTGTGTGTGCGTTGGGTCATTGTCATGCTGGAAGAACCAGCCATGACCTATTTTCAGTGCTGTTACTGAAGAAAAAGGGCTATTCAATGCCATTTCTGATGGGATGGAGGTTGTTGGCCAAAATCTCGCTTTACATTACCCCATCCATTCTCCCTTCAATACAGTGCAGTGATCCTGTCCCCTTTGCATAAAAGCACCCCCAAAGTATGATGTTTTCCCCACCATGCTTCACAGTTGGGAAGGTGTTCTTGGGTTTGTACTCATCCTTATTCCTCCAAACACAGTGAGAAGAGTTGAAACAAAAAAGTTCTACTTTAATCTCATCTGACAACATGACCATCTCCCTTGCCTCCTCTTGATTATCCAGATGGTCAATGGAGAATTTCAAATGGGACTAGACATGTGCTGGCATGAGCAGGGTGACCTTTCGTGCCCTGCAGTATTTTAATTTATGACAACGTAGTTTGTTACTAACGGTAATGTTTGAGACTGTGGTCCCAGCTCTCTTCAGGCCATTGACCAGGTTCTCCCATTTAGTCCTGACCTTTCTCAGAATCATCTTTACCCCACGAGGTGAGATCCTGCATGGAGCCCCAGACTGAGGAAGATTAACAATCATTGTGTTTCTTCCATTTTCTAATAATTGTGCCCACAGTTGCTCCCTTCTCACCAAGCTGCTTGCCTGTTGTTCTGCAGCCCATCCCAGCCTTTGGCAGGGCTACAATTTTGTCCCTGGTCTCCTTAGACAGCTCTTTGGTCTTGGCCATGGTGGAGAGGTTGGAGTGTGATTGATTGAGTGTTTTGACAGGTGTCTTTTATACAGGTATCAAGTTCAAACAGGTGCAATTAATACAGGTAATGAGTGCAAAGTAGGAGGGATTCTTAAAGAAAATCTAACAGGTCTGTGAGAGCCAGAATTCTTGCTGGTTGGTCGGTGATCAGATACTTATTTCATGAAATAAAATGCAATTTAATTATTTAAAAAGCATACAATGTGATATTCTGTTTTTTATTTTTAGATTCTGTCTCTCATTGTTGAAGTGTACCTGCGATAAAAATTACAGTCCTCTCTCCATTCTTTGTATATATTGTAGGGGTTCAGCTAACAAACAGGCGCTGATTTCAGAACAGGCACAGGTTTCAGTGCCAATACAAAGCTGTTAATATTTATTGTGCTTTGTCTAAATAGCACCATCATATAGCTCTTTACGGACATTAATCAGCACGGTCCCCATTGGGGTTCAGAATCTAAGTTCCCTACAATATGTCTTTGGAGTGTGGGAGGACACTCATGCAAGCACGGAGGGAACATACACCTTGTAGATGTTGTCCTGGGTGGGATTTGAACCCAGGACCTCAGTGCTAACCACTGAGCCACACGTATTGCATTTTTTCGCACTTCAACTGAAATTGCTTTCCTCAGCATAATGTGGTGTAACAACAACAATCTTTTCTTCAGGCAAGGCAAAACAAAGTAAATGTAATTATCTCTGTGTCATACACTATGGAGTAGGAGCTTAAGCAGCACTTTCCCTAACAAACACAACTGTTCATCTCCAGCACAGAATAATTCTGAGATGTCTCTGCTGCCTTTTTTTTAGGCCTGTAAGGAATATGGAAATGTGGCTGGAATATGGCTGGAATATGGGAGCGACCTTCCCACTCAGGCTCTCTGGTCTCTCCTAATTCCTGGACCGTGAATTTACTTAAAACAAACTACTCAGTTACATGGTATTACAGATACAGAATTCCCAGGATTTACATCACAGTGACCTCGATGATGCATACACGCTGTCAACCGCTTTCACTGCTGCCTTCTTACAATATATACATATTGCAAGATAGCCCTTACTGCATATGTTGGGGGACATTCACTTAGCAATGGGATTCAGTCACACAGGTACGATTTTCTCCATTAAACAGTCCAATTTGGTTTATTCAGGCATCATAAACCGCTTAACGTAAAGTCCAGTACATTACATCCACGGAACATCATAAGCATCAACAGTCTGTTCCAATAGCAGATACTTCATAACAGTCGGCTTCAATCACTTTCAGACACTACACCTGCCAGTCCTCCTCTGACTAGTTCCCGGGGTGACCGTGCACCGTACCAATGTCTCTACTCACATAGCATTTACACAATATTAGATTGCAGTCTCTAAACATGCCGGACCTCACTTCATCCAGTTACCATGGGAGACCACAAAGTTCAAGAACTAACCCTCATCAGTGCATACAGTCCCCCAACTCTGGGTTACCTTCATGGAGCTCCTGCTCCACACGCTGACTCCTTGTCAGTCCTCGTTCCCAAGGGAGCTGCCTAACTGGGATCATGGTCCCGAACCATGCCTTGCTTACCAGGCCACACAACAGTTTCAGTAGAGTAAATGTTCAGCACAGCCCAGGGTGGAGGTGCATAAAAGTAGGTGCCCAGACCTTAAACGTGATATAGAATATACTCAGCACACTCCGAAATGTCTGATGCAAAAAGGGGTGTTTAATGCATACAGTATTCACATTCATGTGAATGCGAACACTGTATGTATTAAACACCCCTTTTTGCATCAGACATTTCGGAGTGTGCTGAGTATATTCTATAACACAACAGTTTCAGACCCACAGAAGGACAGTAGCTTCCCCAACACAGTAGCCGCCACAGGCTCTGCAGGACCATTGTCTCACCCCGTGCTCTTCTGCAATCCGGTCCTACTCCAAAGACCTTCCAACACAGAGGCCATCCAGGTCCCCGGCCTCTCCGTGTGCTATTCAGGATGTCCGTCTACTCATAGGATTGCCCAACACACAGGCCTTCAGGTCCATGGCCTCTCCATGCGCTCTTCAGGAATCCGATCCTACTCCCAGGATCTTCCAACAAACAGGCCATCCAGGACCTTACACTCCGACCATGTGACCAGACCTCAGTCACATTATATCACTGTAACCACCACCAGAGGTGGGAGGTGTGTGTGGTTAGTCAGACCCGCCCAGCTCTCCGACTAACCCTGCAAGCCTCCCTTTAAACTAAACAAATACTTGTGGTACTACAGGTCCCAGAGCAACATTACTGGCTTACAGCGCAGAGGATCTCCTCTGCAACACATACCGGCCATGCACAATGACGCCGGTCACTGTCTCACCATCACCATTACTCAAGCGACTGCCATGCACTCCCATGACCTCAATATGCCTTTGTGCGTATTCTGAGGGGAACATACAGTGCACATTATGTACATTAACATTAGGCACACTCATGCACGTGCATATATAAAATGCATGCATATACATTACACACATATTTACACATTACACACATATCTCCTGATAGTCTTAAAAAAAAAAATCAGTTTAACCCCTTCATGACCCAGCCTATTTTGACCTTAAAGACCTGGCCGTTTTTTGCAATTCTGACCAGTGTCCCTTTATGAGGTAATAACTCAGGAACGCTTCAATGGATCCTAGCGGTTCTGAGATTATTTTTTCATGACATATTGGGCTCCATGTTAGTGGTAAATTTAGGTCAATAAATTCTGCGTTTATTTGTGATAAAAACGGAAATTTGGCGAAAGTTTTGAAAATTTCGCAATTTTCACATTTTGAATTTTTATTCTGTTAAACCAGAGAGTTATGTGACACAAAATAGTTAATAAATAACATTACCCACATGTCTACTTTACATCAGCACAATTTTGGAAACAAAATTTTTTTTTTGCTAGGAAGTTATAAGGGTTAAAATTTGACCAGCAATTTTTCATTTTTACAACGAAATTTACAAAACCATTTTTTTTAGGGACCTGTTGTGAATTCTGTGGTCAAGCTCCCTCCTGTGGTCATGAGTGGTACTTCAGCTGGTTCTGTCTATGAGCTTCCTCTGGTGGATGTGAGTGGGGCTGCGGCTTCTGAGTTTCCTTCCTCAGGTGACGGGGTTAAGTCGTTAGGTGCTACTCTATTTAACTCCACCTAGTTCTTTGTTCCTGGCCTCCAGTCAATGTTCCAGTATTGGTCTTGCTTTCTCCTGGATCGTTCTTGTGGCCTGTCTGCCCTGCATAAGCTAAGTTCTGCTTGTGTTATTTTTGTTTGCTATTTTTTCTGTCCAGCTTGCTATATTGGTTTGTCTTGCTGGCTGGAAGCTCTGGGACGCAGAGGAAGCACCTCCGTACCGTTAGTCGGTGCGGAGGGTCTTTTTGCGCCCTCTGCGTGGTTGTTTGTAGGTTTTTGTGCTGACCGCAAAGCTATCTTTCCTGTCCTCGGTCTATTTAGTAAGTCGGGCCTCACTTTGCTAAAATCTATTTCATCTCTGTGTTTGTGTTTTCATCTTTGCTCACAGTCATTATATGTGGGGGGCTGCCTTTTCCTTTGGGGAATTTCTCTGAGGCAAGGTAGGCTTATTTTTCTATCTTCAGGGCTAGCTAGTTTCTCAGGCTGTGCCGAGTTGCATAAGGAGCGTTACGAGCAATCCACGGCTACCTCTAGTGTGGTGTGATAGGATTAGGGATTGCGGTCAGCAGAGTTCCCACGTCTCTGAGCTCTTCCTATGTGATTAGCAACTATCAGGTCATTTTCTGTGCTCGTAACCACCAGGTCCATTGTGGTTCTGAATCACCTGTTCATAACAGGGACCACCTCACATTTGGAGTCAGTTTGAGGGGTCTATATGGCTGAAAATACCCAAAAGTGACACCATTCTAAAAACTGCACCCCTCAAGGTGCAGAAAACCACATTCAAGAAGTTTATTAACCCTTCAGGTGCTTCACAGCAGCAGAAGCAACATGAAAGGAAAAAATGAACATTTAACTTTTTAGTCACAAAAATGATCTTTTAGCAACAATTTTTTATTTTCCCAATGGTAAAAGGAGAAACTGAACCATGAAAGTTGTTGTCCAATTTGTCCTGAGTACGCTGATACCTCATATGTGGGGGTAAACCACTGTTTGGGCATACGGCAGGGCTTGGAAGGGAAGGAGCGCCATTTGACTTTTTGAATGAAAAATTGGCTGCACTCTTTAGCGGACACCATGTCACGTTTGGAGAGCCCCCGTGTGCCTAAAAATTGGAGCTCCCCCACAAGTGACCCCATTTTGGAAACTAGACGCCCCAAGGAACTTATCTAGATGCATAGTGAGCACTTTAAACCCCCAGGTGCTTCACAAATTGATCCGTAAAAATGAAAAAGTACTTTTTTTTCACAAAAAATTTATTTTAGCCTCAATTTTTTCATTTTCACATGGGCAACAGGATAAAATGGATCCAAAAATTTGTTGGGCAATTTCTCCTGAGTACACCGATACCTCACATGTGGGGGTAAACCACTGTTTGAGCACATGGTAAGGCTCGGAAGGGAAGGAGCGCCATTTGACTTTTTGAATGAAAAATTATCTCCATCGTTAGCGGACACCATGTCGCGTTTGGAGAGACCCTGTGTGCCTAAACATTGGAGCTCCCCCACAAGTGACCCCATTTTGGAAACTGTACCCCCCAAGGAACTTATCTAGATGCCTAGTGAGCACTTTAAACCCTCAGGTGCTCCACAAATTGATCCGTAAAAATGAAAAAATACTTTTTTTTCACAAAAAATTTCTTTTTGCCTCAATTTTTTCATTTTCACATGGGCAAAAGGATAAAATGGATCCTACAATTTGTTGGGCAATTTCTCCCGAGTACGCCGATACCTTATATGTGGGGGTAAACCACTGTTTGGGCACACAGCAGGGCTCGGAAGCGAAGGCGCGCCTTTTGACTTTTTGAATGGAAAATTAGCTCCAATTGTTAGCGGACACCATGTCGTGTTTGGAGAGCCTCTGTGTGCCTAAGCATTGGAGCTCCCCCACAAGTGACCCCATTTTGGAAACTAGACCCCCCAAGGAACTTATCTAGATGCATACTGAGCACTTTAAACCCCCAGGTGCTTCACAGAAGTTTATAACGCAGAGCCATGAAAATAAAAAATTATTTTTCTTTCCTCAAAAATGATTTTTTAGCCTGGAATTTCCTATTTTGCCAACGGTAATATGAGAAATTGGACCACAAATGTTGTTGTCCAGTTTGTCCTGAGTACGCAGATACCCTACACGTGGGGGTAAACCACTGTTTGGGCGCACGGCAGGGCTCAGAAGGGAAGGCACGCCATTTGGCTTTTTAAATGGAAAATTAGCTCCAATCATTAGCGGACACCATTGTTGTGAATTCTGTGGCCAAGCTCCCTCCTGTGGTCGTGAGTGGTACTGCGGCTGGTTCTGTCTATAAGCTTCCTTTGGTGGATGAGAGTGGTACTGCGGCTTCTGAGTTTCCTTCCTCAGGTGATGAGGTTAAGTCGTTATGTGCTGCTCTATTTAACTCCACCTGGTGCTTTGATCCTGGCCTCCAGTCAATGTTCTAGTATTGGTCTTGCTTCCTCCTGGATCGTTCCTGTGGCCTCTCTATCCTGCATAAGCTAAGTTCTGCTTGTGTTATTTTTGTTTGCTATATTTTTTCTGTCCAGCTTGCTATATTGTTTTTTTCTTGCTTGCTGGAAGCTCTGAGACGCAGAGGGAGCACCTCCGTACCGTTAGTCGGTGCGGAGGGTCTTTTTGCCCCTCTGCGTGGTTGTTTGTAGGTTTTTGTGTTGACCGCAAAGCTATCTTTCCTATCCTCGGTCTATTCAGTAAGTCGGGCCTCACTTTGCTAAATCTATTTCATCTCTGTGTTTGTATTTCATCTTTACTCACAGTCATTATATGTGGGGGGCTGCCTTTTCCTTTGGGGAATTTCTCTGAGGCAAGGTAGGCTTATTTTTCTATCTTCAGGGCTAGTTAGTTTCTCAGGCTGTGCCGAGTTGCATAGGGAGCGTTAGGCGCAATCCACGGCTACCTCTAGTGTGGTGTGTTAGGATTAGGGATTGCGGTCAGCAGAGTTTCCACGTCTCAGAGCTTGTCCTATATTTTTGGTAAATGTCAGGTCACCCTGTGTGCTCTGAACTTCAAGGTCCATTGTGGTTCTGAATTGCCTGTTCATAACACACCATGTCGCGTTTGGAGAGCCCCTGTGTGCCTAAACATTGGAAATCCCCCACAATTGACCCCATTTTGGAAACTAGACCCCCAAAGGAACTAATCTAGATGTGTGGTGAGCACTTTGAACCCTCAAGTGCTTCACAGAAGTTTATAACGCAGAGCCATGAAAATTAAAAAAAAAAACTTCTTTTCTAAAAAAATGATTTTTTAGCCCGCAATTTTTTATTTTTCCAAGGGTAACAGAAGAAATTTGACCCCAAAAGTTGTTGTCCAGTTTCTCCTGAGTACACTGACACCCCATATGTGGGGGTAAACCACTGTTTGGGCACATGCCGGGGCTCGGAACTGAAGTAGTGACGTTTTGAAATGCAGACTTTGATGGAATGCTCTGCTGGCGTCACGTTGCGTTTGCAGAGCCCCTGATGTGGCTAAACAGTAGAAACCCCCCACAAGTGACCCCATTTTGGAAACTAGACCCTGAAAGGAACTTATCCAGATGTGAGGTGAGCACTTTGAACCCCCAAGTGCTTCACAGAAGTTTATAACGCAGAGCCGTGAAAATAATAAATACATTTTCTTTCCTCAAAAATAATTTTTTAGCCCAGAATTTTTTATTTTCCCAAGGGTTACAGGACAAATCAGTGTTTCCATCAGTGTTTCCAGCCATGGCCGATGATATTGCAGCATCGGACATGGCTGGATTGTAATATTTCACCAGTTTTTTAGGTGAAATATTACAAATCGCTCTGATTGGCAGTTTCACTTTCAACAGCCAATCAGAGCGATCGTAGCCACGGGGGGTGAACCCCCCTGGGCTAAAGTACAACTCCTCCTGTCCCTGCAGGCCGGGTGAAATTACAGTTAACCCTTTCACCTGACCTGCAGGAGCCCATTCCGGCCATGACACATATGCTGCTTCACAGGTCGGAATGGCACAGGTTTTCATGACGCATACGGTGCGTCAAAGGTCAGGAAGGGGTTAAAAATGTTGCCCGCCGCCCCTGCGCAGTAGCAGATATCGGTGGATATAGGTGATCTGAAAGCTGCTACTGTGCAGGTGTGGGCGGCACCATCGTGGAGGAGGAAATTTTTTTTCTTCTCCAGCAAGATGGTGCTGCCGGCGCATGCGCAGTACCAGCTATTGGATCACCTATATACACCGATAGCTGCTATTGCGCAGGGGCGGCGGGCGCCATTTTTAAGCTGATTTTTGTATTATATTACCATCAACCACATATATTGTGACATTAAACATGTGATTATTATGCTGCAGCGCAGGTGCCACAGCTGCCCGCCCTGCCTGCAGAAGGGTTTTTTTTTTCTTCAGTATGGACAGATATATTCATTACGCAAACTTGGGGCAGGTCAGTGAGGGATCAGTGACATGTCAGCAGTCTGCATTATGAATACATAATAAGAGCACCACATAAAGAACCTACCTCCAGCCCAGAACCGGAGCACGAGAATCTCATTAACTCAAAACTGAAAATAAAGATTAAACAACAACCACAAGACAGATTTCATCACCAGGTATCATTTTATTCAGTATAACGGCACCGACCTGACACTGTCTGTAGGTTACTGAACACTATCCTGCTGACAGGTTTTCTTCAAGAAAATCATTCCAATTATGATCTGATTTTCTCAGAAGTGGAGAAGATGGAAAAAAAATTCTCCATTTTGTTAATCCTTGAACATTTTTTCCACTGATTCATTGACTTGATTAGATTTTAAAATCTGCCTTACTGGTCAAGTGACATTTGTAAAATGTCTATAACGTGTAGGTGAAAATTTTTAAAATCGTATTAACACAGCTGGTCCTGTATTAAGGTGTGTTTTTTTGCATGCAAATCCACACCAAATTTGCATCATGTGTATTGAATCTAAGGTTGGTGAGGGAGGGAAGCTTCAGTCAATTAGGAGGGTTGGTGAGGGAGGGAAGCTTCAGTCAATTAGGAGTGCTATGCAGAGCTCTCTGTGGGTGGAGAGGGGGTCACAGACCGATTGACATGTTCATATTATAAACGGACAGCACATGGAGGCATCAGAATGCTTTCTGATCAAACCATGAACCTTTCAGTGAAATGTGAGTCTGTAAATAAGTTCAAACTCAGAGATGTGTGGCTGACAATGGTCTCTGAGGTTTTTAGCCACACCGTGTGGCCTTAACTTTATTTAGTGAGTTAAATTAGGTGTTTGTTGATTAACGGGAACCTGTATTTTCCCCAAAATGCTATAAACCTGAAGATATAAGGTTACTCTGCCAAGAAAGTAGCATCACAAAGCTGTCTAGCCACGTTACTGAAGGCAGGGCTAGGGTAAGAAAATTACCTTTATTCCTCCTGGGAGTTGCTGGTTTTCAGTTATAGGGGCGTGCCCAGAGCAGTTACATTCACTGTCCTGTTCACAGAGAAGCATGCACAAAAAACTATGATTGACAGCTCGCCCTGGAGAGCATCTGTGCATAGTGAGCTGTGAATCAAAGCATCAGGGCGTGCTTACAGCTGGCGATCACTGTGCACTTGGCAATAACTGTAGCCATTCAGGGCATGCCTCTATAACTGAAAGCTGTAGATGAACATATATCATTTTTTGCCAGTATTTGCGCTTTTAGTATTGTAGCGCTATTAACCTACAAATTGAAATTATATCTGCATATTATATATTATACTGTGCATATATACAGAGGGTAAATTAGGTGGTATGGGTATTGTGCACGTCACCAATTTTCTAAGTAAATATATTTTTAAAGGAGCTATTGACATGAAGTTCTCACAAGATGTTGGTAACAACCCATCCAATCCACACAGGCTAAGAAATCAAACTATAGATGTCCATAAATTAAGGTATGTGTAATAATGAGGGATGACACATGACGATAAAGAGGTGCAAAAAGCCATGAAAAGTCATTACAATAGCTAAAATCTATCAGTAATTAAAAAGCAATACTGGCACTTAGTAAAAAATGATAAGCTGGCTCATTTGCATATAAAAACGTGTCTCATTATCAAGGTGCCACACAAAAAACATCTCATGATGGGTAAAACAAGTGAGCTGTTGCAAGACCTTTGCAACCTTATTGTTTCAAGACATAGTGATGGCACTATGTTCGGAGGTGGGAACATCATGGTGTGGAGCTGTTTTTCAGCATACAGTACTGGTAAATTCATGTTACTGAAGGAAGGATAGACTAGGATAGGAAAAGATGGACACATGTACAACGACATTCTTGATAAAAATCTGCTGCCATCTACCAGATGAAATGATGATGGTCATTTCAGGAAAGACAATAATCTCAAACACACAGCCAAGGAAACTCTCAAATGGTTTCAAAGACAGAAAATGGAACAAACTAAAGCTTAGAGTTTATAAAAGAAGCCCATGAGACCTTTAGGATTTGAAGAGTGTTTGCGTGGAAGAATGGGACAAAATCACACCTGAGCATTGCATGCGACTACTTTCTCCATACAGGAGGCGCCTTGAAACTGTCATCACCAATAGAGATGAGCGAACCTGTTCAGAAAATGTCTGCCAATCTCAAATTCGACACGAATGTAGCTCATTTGGATTTGTAATTCTCAGACTGGGCAGACTAGGTGATGATGTAGTTTTTAGTGTGAAGCATTGAATTCGCATTACTGCAGTCTGTGACACCTTTGTCGTGGCATCTGTGCCTGCTGTTGCTACTGCTGCTGATGTTACAAACTTTTTTTTAAATGTGGAGACTCCAAGTTGAGTCTCTATCTGGTGGGTCGCCTGTAGTGGAATGGGTGCCAGAGGCTCATTATACTATTTATACTCTGGGAAAATTGATGCCGCTTTAGCGGTGTGTGATGATAATTGTGTGTTCCCTGTAGCAGTAGGGGTCCCAGACTGTTAGGACTGCACTTACTTTCAGTCAAATACTGTTACACACAGTGTGGGAAGACTAAGTGCAACACGAGGGGAATAGGGGAAGGAAGCCCAGACGCTAGGGAAAGGGGGAGTGGAGACCCCCTAGGCAGATCTAATAGCGCCCTACCTCCCCTAAAGTCCCTATATTGGAGACAAACAAGGGGGAGGAAACTTAGCTTGAGCAGACTCCAGAGAGGTAACAACAAACCTCCAAGAGCACCAAAGAGGAAGTAAGCCGACTACTATAGCTCCAAGCCTTCACAAGGGTAAATGTTAACATCACCCATGGCTCCCTGAAGCAGACTGACAATCTATAAAGGTATGTTTCCACGTTAAGGATTCATTCAGGATTTCCTGCGTGAAGCCGCAATGTCCAATCTGCAGCATCCAGATGTTACAGCATAGTGGAGGGGATTTTATGAAATCCTGTCTCCATTCTGCATGCAGGGCTGCATCCGGCGGCCCTGCGTAACCGGACATGCGGCGCGTCTTTATGGACCGCAGCATGTCTCCGCAAGATAAATAACTCAGTCTATGAATACGATGCGGTGATTCCGGATGTGTTCAAAGAAAACATCCGGCTTCACAGCGCGTACAACAGGGGGCGGCGCTTTTGGTGGAGTGGGGTATCCGCTGCGTCCAAAGTGCAGAGATTACACCCCGTGGAACCATACCCTAAACATCAAGGTCCAGGTGTGTCAATTAGAGCAGGAGGGAGGTTGCCACTGGCTTTAAAAGTCAGAAGGATTGAAAAGGTGTCTGCAATGTCAAACGCAGAGACCTTATGGAGCCAGATGCAGAGCCTCTGAAACACCCATGACAACTACGTGTGTTACTATCCTTCAATGTTTCTAACAATAATAGTCTGTGAAGCTGATATTTGTGCCACTTGAGTGTGGCTGAACAGAAAAACAGTTTTAGCTGTTGTATGAGGAATCAGGGCTCCCAGCAAAGCAGGCGTAGGCTGGTCCCTTACCCACCTAGTCTTAATTTAAACTTAAATTAAAAACAATAAAAGCTGTCTCAGGCCCTGATACCTCATGCACGGCCTTTGGCTGACTGCTGCTGTGCCATTATGAAATTTCTACTGTCTGTGAATTGATCAGTCAACTACCTGTGTTTCTATCCTTAAATTTTTCATTCTTAATTTTTCTAATATTTGTGGTTTATCAAGCTGCTATTTGTGCCAACTGAGCGTGGCTAAGCAAAAATGCAATTTGAGCTGTTGCATGAGGTGTCAGGGCTCTGATCAAGAAGATTTACACTGGTCCTTCACCCATCTCGTCTTAATTTAAGCTTAAATTCAAGCCTGGAAATGTTGGCCCCAACCCTGATACCTCATGCATGGCCCGTGGCTGACTGCTGCTATGCCATTTGCAAATTTCTGCTGTGGGTCAATTAAAGGTACTTTTACTGGTGTCTGCCCCTAATTTTTGGAAATGTTTGGACTCCAAGTTGAGTCTCCTTCATGTGTGTTGCCTGAATTTGGCAGAGCTCTCAGTGCACCAGGACTACACCTGTCACTCATCCACCTATCACTGATCAATGATTCCTCTAGAAATGCAGGTCCAAGCCCTGTCCGATGCAAATATGCTGCTCAGTTTATATTATACTTTTCCTTTTGTGTGCCCCGAATTTGAGCTGTTTGTGAAGCTTTTTGGCCCCTCTAATGGTGCTGTCTATGTGTTTTGTTTTGCCTCCCATTTAATTCAAGTTCAGGTATGTTCATCGATCTGTTCAATGAACCAAACCAAATCCTGAAAGGTTTGCTCATCTCTAATCACCAACAATGGCTTTTGTGCGAAGCATTCAAAAAATTTCTGTAAGCGTGTTCAATACTTTTTCCTTGTGATATTTCTGATTATTACACAAAGCATAATTTATGGACATCTATAGTTTGATTTCTTTGCCTGTGTGGATTGGATGTGTTGTTACTGACATCTGGTAAGAATTTTATAGCACTTTTAGAAATATACTTGCTTAGAAAACTGGTTGATGACATGTTCAATACTTCTTTCTCCCGCTGTGTATATATACAAATACATATATATTCTACAGACAATTCCTAGCGTTTACCTATAAATTTGTGCCTTCTCTCCTGGCTTCATTTTTCAACAATGTAAAGTGTTTTTTGAAATCACAGAAGAATGTACCCGTTTCTTATGAACTATTTGAGTCCCAACCAAAACACACTCTCTACATTTATGCTGCTATTTGGAATCCATTGGTCTACAGCCCTCAGTAATATCAGATCTGCTCCCAGCCCGGTGTGTGAATTGCTTAAGTCAACATATCTTTGGAAGGAAAATTGTTCAAGATACTTTGTGATTTGAGGAATGTTTTGAATCAAGCCAAATATTTCCTTTAGCCTTAGTGAGGATGGAATTTATAGATTAAATGAGGTGGAGATTTTCCCCGACTCTTAAACACAAGAATCTTCTGGGTGTTAACAGTCTTTAGAAATATGTTCTTCATTGCATGCGAGCCTTATTGTTGGCAAGGAAGAAAGGGTGGAACTATTTAGGCAAGGAAAATATTCCATAAATTTTCTGTCTATTGGAAGTACACCTATAGCTATCAGCAAGTGTAGCAAATAACAAGGGTGGTCTGGGCTTGAGGTCAATGGCAGGGTCTTGCTTCAGGATGAAAAGTTGCCTGAATCTACGTAAGAAGGGGAGTTGTACCTTCCTGAGCCCCCATTTGATAGTGATAGTGACTGTGAAATTCTGTATATATGGGCAGATACATATATGGTATGAGTGTAGAATGGATGTAACTACAGCCATAGTGGCTGCTATGGGACCCCGAGGTTGATGGGGCCCATTCAGGTGTAAGGAGATAGTACCTTTTTTGTTGGGAATATTGGTGGCTTTCTGCTATCTTGTACTGCAATCTAAGTCCTTTGATATATGAAGCTGTTATTCATGTGCAGACACACTAGGGCCTATTTGATAGCGAAACAATTGACTTTTGGTGTTTTTGGGTCGGAAGCTACATGAAAAAAAATATTATCATTACCAGCATTGCAAGGTAACAGTGCTAACCACTGAGCCACCATGATTACACACGGCAAACAATGCACTAGTGCGTCCCTCAAATGGCAACAACAGATTTTCTCTTGCTATAAACAAGGATGGTTCCCTACTCCAAAGATTTTAATGAAATGTACACCTTCCCCAATTATTTTTTATTGCTTCCTAAATGCAAATTTAAGCAACTTTCTAAATAGACTGCATTAAAAATAGTAGTCCACCATTTTGCTTTTGAAGAGTGTCTGTAAGTTCTTTATGTAGCTGATGGCTGTGTAACAAATCTCTCTGAGCTTCTGCTTCTGATGACCCTCTCTGCTCTCCGCCTTCTTCTCTCCATGTTTGGGTACGCGGACACCGGTGTCTATTCTCTCATGCTAGAGAATTGGGCCGATTTTGCAAATGACGCTCAATTCAAACTTTTGTCAAAGTTTGTTAAAAGCATCGTCTGAGTGTTAGAAAACCAATGGAGAGCAAATGACCTGGGAGGGATAGACTAACATGGAAAGGCAAAAAGGGGAACCCCATTAGGTGATCCCTCTCTAACAGGTCGTAAAACCAAAAATGGCTGGCAAATGGTAAAAAGAAACCAATACTCACTGATCGCCTCTGCGGCTCCCTCTTTTAGCTCTGTTATGGGCCTCATCTGCCTGTTCTTCACTAACTTCTGGCTAAGATTAGGCCTCGGGGGTCACTGCGTATTGTAAGGTCACGACACTCGGATCTGGTGAGGCTTCAGGAAATAATAAGAAACAATTAATTCACAACAAATACAATTTTCTGGAAAAATCAGCACAAATTGGAGAATTTGATTAACAAGCAATCCACTCATCATTATAGGGAATGTATTGAAGGATTTTTCCACTGCAAGGACAATCCCATCTCAATCCCTGTGTTTCTCCCTTTCCTATACTCGCCTCTTGTGCTGTTCCATCTGTGTCGACAGTGGCTCTCCCAGGGGTTGCGTGACACCCGAGTGAAGCCAGTGCTAATTGGCTGCAGAGATCACATGACGTAACATGTCACGCAATCCCTGGGAGAGCCAGAGCGACACCGCCGGAACAGAAGAGCATAGGCGTTAGTATATTAGAAGGGTGAAACATAGGGATTGGGAAGGCACTATCTGAGTAGTAGGCAACTTCTTTAAAGACTTGGAGGAGCTGCGGATGCCTTTTACTCCACACCCCGATTATTCAAATCTGACATGTGACATTCAAATCTTGCGGTCACTATCATCCGCTGAGATCATCACCCGAGTCTCCGAGGCATCTGAAAGACTATTCTGCCTGGGTATTTAGCAATATACATTTTAGAATTATTATTGCACATAACATTTTGGCAATTATGCATATTTATATCATATATATATATCTAATATATAATTGCCTAGAATACTACTTCCTGCAATTTGTGCCAACTTCCTGTCCGGAGCTAATGTCCGGAGCTAATGTCCGGAGCTAATGTCCGGAGATAAGTGACGTCAACAGTGTCCAGTGTCTGATTGGTTGCCGCCTGCTGCGAGCGACCAATCAGAAACGTGCCGTACTGTGACACACTCCGCCCGCCATTTTGGTGTGATTTTTGAATTTTTACCTCACAGCAAGTTTCTACTGCGTGGAGGCGGGCCCAGTGACGTTGCTCTTCAAGCTCCTGCCGAATTTCGTCAAAAAAATGATAATACCATTTACCAAAACTATATATATTTAGTTGTGAAGTGGTTCAGTGACATTTTCACACCAATTTTGAACTTTTGTTTGGTGTTTTCTCCATATACTGCCTATTATTTTTGTTCTTTCTTACTATTATTTATTAATTGTATTATTCTTACATTTGAATAAATAAAGTATATATGGATTCTAGACTCCCGATTCTTTAGAATCGGGCTGCCATCTAGTATATATATAAATATATGTATATATATATATATTGTATGTATGTCAGAAATTCCTGCTGTGCACGGACATATATGATAAATGTCAGCAGCTAAATGACAACGCTCCGCGACTCCTTTCACGTTCCTCTCCCTTTCTATTTTCATTAGCTTTCGCAACTGCCATATCATATTTCCTGACATTTTGGGAAGGATACATTCAATAAGCCCCCACCATAGACATATAGCAACTGGAAGGAGATGAGGAATGTAGACACACTGTATAAATACATGGCTTTGATGACAGTGAGTTTTTATGGAATCGTCCTTAATGAGTCACGCGTTGACGGACGCACCAGATGGCATGAAAACTTTCATCTACTCTCAGACCCCCCTCCGCTACATTTGCTGCTTATATTTTTGGCTGGGATGGGCGTCATAATTCATATCTAATGCCAGATATTAAAAAGGCAGAATAGGTGATTATTGCGAAATTCCAGGGGTATAAATAAATGTATAATCAGAAAAAAATACACGAGTCGATTGTGTACTTATCTCCCGCTGTGTTAATAGCATTTCTGTCTTGTGAACGAGAAGCATTGGCTGCACTTTCATCTTATTACTGAAGACTATAAATTACTGGGCTCAGGCTTGAGAGTTATTAGGAAGGTTGACCATTTTATGCTACGTATCAGCATTATATATTTGTAATGGGGCATTGCGTGCTGTTCCAATGATGCTTAATAAGAACAAATATGATTTACATTTTTTTTTTTTACATGCAAAATGCCTATATAGAATCTACTATAATTACCACGCGATGATTGAAATTCTATAATAAGACTGAGATTAGTCATGAGTGTACGAAGTATAGGAGTGAGAAATGTATCACGAGATACCGCAGAAAAAAAACAACAAATGTTTTAAGGATTTTATTTTATTGGAATATCTTTTGGGGGATTTTATTTTTTGCATTTTGATGATGAATTTGTTAAGCAAAGTACTGATATTGGGTTATACATAGAATACCTGTCGTACTGTTGCCGCTTTGTCTCTTTAAATCAAGGTGAGAACTCTAAATTAGCCCATATAGCTTAAATAGTTGTAGGGTCAAATGCTCGTTTTGGCTAAGAGCCATATTGCCCAACACCCACATTCACGTTGATACACTATATGGACAAAAGTATTGGGACACACCTGTTAATCATTTAATTCAGGCTTCTCCAGTGTATAATATCTGGCCCCATTGTCTCTGGTATATAATATCTGGCCCCATTGTCTCCAGTGTAAAACATCTGGCCCCATTGTCTCCAGTGTAAAACATCTGGCCCCATTATTTTTATTATTTATTATTATTATTATTTATTTATATAGCACCATTAATTCCATGGTGCTGTACATGAGAAAGGGGTTACGTACAGGGTTATACATATCATTTACAGTAAACAGGTTTACAGTGACAGACTAGTACAGAGGGGAGAGGACCCTGTCCTTGCGGACTTACATTCTATGGGAAAAATGGGGGGCAAGAGACAGAAGATAGGGGTGAGGCGGCGGCTCTGGTGGTGGTGAGGCGGCGGCTCTGGCGGTGGTGAGGCGGCGGCTCTGGCGGTGGTGAGGCGGCGGCTCTGGGGGTGGTGAGGCGGCGGCTCGGTGTATTTTTGGTGTATGACATCTGGCCCCATTGCCTCCAGTGTATAAAATTTGGCCACTCGTGCCTGTGTATAACATCCATACCCCTGTCACAGGAGTATAACCTCCAACCCCTCCTCATAGCGTCTGCTTTTACTATCATGTGACAGAATGGCTGGTTGCCCCTGTTTTGAGGAAGCCACAAGGCGAAACGGCGCTGTCGGGGTCACTAGTGGGCACACATATCATTATGTAAGTTACCATCCTTTTACCATTGAATCGTTATTTGCGGTCTGCTCTGCAATGAATGTTGTACTGCAGACCGGGCACTGGTGTACTACCTTTTTTTGCTAGGCGTATTTTTTCTCAGCCATTTTACTATTGGTGGGAATATTGTTTTTGAGGATTAGTAGCCTCTTGCTTTAGGCTTTGAATTTATACTGTATATGCTCTTAGGAGCTGTGTGTATTGTTTGATCCATCCTCTCTATATATATTAGCCATTATTGTATGATTAGATATATGGTGCTTCCATAGACCATGTTTGGTCATTATGCACTTTTTTTCATACAACGGTAGTATACAGTGTTCTTTATACAGTCTTACTTGAATATATATTAACTTATTAGTTCTGCTGGCCATCAGTTTGTTTCTTTCATTGATTGTCCTTGTCTTGATTTTATACTTATGCTTCAATAAAATACATTTGTTTTAAATATATGCCTATGCCTCATTTTCACCTGCATATTGGTACACAAGAATGGCTGGAGGTGCAGGATTCACTGATACCAGCTCAGTCCTGTAGTAGGAGCTACCGACGTAACAAATCTGTCCTTGACATTTCTTCCTCCTAACTCTTCCCCATCACCTATGAGTGATATCATTGAGAAGTGGAAGGAACCGCAGCAGCTTAGCTGCACAGTTGAGACCACGTAACCTTACAGAGCGGGGGCCGAGTGCTGAGGAGCAGAGGGCAGAGAAGTCACCAACGCCCTGCGGACTCCATAACTGCAGATTGCAAATTTCTTCTGATATTAACATCATCACAAGCACTGCGCCCTCGCTGGGAGCTTCATGGCTGAGCAGCTCCATACATCACCAAGTCCGATGCTGTGCGTCGGATGGAGAGGGGTAAAGCCGCCACCAGTGGACTGTCACAGATCACACTTCTCTACCTGGCACCTGATGAAAGAGTTTAGGCTTGGGGAATGCCAGGAGAACGTTACCCACATGACTGCATTGTGCCAGCTGTAAATTTTCCTGATTTAGAGATAATGCTGCAGGCTTGTTTTTCAGGCATTGACCCACATTACTTTGTTCCACTGAAGATCTTTCAGTACAAAACATTTTGTACAATTGTGGCTTTTAGCGTCGTGAGAACAGTTTGGGGAAGACCCCTTTTTTTTCTATAACTCTGCCCTGTGCACAAAGCGAAGTCCATAAAGACATGGTTGGGGGAGTTTGGTGGAAGAACGTGACCGGCCACACAGAGCCTTGACTTCAAACCCTACCGAAACACCTTTAGGATGATCTAGAGTGGAAATAGATCAAATTCATCACACCATGTGTTTTTTTTTTATCTTGCTCATAATGTCAATATTCTACCGTTTTTTTAACAGTTTAAAGGGTGGGGAAAAGTAAAGTTTTCTAAACTGTATGAGTGACCTTGAGTTTGGAATTGGATGCAGATCAGATAAAGATTGTTTCTTTATCTTTTTTTGATTTACATCTATGAACCCCCATTTGTTTTTATTCAGCAAATACACACTATAGATGGCTAAATAGGCTTTACTTTGATTCCTGATATACGCTATCTGCAAAAAAGCTAGTTTTGAGTTAAGTTTAATTTAAATGTTTTTTTTTTTTGTAAATCAAAGTAAAGATACAATAAGAGATGCAAACAAAAGGGTTTTTTTTTTCAATACATGAGACCCATTACCTTCTGCTCGGCCTCCTCTACATAATCATCGACACAATTAAACTAATAGCGTTTTATAATGTAATTCTACCGCTGTATTGTTCATGAAAATTAATTGACTTATTTCTTACAATTACCAGGTGAAGTCATCAGTGTCGGCACAGGCAATTATTCCCATCAGCTTTCCATGCTCGCTGTAAATTTCATATTTTACAATGAATACAAAGAAAAATAATAATTTTTATTATTGCTAATTTAAGTAATTACGGCTACGGTTTTAGAATTAAAGAAGCGCTCACATGAAAATTTGTATCCTCTTAATATATTGCAATAATTATATTATAGAGCACTGTGTACTTACAATTGTTCATTTTTCCTTTCTGCCCAGTTAATTATTCTTTTTTCCCATTGGGTCTATGATATCACGTGATTAAACACTGACAAGCTGAATCCTTCTAAGCTTTATATAGAAACAGGAGGTGAATTTTCCCTGTATGAGTGATGAATCACTCAAAAAGTCAGTGGAAGATGGAAGAGAGCGCAGCTGGGTCAGGAGTTCAGGAGGGAAATGATAAATGTAGGGACAAAATAATTCCCATTTCTACATAGAGCAGAGAAAAGAGAAGAATTAGCTAGGTAGAAAGGCAAATTGAGCAATTGTAAGTACACAGTGTTACATAATACGATGATTGCAATATATTAAGAGGATAAAAACTATGATAGGAGTGAATTTTTTATTTCACAATTTTTTGTGTATGCTGACCATCCATGGGGATGGGAGACAATCATGAGTTCTGGTTGACCAGCCAGTTGGATAATAGAAGTCGTTGGTAATGAGCATGGGGTAAAAATACTGCAGTGAAGTTCATAAGACACTAAAACAATTGTAACTTTCAGACATGAACCATGGAGCGGTGGAGTCAGGATGCCGGGAGCATCATGGAAATTTTCTGCCACATCCACAAATATTCTATTTTTCTTCCTTTTTATAGACATTATGGTCCAGGTAAGTTCAGAATAAAATCTCTGTCATAATGGACAGCCATGTGGATAATATAGGGCAACTAAAGAAAAGGATTCTCTTTGAGACCGGGGTCAAATGAATGTATGTTATTTCACGTGAGAGAATCAGATTGAAAACACACAAAACAAGACAAAGAATAGGCACAAAGGCAATGATGAATCAAAGCTGGCATTCCTTTTTGTGGAGGCTGTAGCTCTGATAACTTAATTATCCCACAAAAAAGGGAAATGTAACAAGTAACATAGTAACATAGTTATTAAGGTTGAAAGAAGACTTTAAGTCCATCTAGTTCAACCCATAGCCTAACCTAACATGCCCTAATATGTTGATCCAGAGGAAGGCAAAAAAAACCCATGTGGCAAAGAGTAAGCTCCATATTGGGGAAAAAAATTCCTTCCCGACTCCACATACGGCAATCAGACTAGTTCCCTGGATCAACGCCCTATCAAGGAATCTAGTATATATACCCTGTAACATTATACTTTTCCAGAAATGTATCCAATCCCCTCTTAAATTTAAGTAATGAATCACTCATTACAACATCATACGGCAGAGAGTTCCATAGTCTCACTGCTCTTACAGTAAAGAATCCACGTCTGTTATTATGCTTAAACCTTCTTTCCTCCAGACGTAGAGGATGCCCCCTTGACCCTGTCTCAGGTCTATGATTAAAAAGATCATCAGAAAGGTCTTTGTACTGTCCCCTCATATATTTATACATTAACATAAGATCACCCCTTAGTCTTCGTTTTTCTAAACTAAATAGCCCCAAGTGTAATAACCTATCTTGGTATTGCAGACCCCCCAGTCCTCTAATAACCTTGGTCGCTCTTCTCTGCACCCGCTCCAGTTCAGCTATGTCTTTCTTATACACCGGAGAGCAGAACTGTGCACAGTATTCTAAGTGTGGGATAAATACACAAATGGTTTAATATTTTGTCATTTTTGCCTAAAGTATTTGAGACTGACTCAAACTTGAGAGTAAAT
This sequence comes from Ranitomeya imitator, assembly GCF_032444005.1. NCBI lineage: Eukaryota > Metazoa > Chordata > Amphibia > Anura > Dendrobatidae > Ranitomeya > Ranitomeya imitator. The sequence continues at coordinate 49,023,122 of NC_091284.1, read as the reverse complement.
AGTGTCTAATGTAAATCAGAGGGGACACTTTTTAACACATAGGAAACTCATAACTGCATCCGCCTACCCTCCACAGAACAATCAAAAACAAAATTTAAGCATGGCGGGATTGGGCATTGGGAAGCCCAGCCAACAATTTCTTGAAAAGTTACACCTGTTAGTTTCTTAACTTATGCCTGCATCTTAGTTCAGTCCCAAACTGAAGAAACATTTCTGGCGATGTGCAAAGAGGTGCATGACAGTGATAAGATTCGCCTAAATCAGTAAAGTGTTTGTCCAGGACTTTTACATTGATGGTCTGTCTTTCAGATAGGTCCTTAATATCTGGTTGCAGAACTCCACCGATCAACTGTTCACGGTACCTGTTCAAATGAATATGGGGTGAATATACAATACCCAACCGCAACTGATTGACTGAGCAGCGGTGTGACTGAGGACTACCCAACATCGCCATCTTCAGGAACAGTTGATTGGTGGGGGTTCTCTGAGTTCTTGGAGTCTCACCTCCACTAATCAGATATTGATGACCTGTCCTAAAGATAGGACATCATCTTAAAGGTCCGTACCACCCTTTTTAACTGACATGCGTCTATGAATGAAGTAGGCGCTTGTTACCCATGAATGCTACTTCACTTGAGCTGGTATGTACAACACCAGTATTACTGATTTACTAACTTGTGCCCTTAGTTCCTTCTCTTCTTTGTCACAAGTGCATTCATTGGAGGTGAGAAATCTATTTTTTTAAGTGAAAAATTTTGCCAAAATTTCACTCTGCAGGAAAAATAACCATTTTGTGCCAGGCACAGACTACAGCTGATTCCTCTAGGTCCCAAGTTATTGCTTCATCATTGGAAAACCTTTTTAATAAAAAAGGATTGACTAAAGAGGACTTTTCCATTATTGTTCTAGCTTATTGCTGATATAATTGTTTCTGATTCTTCCATAATAATAATAATAATAATTTTATTTATATAGCGCCAACATATTCCGCAGCACTTTACAAATTATAGAGGGGACTTGTACAGACAATAGACATTACAGCATAACAGAAATATAGTTCAAAACAGATACCAGGAGAAGTGAGGGCCCTGCTCGCAAGCTTACAAACTATGAGGAAAAGGGGAGACACGAGAGGTGGATGGTAACAATTGCTTTAGTTATTCGGACCAGCTATAGTGTAAGGCTCAGGTGTTCATGTAAAGCTGCATGAACCAGTTACCTGCCTAAGTATGTAGCAGTACAGACACAGAGGGCTAATACTGCATAAAGTGTATGAGAACATGATGCGAGGAACCTTTTTTTTTTTTTTTTTTTATTATAAATAGGCCACACAGGGATCGTTAGGTTAATGCATTGAGGCGGTAGGCCAGTCTGAACAAATGAGTTTTTAGGGCACGCTTAAAACTGTGGGGATTGGGGATTAATCGTATTAACCTAGGTAGTGCATTCCAAAGAATCGGCGCAGCACGTGTAAAGTCTTGGAGACGGGAGTGGGAGGTTCTGATTATTGAGGATGCTAACCTGAGGTCATTAGCGGAGCGGAGGGCACGGGTAGGGTGGTAGACTGATACCAGGGAGGAGATGTAGGGTGGTGCTGAGCCATGGAGTGCTTTGTGGATGAGGGTAGTAGTTTTGACAAGTTGTTATCTTTATCTTTTACATTTTCTTCTAATCTATCTGATGACTGCCCCAATGTTTCCCACCACTTGACTTTTGTGGCTACAGAAACAGTCGCGGACAAGAGATACATACTTTGTAAAGTATTACTCACACAGGCAAAAAAAAAAAGAAATTCCGATTGCTAGGAGACTAATTTAGCGATCAGATAATGTTTCACCTTCATTCCATACTCCATATAAAACGAAGTAAGCCAACAATGCGATGCAATTAGGATGCCAGGACTTGATTGACAAAAATCTGAGGCCAAAGTGTGAAAGACCCCGGAGCTGTGTAGAATTAGTCGGATTTCTGTGTTGACAGTAAAAGCTTGAATAAATCCGAAGAGACGGCAAATAATCTCTTATTATTATAAGCCTCCACATAAAATGAGAAGAATTTGAAGACTGATGTCATCTCTTTAATGGGGTGTTCATAGGAACCATGTATTCGGGACATCACAGGAACATTGTATTCCCCTAGTGAATTATTTTATGATTATTTCTTCATCCTCCAAAAATCTCCTTATGTATCAAAATTCTTCTAATCTCTGATATAATATTATCGAGATGAAGCTACTCCGGCACTGAATTATTCATGGGTTCTAAAACTCACCACCACAATCTGCAGATCATTTGTGACAATTACTATGACAATGGACACTTTTATCCAGTAATTTTAGTAATTACTAGTAATTACTATCAGAACTAATATTATTTTTTGTTCCAAGTAACAATTCATCACTTTTATCATTATCAGAAAACTCAAACTAGGTCATTATTGCCATAATGTAAGGATTTCACCCATGCCTCATGGTAGGCCACCATGAGGGAGTTATATGGTCTTTTTCCTTCTTTCTTTCTTTCTTTCTTTCTTTCTTTCTTTCTTTCTTTCTTTCTTTCTTTCTTTCTTTCTTTCTTTCTTTCTATCTTTCTTTCTTTCTTTCTTTCTTTCTAGAGAACAAACTAGGTGATAAGGAATTAGCAAAGTTGACTCACTTACATTGATCACAATACTTGGATAACAATGCTGTTAACAGCTGTACTGGAGAAGAGAGCATTGCTCCCAGCTCTACCAATCACACCGGCAAGATACAGAGTGCTTCCTGCCTCCGGTTGCAAGAGACCATGTGTTAGGGCTAGCTGAATGCACCAAGTAAATAGAAATGTTTTTATTGAGATTGGTGCGTTCGCAGCCCGGGGTCCACCGTGCTGGAGTACCTGCTGTTAGCAAACGGCAATACTATATGGCGGTATAGACTAACTCAGTTAATTCACTGAGTAGCCATGAAAGAGAAGCACTGTGCCCTGTTAGACTCCACAGAGGCACAGGCTAACTGCCCAAACAGAGAGCAGTCAGTGGTCATGCATGTCCACAAAACTCCTCGCCGGAGGAGCCAGCATTCTAGGGGCTTATTTCAGCCGGGTCCCTGAATACATTCAAACACAAACTCCTCGCCGGAGGTGCCAGCATTCTAGGGGCTTATTTCAGCCGGGTCCCTGAACACACTCTCACGTGACCACACTGGCGCAAAGCACATAACAAAAGACAATACTAGCGCATGGCCGTGCGGCCATGTGAGCCTTAAATAGTTGCAGCACGTTTAGGACCTTCAAAGAAGGACCAATGAAGTTGCTGCAGTACCTGAGCATGTGACCCCAGATCTCCACTGAGAGATCTTGCCCTGGGCATGCACAGAGTGCAAAGCAGTACTTAGTCCTAGCACCTACAAGGACCTTCCAAGAACGACCAATGTCCTTAGCTGCAGTATCTGATCATGTGACCCTCGATCCCCACTGGGAGATCTTACTCTGGGCGTGCTCAGAACGCGAAAAGCAGGACTTAGTCCCAGAAGCATCTGCTCGCCGCTGCCCAGCACTGACTTCAATGGCAGAAGCAGGAAATGCAGCAGTAACTCTTAGCACAGAGTCAGATTGAGCGAGACGCTGGGATCGACGTCTCTGCTGAGCAGACTCCACTGCAGCAGGGAGACTGCAGCGGAGATGGCCCGAGATTCCCGCTGTGCAGAGGCAGGAACTCGACCCCTAACATTACCCCCCCTCCTAGGGCCCCCCTCCTTGGGCTTTGCTGCATTCGAAGGCAGCAATCAGCTGCGGAGCCCGAATGTGCTCAGCAGGCTCCCAGAATATATCCTCAGGACCGTAACCCCTCCAGTCCACCAAATAAATTTTTTTGCCACGAACCACCTTGCACCCCAAAATAGCGTTCACCTCGTAATCGTCTGTAGATGAACCCGATGTACCGGCAGATGACTCAGAAAACAGGGACACCGGGGCTTAAGGAGGGACACATGAAAGGTGTCGGTGATACCTAGGCGTGGAGGAAGGGCCAGACGGTAGACCACAGGATTAAAGGGACTCTGTCACCTGAATTTGGAAGGAACAATCTTTAGCCATAGGGGTGGGGTTTTCGGGTGTTTGATTCACCCTTTCCTTACCCGCTGGCTGCATGCTGGCTGCAATATTGGATTGAAGTTCATTCTCTGTCCTCCATAGTACACGGCTGAGCAAGGCAACACCCTAGTTTTATTCCTAAAGTACTACCATAAAAAAATAGGAAATTAATCACTGTAGATAGGTATATGAATATGTAACTACTAGTGTTGAGCGATACCGTCCGATACTTGAAAGTATCGGTATCAGATAGTATCGGCCGATACCCGAAAAGTATCAGATATCGCCGATACCGATACCCGATACCAATACAAGTCAATGGGACACCAAGTATCGGAAGGTATCCTGATGGTTCTCAGGGTCTGAAGGAGAGGAAACTCTCCTTCAGGCCCTGGGATCCATATTAATGTGTAAAATAAAGAATTAAAATAAAAAATATTGATATAATTACCTCTCCGGAGGCCCCTGGACATCACCGCTGGTAACCGGCAGCCTTCTTTGCTTAAAATGAGCGCGTTTAGGACCGGAGAATGACGTCGCGGCTTCTGATTGGTCGCGTGCCGCTCATGTGACCACCACGCGACCAATCAGAAACCGTGACGTCATGGAAGTCCCTAAACGCGCTCATTTTAAACAAAGAAGGCTGCCGGTTACCAGCGGTGATGTCCAGGGGCCTCCGGAGAGGTGAGCATATCAATATTTTTTATTTTAATTCTTTATTTTACACATTAATATGGATCCGATACCGATTCCCGATACCACAAAAGTATCGGAACTCGGTATCGGAATTCCGATACCGCAAGTATCGGCCGATACCCGATACTTGCGGTATCGGAATGCTCAACACTAGTAACTACCGAATTTCAGGGTAAGAATTTAGTTAACTGTCCTCTAAATTAGAAGAGTCCAAATCTCCAGTGAAGGTTTACGCAGTGAACAGCACCTGGATATAAGAACCAAAGGTCATTCTGGGATCGGTTCATATATTACTATTTACGTCACTGTGATACATGGTCGTAATCAAACCCTTACAAAATATGCTTTTTATTTATTGAAATGTTTATTGGAGGACAGAATTGTATCTTTAGAAGTGGAAGGATAATCTGAGTGGATGACCTTTCAAAGAGAGACTGTTTTTATCTTGTCTTTCTCACATCTATCTGGCAAAAATTAAGAGACCACTGCAAAATGTTCAGTTTGTCTGATTTTTCTCTTTATAGGTACATTTTTGAGTAAAATGTAAATTGTGCTTTTATTCTATAAACTTCTGAAAACATGTCTCTGAATTTCCAAGCAATAAATTTAGTTTTTTTTTTTTCTGAAAAGGGGAAATGGTCAAAATCACAAAAAAATGCATTGTTTGCAGACCTCAAATAATGCAAAGAAAGCAAGTTCATAATCATTTAGAAACAAAAATACTAATATTTTAACTCAGGAAGAGTTCAGAAATCAATATTTTGTGGAATAACCATGATATTTAATCACAGCTTTCATGCGTCTTGGCATGCTTTCCACCAGTCTTTCACACTGCTCCTGGTGCAAAAGTTTAAGCAGTTCTTTGTTTGATGGCTTGTGACTATCCATCATCCTCCTGATTACATTCCAGAGGTTTTCTATGGGGTTCAGGTCTGGAGATTGGGCTGTCCATGACAGGGTTTTGATGTGGTGGCTGCTTAATTTTTGCCAGAGCTGTATGTATAGTAAAACTTCTTAGAACTTTTTATTTTTCTTCTTCTTGGCACATTCCAAAGCATCATTTTATAATACAGGGTGGGCCATTTATATGGATACACCTAAATAAAATGGGAATAGTTGGTGATATCAACTTCCTGGTTGTAGCACATTAGTATATGGGAGGTTGAAAACTTTTCAAGATCAATGGTGACCTTGGCGGCCATTTTGAAGTCAGCCATTTTGGATCCAAATTTATTTTATTCTGTCATCATTTATTTTCAAGTTTATAACCACTATAGATTAAGTTCAAAGTGCTGCCCGTTGGGTTGGATTGTCAATGCAACCCTCTCCTGACACACTGATAGCAACACCGCAGAAGAAATGCTAACACAGGCTTCCAGTATCCCACTGTTACAGAGCTGCACATCTCGTATCGTAAGGCAATTGCCTATGCTGCGAAAAAATAAAGTTGGATCCAAAATGACCAACTTCAAAATGACCATCATGGTCACCACCCATCTTGAAAAGTTTTCCCCCTCCCATATACTAATGTGCTACAAGCAGGAAGTTGATATCACCAACCATTCCCATTTTATTTAGGTGTATCCATATAAATGGCCCACCCTGTACAATATTTAACCAAATCAATCAGAGTTTGGTCCTTCTAAAAGAAAAAAAACATACCGTATATCCACAGACAACTGTTATGGGGTACTCATCTCTTGTTAATATGGAGGAATATTCACACTGATATTATTTTTTGCTGAGTTTTGGAGTGCAAACACATTTTTTTTTTGGGGGGATTTGAAGATTTTCTGCTCAAAAAACTCAGCAAAAAGACTATGAACACACAGTTCACACAAGTTATTCTGAAGTGACTTTTAGAGCATCGTTTGTGTCATTTTTTTGCAATGTCTTTGCCAAAAAACAATTTTTTAAAAATTGTACTTTATAAACTAATGAGTGGTTTCCAAGAAAAAGACACCTAAAGAGCGTTCAGATCAATGTTTTACCTGTAAAAATCACTTTGAACACATCCTTGAAGAATTTGTAAATGCAGCAAAAAAAAAAAAACACTGTAAGAGTATGCGCACGCAACGTCTTTTTCAAAAGTGTCGCAAGAAATGAACATAGCGCACAGTAATTTCAAAACAACAGCAAAGAGGCTTCGGAAAAAGACCGTCAGCGTTTTTCTGAAGTGAAATGCTTCACCTTAAAATACGTGATGGCTCCACCACTAGAAACCGTACAATGTAGAAAAACCGATGTCCTTTTTCCTGAAGTGGTTTCACCGGCCATTTTGCCTTTGTTTTTGGGGAGTTCCTCTGCCTGCATCTTTTTATTACATCTTCTATTAAGCAGGTGGCCTCTGACCAGATGAACCCCCAAAAATGAACATGTTACTTTTTTAACTGCTCCACATTTTCTGAACCCTGAATGGGTGATAAAAGTAACCAAAGACTGAACATATAAACAGCAAGTCATTTGTACATAGAAATACATTGGTTCATTCTTTTAAATGCTTTCTTTAGGTTTTCAGACAGTTTCTTTCTTTTTTTATCACTCTATAACTTGTTTAAACAGCTGGACTGTCAGACACTATATCTACACTTTATTCAGTGATTTATGGCTTTACCTCAATATTGCTATGACTGTGATCTGTGACGTTCTCTTACTATCCAGATTGATCTTAAAATGTCTGCTGCATTTTCTGCATCAACTTTTATATAAACTGTAATAGTCCCTCCGGATAGGCTGTGCTGTACCATGATGTCTTAGTTGCATGCCTTTATGGGGAAGCCGGCCAACCATTCCTGAGTTCAGGTGATCCTGTTTTTTGCCTGATGCACTCTTCTGCAATAAATAGCATTTAAGCCAATTTACACAAAGTGAATTTCATATTGATTGAATATCTTGACTTAAAGGGAATCTGTCGCCACATTTTTCGTCTATAAGCTAAGGCCACTGCCATCAGGGGATTATCTATAGCATTCTGTAATGCTGTAGATAAGCCCCCGATGTAACCTGAAAGATAAGAAAAACAAGTTAGATTATACTCACCCAGGGGCGGTCCTGGCATGGTCCAGTCCAATGGGCGTCGCGGTCTGGGTCCAGCGCCTCCCATACGTCTTTGCTTCCTGTCGCGGCCCTCCTGTTGAGGGCAATGTAAAGTACTGCAGTGCGCAGGCGCCGGGCCTCTCTGACCTTTCCAGATGCCTGCCCACTGCAGTACTTTGCTCTGCCCTCAATAGGGCAGATAAAGTACGCCTGCGCAGGAGCCGCGATAGGAAGCAAAGAAGAGGACGACATCGTATGAAGGTGGAAGGCTCCGGACCTGCGATGCCCATTGGACCGGACAGCGTTGGGGCCACCCCTGGGTGAGTATAATCTAAAGGTACCGTCACATTAAGCGACGCTGCAGCGATATAGACAACGATGCCAATCACTGCAGCGTCGCTGTTTAGGTCGCTAGGCGACATCAAACACCGGCAACAGCAGAACGATGCAGGAGCGATCCAGTGACGTACTTATCGTTCTCGCTGGTTGTTCGCTCCATGGAAAAACATTGCAGGCATCGTTGCTTTTTCTGTCAAACAGGACGAATCACACCTACCTGATGACCAAATAAAGTTCTGGACTTCTAGCTCCGACCAGCGATATCACAGCGGGATCCAGATCGCTGCTGCGTGTCAAACACAACGAGATCGCTATCCAGGACGCTGCAACGTCACAGATTGTTGTCATTCTCATTGGTAAGTTGCTTAATGTGACGGTACCTTAACTTGTTTACTTATCTTTACAGAATGCTGTAGATAAGCCCCTGATGGTGGTGGCCCTAGCTTATAGGCGAAAAATGGGGTAACAGATTCCCTTTAAGAGAATTCCTAAAAAGTCAACAAGAATTCACTTTACATTAAATCAATTCGCTTATCTCTAGTCTCTTCCTCATATGTCAAACCTTTAATAAACCTTAACATAGGACTTAGGATATTTAGCCCAACCAGAGTCCTTTGCAAGAAGAAAATATCTCCATCCACATACAAATTTTACTGGGTTCTTACCTAGAGATGGGTGGATAAATTTGCAATCCATTGGCTAGCTCAGCAGAATCGAGGCTTGTGAATCCTTCACTTTCCGGGATCCGTGCCACATTATTTGATTAGATGGGCAGAATGTTATCTTTTCATCATGCCACAATGATGGCATCACACAAACCCATAATCGGAGATCCCGAAGGGTCAGAAATTTGTGTGCCTTTCTTCCAGCAGCTAGAGAATACTGACTTTACCGATGGACCAAAGTCCCGAGAATTGATCTGACCAACTCTTGTTCTTGCCCCTCATCAGTGCAGTTGACTTACAGGGTCGCTACCCCTGATTTGTGACTTTAGAAAACCTCCTCTTAAAGGAAAGTTAATTAACTTATCCAGGAAGAAAGAAGCAGTTATGGAAGTTGTTTGGGAGAGAAATGTTTTCAATTTATGGGGTGGAATGCAGATTAGAAGCAAAAATGTTTATACTGAGCATAAAACTGACATTTGTAAAGGGAAGGAGTTTTATGACATCTGGTGAAATATTTGTTTTAGCTCTTATTATGTTGTTGTTTCATATGTCCTGAGCCTGTTGTGTATGAAGTTTTTTGGTTTCCTCGTCTACGTTGGACTTGGATATTTCCTTGTATCTTAAAAACTAGTTCTGTGTCTGAATGCTGTATGTACTATCACAGTCCAATAACGTAAGTCATTTTGTTTGTGCTTAGGCATGCTCTTCACTTAGGTTTTTACCTTATGAATGGTTGTTTTTTTGTTTCTTTTGATGTTTCTATCGAAATGATGTTACTCCGTGAAATTGCAACAGACAATGATGTGCGAAAGGAACAGGATAGAAAGATTCCACAGTTAATCGTCCGATCTATCGGTGCTACTCATGGCATAAAACTGATTGTTCCTTATGTATCATGCTTAGTATTGCATAGAATATCCATACAAGTGCCAATACCATATTGTGTTTAGAAAAATGAAAAAGTAGTACTCAGCATTCAATGGACAGATGGATAGATAGATAGATAGATAGATAGATAGATATAGATAGATAGATGTGAAATAGATAATAGATAGATAACAGATAGATATGAGATAGATAGATAGATAGATAGATAGATAATAGATAGATAAATAGATAGATAGATAGACTGTGGATAGAATATAGATAGATTACAGATAGATAATAGATATATGGAATTTAGATAGATAAATAGATAGACGTTAGATATAGATAGATAGATAGATAGATAGATAGATAGATAGATAGATAGATGATAGATATGTAGGTGGATAGATAGATAGATAATAGATAGGAGATATATAATAGATAGATAAATAGATAATAGATAGATAGATAGATAGATAGATAGATAGATAGATAGATAGATAGATAGATAGATAGATAGATAGATTTCAATAAAATGATCATCTTGGTAATGAGCTTATTCTTGTTGACACAATAATGAACCTTTTGAACTTATGGTGACAAAGATAAATTAAAGAAATAAAAGCTGTTAAGATGGAAACTATGTATTTCACCACAATTTCTTAAAAGCTGTCTGGCTCCATCCAGCATCTGCTAGACTTCTGATCACATATTTCTACTTGATGAGGACATCATTCTGGCAAGACACCATGTTCCTCCAGCGACTCTGAAGTAACCTTCATTATTTTTATATCATTTTTGTGTCTGACTTAATATTTAGTCAAATTACACATCACTTCATGATGATAATCAGAAGTTAGAGACTGTGCTTCCTATAGTAGCTAGAGTTATCTCTACATAGATATGGACTACTTCCTTTTTTATTATTTTTAATTATTAGTCATTTTAATTATCTCTATTACTTAATCACTCTAAGAGAATAAGTTGTTTATTGTCCTTTAGAAATAAAGGGCTGAAATAGATGATAGATAAGAGTTAGATAAATAAAAATAATTTTTGCTTTGTTGGCCTTTTTTCAGAGAATATGAATAATAACAGCACAACTTTTTCTCCACTCATGGTTAGTGGTTGGGTGAAGCCATTTATTGTCAAACTACTGTGTTTTCTCTTTTTAAGTCATAATTACAACCCAAAATATCCAAATGACCCTGATCAAAAGTTCACATACCCCATTTCTTAATACCGTGTATTGCCCTCTCTAACATCAATGACAGCTTGAAGTCTTTTGTGGTAGTTGTCAATGAAGTTCTTTATTTTCTCAGATGGTAAAGCTGCCCACACTTCTTGGCATAAAACCTCCAGTTCCTGTAAATCCCTGGGCTGTCTAGCATGAACTGCGCGCTGGAGATCTCTCCAGAGTGGCTCAATGATATTGAGGTCAGGAGACTGAGATGGCCACTCCAGAACCCTCACTTTGTTCTGCTGTTGCCTATGACAGGTCAACTTGGCCTTGTGTTTTGGATCGTTGTCATGTTCGAATGTCCAAGTACGTCCCATGCGCAGCTTCCGGGCTGATGATTGCAAATTTCACTCCAGTATTTGCTGATAAAGTGCTGCATTCATCTTTCCTTCAACTTTGACCAAGTTTCCTGTGCCTTTGTAGCTCACAAAACATCAGCGATCCACCTCTGTGCTTTACAGTGGGAATGGTGTTCCCTTCATCATAGGCCTTGTTGACCTCTCTCCAAAAGTAATGTTTATGGTTGTGGCCAAAAAGTTCAATTTTGGTCCCATCACTCCAAATTACCTTGTTCCTGACATTTTAAGGCTTGTCTCTGTGCTGTTTTGTGTATTGTAGGCAAGATAGTTTGTGGCATTTGCGCAGCAATGTTTTTCTTCTGCCGACTCAGCCATGCAGCCCATTTTTCTTCAAGTTCCTCCTAATTGTGCACTTTGAAACAACCACACCGCTAGTTTTCAGAGAGTCCTGTATTTCAGCTGATGTTATTTCTGGGTTTTTCTTTGCATCCCGAACAATTTTCCTGGCATATTTATTGGTCTACCTGACCGTGGTTTTGTTTTTACAGAGCCCCTGATTTTCCATTTGTTAATCACAGTTTGAATGCTGTTGACTGGCATTATCAATTCCTTGGATATCTTTTTGTATCCCTTTCCTGTTTTATACAGTCCAACTACCTTTTCCTGTAGATCCATTGACAAGTCTTTTACTTTCCCCATGACTCACAACCCAGAAACACAAATGGCTGGATGAAAGATGCAAGAGTCTGTCTGGATCCCAGAAACTCACTCAGCTTTTATGCACACACACACTGATTACAAGCAAACAGGTCACAGGTGAGGATGTTACCTTTAGTAGTCATAAAACCCATTTGTATCAACTTCTGTGCATGTTATCAGGCCAAAATAACAAGGGTATGTGACTTTTGATAAGGGTCATTTGGATGTTTTGGGGTGCCATTATGATTTTAAAAGGGAAAACACAGTAGTTTGACGATAAATGTCTTCACCCAACCAATAACCATGAGTGAGGAAAAGTTTTGGTGTTGTCATTCATATTCTCTGAAAAATGGACAAGAAAGCAAAAATTCTGTAGAGGTATGTAAACGTTTGATGACAACTGTATATGTACAGTACAGACCAAAAGTTTGGACACACCTCATTTAAAGATTTTTCTGTATTTTCATGACTATGAAAATTGTACATTCACACTGAAGGCATCAAAACTATGAATTAACACATGTGGAATTATACACAACAAATAATTGTGAAACAACTGAAATTATGTCTTATATTCTAGGTTCTTCAAAGAAGCCACATTTTGCTTCGATGACTGCTTTGCACACTCTTGGCATTCTCTTGATGAGCTTCAAGAGGTAGTCACTGGGAATGGTCTTCCAACAATCTTGAAGGAGTTCCCACAGATGCTTAGCACTTGTTGGCCCTTTTGCCTTCACTCTGCGGTCCAGCTCACCCCAAACTATCTCGATTGAGTTCAGGTCGGGTGACTGTGGAGGCCAGGTCATCTGATGTAGCACCCCATCACTCTCCTTCTTGGCAAATAGGCCTTACACAGCCTGGAGGTGTGTTTGGGGTCATTGTCCTGTTGAAAAGTAAATGATGGTCCAACTAAACGCAAACCGGATGGAATAGCATGCCGCTGCAAGATGCTGTGGTAGCCATGCTGGTTCAGTATGCCTTCAATTTTGAATAAATCCCCAACAGTGTCACCAGCAGAGCACCCCCACACCATCACACCTCCTCCTCTATTCTTCACGGTGGGAACCAGGCATGTAGAGTCCATCCGTTCACCTTTTCTGCGTCGCACAAAGAAATGGTGGTTGGAACCAAAGATCTCAAATTTGGACTCATCAGACAAAAGCACAGATTTACACTGGTCTAATGTCCATTCCATGTGTACTTTAGCCCAAACAAGTCTTTTCTGCTTGTTGCCTGTCCTTAGCAGTGGTTTCCTAGCAGCTATTTTACCATGAAGGCGTGCTGCACAAATTCTCCTCTTAACAGTTGTTGTAGAGATGTGTCTGCTGCTAGAACTCTGTGTGGCATTGACCTGGTCTCTAATCTGAGCTGCTGTTAACCTGCGATTTCTGAGGCAGGTGACTCGGATAAACTTATCCTCAGAAGCAGAGGTGACTCTTGGTCTTCCTTTCCTGGGGCGGTCCTCATGTGAGCCAGTTTCTTTGTAGCGCTTGATGGTATTTGCCACTGCACTTGGGGACACTTTCAAAGTTTTCCCAATTTTCGAGCTGACTGACCTTCATTTCTTAAAGTAATGATGGCCACTCGTTTTTCTTTACTTAGCTGCTTTTTTCTTGCCATAATACAAATTCTGACAGTCTATTCAGTAGGACTATCAGCTGTGTATCCACCACACTTCTGCACAACACAACTGATGGTTCCAACCACATTTATAAGGCAAGATATCCCACTTATTAAACCTGACAGGGCACACCTGTGAAGTGAAAGTGAAAACCATTCCCGGTGACTACCTCTTGAAACTCATCAAGAGAATGCCAAGAGTGTGCAAAGCAGTCATCAAAGCAAAAGGTGGCTACTTTGAAGAACCTAGAATATAAGACATAATTTCAGTTGTTTCACACTTTTTTGTTAAGTATATAATTCCACATGTGTTAATTCATAGTTTTGATGCCTTCAGTGTGAATGCACAATTTTCATAGTCATGAAAATACAGAAAAATCTTTAAATGAGAAGGTGTGTCCAAACTTTTGGTCTGTACTGTATATTTATTTTGCTTACATCACTTTTAGGTTCCGATCAGAATCACAGAAATTGCTTATAGATACAATGTTCATAAGATTAAAGTAGTTAAGTAATTCTCTATAATCAGCACAAATTGGGAGGGTGATACAGTGAATGGTTAAATTATATAATACAGGATGTGGTGAAAGATACATCTGATATGTGTAATGGTATATTGTTACCCAGAATTCCCTTCTAGAACAAAACCATATAACATTACATAAGATACACAAAGACATATTCTGGGCGCAGAGGAACAGCTGAGAGAGTTACGCCCATAAGAATTTATGCCTAATGACATTTAGATGGTGCGTTCTGTCTCTTGACAGTGTTCATTTGCTTTCGCACAGCTTCAGCTTCTAGTATTTTTATAACCCAGTCACGAAAGTGTAGATATGGGAACTGCCAGATGAGTTCAGTGCAGGCGTCTACCGGTTAACCTGTTAAACATCATGTGAGAAAGTTACTGACGGTAAATGAACAGTTTATCATCTGCGGGATAAAATAAGGATTATTTGTATTTCACAGCAATAAATAAACATGCCCGTAAGAGATTGGAAACTGCTGTAGATTATTGGCATCCAGATTTAGGGAGTTTGGCCTCATTCAGACGTCCGATGCTCTCGTACAAGTGCTAAGCATAGCACTCATACCTGTGATAGTGTACGAGGCCATTCACATGGCTTTCATATTTCACACAAAATCCAGAGAAATGTAAAAATTTAATGTATGCATCAGATCAAAATCGCCAACAAAAGTCTATGAGTCCATGAAAAAAATTGTAGGGACAAATTTTCACGGACTATCATATTGGAAAAGGTGTAGAAATTTTTTTTTTTACAGTTATGAGAAAAAATGATGACACTCAGACAAAACTCTGATCAAACTCTGATTAAAGTCTGATCAAAATAATCGGTCCGTTATTTCTCACGCGTGAAAAAAACTGACGTCTGAATGAATTCTAAGGAGTATGTGCACACGTCATCTTTTTCTGGCAGATCACATCTTGAACTCGCCTGACAGAATAAACAAAAAAATGCCAAAAATAATGAACATATGCACATCAATGTCAAAACAACTTGAACTGACCGATCCATTCCATTCCACCGTTGACTTTTATATGAAACAAGAAGAAAAAACATTAAAAAATTACGAGAAAGAAGGCAAAGAAGACGTTCAGGAAAAACATTGCTGATGTTTCCCTTAAACTTTTGCTTCAAAAGTGATACGGTTATGCTGACGATAAAACATGCCATGGGTTGCTTTTAGAAGAGCAGATTTGATGTATACTCTGCATACGTTTACTAACAAATAAAGCTGTACTCTATAACACTATAAAATGCAAACATGAAATACACGAAATTGGAATTGCATTACCTCTCTAGAAGATAGGAAAAAAACTAAAATACTTAGCTCATAAATTGGCCAATTGTTTGCCCAGCTGCCAATGACAAGGCCATCCTCTTTGCTGGGAACCTAACCTAATATGTACCTCCCCTGGGCTGCTAGCCTACAATTATGGTACAGTAGAGTAGGAACTGTATCAAGCCAATGGAGCTTCCACTTGAGTAAATTTCCCAAAATAGAATTTCACTCCACGCAAACAAAAAATCTTGCAGACTTGTTTTTCTGAAGCCCTCCTTGAAATTCATTGGGAAAAATCCATGCTTAAATCGCGGAAAAATCCACTGCAAAATCCATTGGTAGCATGTATGGATTTTACTGCCGATTTTTGGGGGCTCACTTTCACCACAAAACATGCATTTATTACTCTCAATAGTGGATGTTAATAGTAAAGGGGTTGATGAAAATATATGAGATGGACTATTACAGTTAAGGGTCGATCATACAACCGTAGTTTCGGTCAGAGTGCTGACCGTGAGAACACACACAGCACTCAGAATAATGTTATTCAATGTGGCAGTGCAGATGAGTGAATGTTTTCACTGACCGAATCTACGTGGTAAGGAAATGCAACACGTACTAGTTTATTCTGTAAATCAGTTGAGATCCACACATTCAATTTTGTGAGTGCGTTAAAAAAAATCAGATGCCGTATGGAGACACAGTACTACATCCGTTATTTGTGGATAAATTGCAATTCTATAGGGTAGGAGACTGTAAATGGGCTTGTAAATGATTAATAGCTACTGCTGTAAAAAATGGATTGAACACGGATACAAGTGAGAAAAAAATCATCCGGGTTTTGTGGATGAAACTCTGAACAATTTTTTGTGAACCTGCCCTGTGAAGGATTACCCCTTCCTCCCACGTCACCAATCCGTGACGTCACTACACAGGTACAGCTCTCCGGCGCCCCCTTTGTCTCTCAGGTCAGTAAAAGAACTGCACCTAGAACAAATGGCCGCTGGGGAGACTGCCCTGTTACCCACACTGGGTATTCTAGGATTCGCAACCAGAGTAAAAGGATCAGCCCAAAATTAATTTATGATTTAATTGCCTTAAGGGCGCACTAGATAATTACAAGAAATATACAGTCAAAATATATCAAGAATTACAGTCAGAGTACAATATAACAATAATAATACAACGCTTAAAGATATAAAGCTGGAGGTCAATTTACCAGGTTGAAGGTCGCTTGTAGAAGCCGGGGGGGGCAGCATTCCGCAGGTCCAAAACTTAGTTGCCGGGCAGCCCCCAGAAAGTGTGTGCTTGCTCCCCTCTGGCTGGCATACCCTGTTCCTTAAGATATCATCATCTTCTTCTGTGGAGCGAGACTCTCCCAGAGACCTCAGCTCTTCTTAAACCTGGCTGTGCCCCCCGCTGAGCTGGGTGGGCTTAGCAATCTCCACCCCCTCTGCCTCCCTGCAAGATTTATTCCAATATCTAATAAATGGAATAGCTTCTCTCAGGATGATCGGATCAGCACCCGGGCAGGACCAGCGCCTGTGGTTTGTTCTGCCGCTCGTACTGGGATCAAACCTGGACCCATTCGGTCCCTGTGGGAGGCTGATCTCTATATCTCGGGTTTCAGGCCTCCCACGGACACGGGAGTTGCACTGTTAGATGCGCAATTTCTTTAGGGCGAGGGGAATATTTTTTATGAGCCGGTACCTCGGACGATGCGTCCATAATTCACAATTCCATGTTGGAGACGGTTCGACTGGGCTGCCATAATAGATGGGTATCCAGTGGCCACTTGGCATGCGTGTTTTAATTAAGCCCCCAAGCTTTTCCAAGCCCCCTGCTGGCGTGGTTTCCTCATTGAGCTTTGAAGTACCTTCTGCATTTTACACTTAGCTCTGCCCATTACCATACTAATAGGAACATTATTCATTAGAAAAGGTGGGGGCCAGGAGCACTCCTCTCTGCAGACCTGGGACCAGGAGACAAAATGGAGTCACGCCAATCTCTGTTAGTATGCCCGTCCAAGATGGCGGCTGTTCCCTCATCACATGCCCTAACTGCGTAATGAGCAGATTTTTAAGTCAAGCATTTAGTGTCTAATGATTTTGCAATAACCTCAAGCCCCACCATTGCCCCAATCTATAAGTAGGCTAAATCTGAGAGTGCAGACATCATGTTATACAGGTGGCCAGGGGACAGGTGTACTGTCACAAGTGCTCATATAGAAAGTCCTAGATATGCTAACATAAATTCACCCACTGGAGATGAGCGAATCTATGCGAGATGAGGAAAATTCTCCTGAAATTTCACAAAAAATGCAGATGTGCCAATATCCAAATCTTTAGTAATTTGCTTTGTGTGAATCTAGCAAAATGTCAGCAGGCTGTCATCTTGCCCAATTGTAGAAGGCTGAGAAAAGGAGTTAAAAATATAAAAATAAATGGGTGGTAGTGATGGCAAAATATGCCGAAATTTGTATTCTACCGTTCGTTCGAATTTGGCCAAGAAATTTGATTTTCAGGTTGTCACGATATGCCTTGCCTTAGGCTTACTCAGGGCAGGAAGCACAGGAGCAGAGTGAGGGAAGACGTGGAAAAGAACATCACCTACCATGAAGACTAGAAGAGACCAGAAAGGGAGGAAGCCAGCGTAAGACCAGGTGGTAAGTTGTGTGTCATACCTCCAAATGATCTAATACATTTGCAGTGGAAAATAACGCATATTAATCCATTATCAAATTTCGAAATTAAATTGGTCCGAAGACTTAAACCCTAAAATGTATTCATTCTCAACCCACAATAAATTTAGAACAAAACAAGAACATAATCCTAAAATAAGTACAGCCGAAATCAGACCCCTTAATAAATACCTGATCCTCCTCTGCGGAACCCTGCAGCATTGCCCTCTGGATTGAGGACCAGAACAGATATTGTCCTTTTATCGCTCATGCATAATTCTGTATGAAGTGGTTAGAAAATATTCATAGTAAACCTTACAGCCACAAATGTACAAAAGTGGTTACAATGGAAGTTAGTCATCATGAGACTGATGCAAATAATCTGACATGGTAGTCCTATGTCGCTGCAGATCCGTAGCCTAAAGATGAGCATACAGACCATAGAAAAATGCACTCCTACTACTTTACAGAATACTTATTCACAAAAAGTCAATTCTTCTACAGTAAATTTCAGAATTGCTATCTAAAAATTGGAACATAAAAATTCATGAGCCCTCATACCTTCATATTACTGTTCCTATTTAACGTCTAATGATATGCAAATGTATGCGAAGAAGCAGAACAAAACTATGTAAAAATGTTGCAGACTCGTTTGGCTGTTTCCGCTGGTCTCGAGATCTCATCATTGAAAGTCGTAGATTGCATCTTACATAAACAATCGAGCTCCACTATTTCAATATTTAACACGAGAAGCATGGTGGAATATTTCATCATCCTCTCGCTGCCTGCACATTTGGATTTTAATGTGCTCGTCCAGCATTTGGTGTTCTCCACGCAAGGTGAGAATCCTTTAGTGTCTACGCTCCTTCAGCTACATTGAATCTTTCTAGAGGAATCCTATTTTTTTCCATAGCAAGAGGTGAAGCCACATAACTTTACACATATGAGTCTCCCGGAATAGGAAGGTATTTGGCAGATCATTACAAAGCTGTGTGGTGCACACCGAGAATGAGCCATCATTTAATATGGGACTAAAATATAGCAAAATTGACTCAATACTGTGTTTTTCCATATATTGCTTTTAAACTGAATAGCCATGACAGAAACAGCACCTTGACAATTAGTAAGATGATATAAATCAACATTACCATTTCAATCGTGCTAACAAACCTAAACGCAGAGGAAAGGGACAGCAAGATAGAGATGTGTACTTCTGTACCAATCCTCTTGGCTCGAGGTGGCTGGCGATGAGTGGCGTAGGTGGAAGAGTTTAGAAAAATAAACAACTCTTGCATTACTCAGGTAATGTAAAGATTGGGCAGATATTCAGATTCCCTTAGAAGTGGTTGTCTAGGACAGAAGCAAACAGAAAATAGGGGTTTCTATAATCAAAATTTGACTTGGGCCCTCTTATGGTCTCATAAATAAGCATCGGGTTCTTGAGATCACATTGCAGAGGCCCAATAAGAGTTAGTTCCAAAGGATACCCCCCAATTTATCCACTTGGATGCTGCTGTTCACCACAACATTCAAGGGATTAAAATACTGCAAGCTCCAAGTGAAGAACTTGGTGGCAAATGTCTGCTGGGTAAAACAGCCAGCAATCCTCAGGTATGACGAGACTTGGCACCTGAAACTGCTCCATACTAATCCTTCTTACTTATGCCATACAGCTAAATTTATAGCTTTTAGGCCAGAAAACTAGTGGGAAAGCTTTGAAAAGTCACCTTTTTTTGCAAAACAGGGAGTTGGCAAAAATGTTCTGACTTTTGGTATTCTCACACTAGTTTGAAATAGTTCTGTCGAAATGGGCAGAGATGGATGAAGTCAAGATGGAATGAGACGTGGCTACGCCTTTCTTTCAAATCTATTAAAAAGGCTAGTGTTTTGTATTCAAGAAATACTACTCCAGTCGCCAAATGTAGTAACATTTCTGGCTCTGCACACGGAGGCGCACGTCAATTAGAAAATGCACCAAATTTATTAGGTTGAGTGCCCCTCTAAATGAATTTGGTGAATCCTACCAGAATGAGCCCTTCATTAAGACTGGAAGAGTACACGCATCATGGTGTTTGATGCGCCAAAATTAATTTAGAGGCCCACTCAACTTAAAGCATTTGGCAAATTTTCGAAGTGGCGTGCATCTCCGTTGTGTGCAGACAACAGACAGATGGTGGGACTTTTCAGCTCTTGACCTGTACAGCTCATGGACTCATTTTTAGTAACAGTGCTTGTTAGCAATTCACCACTAGTCCAGGACTAGAAAAAATAGAAGAGATTTTTTCCAAAATATCACCACTACTTTCCATGGCATTCTATTGCAGTTCAAAACTAAATAGATTGTGAAAAAGACAAAATATTTGATCGAAAATAGAGTAGATCGAATCTTCTGAAATTCTAAATCGCTGAGTTTGCTGAATTTTCCCAAAAAGTTCAATGTGCGGCGAAAAAAGTTACGTCAACACTGAAAAGATTATTGCCTGGAAAATACACACTGACCATAACAGCTTACACTCTACGAGAGAGAGAGAGAGAGAGTACTCTGATGAAAATAAGAGCTTACACTCTACAGGAGAGAGAGAAACCTGTTGATCATAAGAGCTTACACTCTGCAAGAGAAAGATTGGACCCTGCTAATTATAAGAGCTAACACTTTAATGGATAGAGAGAGAGGACCCTGCTGACCATAAAAGCTTATGCTCTACTGGAGACTCTGACATACAAACTGTGTTTCGCTATTAACTGCTGATCTGTGAAGGCCCAGGTACTGACCACCATTGTGGAAATGATAACCCGCTAAATGACGTACCTGCAGGCAGGGCTGGGACAAGGGGTAGGCAGGGTAGGTGCATGCCTAGGGTGCTACCTCCTGCCTCCCTGAGGGGGTGCACTTTGGAAAAAACCCTGACATTGCTGAATGCCTGTGGCTGCCCAGAACTTTTCTCCGGCTGCAGGCACTCAACCCTCACAGTGCCTGAATCCTGCACCGAAGTGCCTGCATCGTGAACCAAGTCCCTCCTTGGACTGAATTAATGTGAACACCACCAGGACAGGAGCAGAGGAACTGTAAACAGTTTCCTGCTCTGCTGGGAACTCCAGCAGAAGAAAGGCTACTTTCGGCCTATGCACTGAAGGAGATGGTGCACGCAGGGGATGTTGGATGGCGCTATGAAGTGACATCATTGTTCCATCCAGTGCTCACTGCTGCTCAAGATAGAAAAGGAGGCTATGTTGGAAAGGGAGCCTTGATTAGGTAAGTATAAGTTTTTTTTTGAATCTTTCTTAGTTTACTTTGCCGATAAATGGTTGCTATCCCAATAGGTGCTAGCTTTGAGGACATAAGATGGGCTGGCTGTGGTGAAATTTAGGGGCTGGCTGTGAGTACATTATGAGGAACTGTCTGTTAGGACATTGAGAGTGCATTATGGGGGCTGGCTTTGTGGTTATTATGAGGGACTGGCTGTGGGGAAATTATAAGGGGCTGGCTGTAGGGACATTAGGAGGGGCTGACTGTGGGGATAATATGGAGGGGCTGACTGTGGGACATTAAGAGGGGCTTACTGTTTGGAAAGTACAAAAGGGGCTCTGTGTGGAGACATAAGAGGAGCTGTGGGTAACATCACAAGAGGTGCTGTGAGGGATATCACATTATATGGGAGACTGTAGATAGAGGGATGTGGTGTGGTAGACATCATACTATATATGAGGGGCTGTGATAGTGATCATACCACATAATGGGGCTGTGGTGGACATTATACTGCATATGGCTCTGTGGTGGACATTGTAGTGTATATTGGGAGGCTGTTGTGGATATCATACTGTATGGGCAGCTGTGATCTGCAGAGAAGAACTGTGGATGTGAAAACTGGAAGGTTCATGTCATACAAATGTATATGGGCCATGACATTACAACTGATTGCTGCATTAAGCTTAGTGATGTACCGATGGTGGTTCTGATGATGTATTCATGCACTGATGGTGGTTCTGATTATGTATTCATGCACTGATGGTGGTTCTGATGATGTATTCATACACTGATGGTGGTTCTGATGATGTATACATCTACTGATAGTGGTAAAAGTGTTGCATTTATTTACTGACAGTGGTTCTCATTATGTATTTATGTACTGATTATGGACATGGTGATGCATTTAGGTACTGATGGAAATTCTGGTGATGCATTTATGTACTGATAGTGGTTATGCTGATGTACTTATGCACTGATGGTGGTTCTAGTGGTGCATTTACGTACTGATGGTTCTGGTGCCTATTCATGTACTAATGATATTTCTAATTACCTATATATTTACTAATGATGGTTCTGATGCCGCAGTTATGTACTATTCATGGCTTTGGTGTTCCATTTTTGTACTGATGATGATTTTGGTTTCATCTTCACCAGAAGATCACTTCACTAAAACAACCATTACTACATGAATACTTCAAAAGAACCACCATCTGTGAAGAAGCTGGATGATATCTTTATTACCCAGATGACTATTTTTAGCAACCCAAGAAGAATATGCTGATATCCATATTTTTGCTTGTGTAAGCCTGTAATAGTGAGTTGTAAGCTGATATTTCACATAAAATAGCATGTGCTTATCTTTGATGACTAGTGATGTTTGCTGATATGCTAATTAATGTATTATGGAGCCAGTTTGTTGACTTCGAAAGTAGAGAGGGAAATACTATGCAAATAGTTCAAGTAATGCTACTTGATCTCATCAAAATTGTTCCCTTTATCTTGATGCTGGACTAGTTTCATCACACCATCCATACATGAATACATCACCAGAATCACTATTCGTACAGGAATATGGCACCAGAACACCATCAATTTTGATGCAAACTGTATTTGTTGCATGACGGACGTAAAAACCATCAGAAGTATCTCTGTATATGTAATGGGGTAAGTTTAGCTTCCATTAAGATATCTGCCAAATCCTGGGAACTTTAATTGAAACCAAATGGCCCCCATTATAGTTAAGCTAAATTAGTTTCCATGACCTTCCTTTGCTCTGACAGTTGAATATCGCTTTTTGTTCTTCGTATTGTGCAAATGATCTTCAAACTGTGAATCATTCTATATCCAGTTTTGAAAACACACTCCTTTGTCGAACCTCATGCTTAAAATACACCATTAAAATACACATCATACTTTTGCTGGAATTTTTATGTGAAAAAGGTACCGTAACTATTCTAGTGAAACTGTTTGTAACATTGGGGAGAGAAGGGTTTTAGGGGACAAGTTACCTAAGTCTCTGACTCGTTCCTTTACTTGGGGGCTGAGGGTTCATCTGGTGGTGCAGGGGGCAAGATCGACTTCATCTGCCTAGGACACCAAAATACTTCCTGGCTGCAGGACATAATGGGGAAATCCGTTCAGGCACTCAAAATGACATTTGTCTGCTCTCCAATGCTGCAGCATTGTAGGAAATGGTGAGGGACAAGATTTTTTGCGAACCACAAATCGAGTCTCAAAATGTTTGAATTAGCATGAAATCATGAATTTCAGGAAATTCTATTCAAACTCAATCCTCCAAAGACCGATCCACTTATCTCAAGTCAAAATCTCAAATTATTTTGTAAGCTGCTGATGGAATAGATTGTTATATTTTGTGGATGAACCCGTGGATTCTGTCACAACTTTTTTTTGTTTTGCATGAGAGTGAGGGCTAAGGAAGACACCCGAGGGATTCAGTCCGATCACAGACTGCAAAGCGCGGACTGATCGCGGCTCTCCCAAACATGATAGCCTCATAGAAATATATTAAGCTGTCATGCTTTGTTGGGAAACCCGTTGCGCTCCGTGATCGATCCGAGATTCACAGACGTCTGCATGGGCCTTAACCGATATGAATGAATGGGTTTGATGAATCTTGCCTCCAGTTACTTATTATACTATGAAGTTGTGCTGCGAGCAAACACTTGTTGCTAGTATTACAGCTCAGTCTCATTCATTTGGATCAGGATGTGCCGCAATAAAACATGCACTACATGGTCAGACGTTGTGCTGTGTACATTCAGTATTTCAAACTTGTTTACTTGTGAAATTGCAACTTCAGTTTATTGGGTGTTCACGGTGAAGCATGCACTCTGTTCTCCTTTTCTTATTAGCCCGTGTGCCTATTTCAAATCTCTCGCAATGACACATCTGGTAGTCAAAGAGGTGTGATTGGTGGGCGTCCTTGTTTCCTGTGCTTGGTGGAGAGATGGATTTGTATTTTTTTAATTATTAGAGATTGCATGAATATTTGACTGGTTTGTGTATTACTCTGCTCAAGATATTTTTCTATCATGACAGATATACAGTGATGACTTGGAATGTGTAGATATTTAGCAGATTTCTTTACCTGTATACTAGTACGTGGTAGTGTAAATAGATTTCTTGCATGCAACAACGCAGACAATGAGAACGTTGTGCTAGTTAACCAATGTTATATACTTGTGAAATTTAGCAGTAGGTATATATATATATATATACATATATATATATATATATATATATATTATTATTATTATTATTTATTTATATAGCACCATTGAGTCCATGGTGCTGTACATGAGAAGGGGTTACATACAAGTTACAAATATCACATACAGTAAACAAACTAACAATGACGGACTGATACAGAGGGGCGAGGACCCTGCCCTTGCGGGCTTACATTCTACAGGATTATGGGGAAGGAGACAGTAGGTTGAGGGTTGCAGGAGCTCCGGTGTTGGTGAGGCGGTAGCTCCGGTGTTGGTGAGGCGGTAGCTCCGGTGTTGGTGAGGCGGTAGCTTCGTTGGTGATGAGGCAGCAGCGGTGTCAGTGCAGGCTGTAGGCTTTCCTGAAGAGATGAGTTTTTAGGTTCCGTCTGAAGGATCCGACTGTGGTTGATAGTCGGACGTGTTGGGGCAGAGAGTTCCAGAGGATGGGGGATATTCGGGAGAAGTCTTGGAGGCGATTGGATGAGGAGCGAATATGTGTGGAGGAGAGAAGGAGGTCTTGGGAGGACCGGAGGTCACGTGAGGGAAGATATCGAGAGATTAGTTCAGAGATATATGGAGGAGACAGGTTGTGGATGGCTTTGTAGGTCAGTATTAGCAATTTGAACTGGATACGCTGAGGGAATGGGAGCCAGTGAAGAGATTTGCAGAGGGGGGAAGCGGAGGAGTAGCGAGGAGAGAGATGGATTAGTCTGGCAGCAGAGTTAAGGATGGACTGGAGAGGTGCAAGGGTGTTAGCAGGGAGGCCACAGAAAAGGATGTTGCAGTAGTCAAGGCGGGAAATGATGAGGGCATGCACAAGCATTTTAGTAGATTGGGGGTTGAGGAAAGGACGGATCCTGGAGATATTTTTGAGC
Organism: Ranitomeya imitator; assembly: GCF_032444005.1. NCBI lineage: Eukaryota > Metazoa > Chordata > Amphibia > Anura > Dendrobatidae > Ranitomeya > Ranitomeya imitator. The sequence goes on along the minus strand of NC_091284.1, from coordinate 48,997,753 downwards.
TGGAGGCGACAGGAGGTGGAAAGAGCTTGGATGTGTGGTTTGAAGGACAGGGCAGAGTCGAAGGTTACTCCGAGGCAGCGGACTTCGGGTACAGGGGAAAGCATGATGTCATTGACTGCGATAGATAAGTCAAGTAAGGAAGATTTGTGGGATGGAGGAAAGATGATGAGTTCAGATTTGTCCACATTGAGTTTGAGGAAGCGAGAGGAGAAGAAGGAGGATATGGCTGATAGGCACTCTGGGATTCTGGACAGCAGAGCGGTGACGTCTGGGCCAGAGAGGTAGATCTGAGTGTCTTCAGCATGGAGGTGGTACTGGAATCCATGGGACTTTATGAGTTGTCCCAAGCCAAGTGTATAAATTGAGAAGAGTAGGGGTCCTAGAACAGAGCCTTGGGGGACTCCAACAGAGAGAGGGTGGGATGAGGAGATAGTATGGGAGTGGGAAACGCTGAATGTGCGGTTGGAAAGGTACGAGGCGATCCAGGATAGGGCGAGGTCTTTGATGCCAAAGGAGGAGAGGATCTGTAGTAGGAGGCAGTGGTCAACTGTGTCGAAAGCAGAGGACAGGTCTAGAAGGAGGAGTACAGAGTATTGTCCAGTAGCTTTGGCGGTAAGTAGGTCGTTAGTGATTTTGGTCAGGGCAGTCTCAGTTATGTATGTTATATATGTACTTATGCAAACACACAAAATTACTGGGTAATACAGTATGTTATGACACCAACTACATTACATGCAATAACTTATTCAACACATATTCACCGAACTTATTAACTAGCAGTTAGGCAACTATTATGTACATCTCAGGTTAACAGGCGTAACTCCCAATACTAGGTCTGTCGCCAGCATAAGTTTATCTAGGCACCTCTGATGGTTACACTGGCCGTAATGGGAGTCACCGGTGCATCGTGCTAGGTGGCAAGTCACCAATATGCAAGTTATTTGATACTTAGGGTGTTTGTGTCACTGACTGCTTTCGTTCTTTGAAGCGTAACCCAAGTCCACACCATGTCTGTGCTGGCAGTAACAGACCAATTCACTCAATGCTTGCCTTCCTCACCTCCAACAATCAGCATCCGACCTTGGGACCTTGACCTGCAGAGTCTGGATGATAGATCTTGACTGGCGAAGTCTGGAATTAGGTACTTCAGTAATAACGTCTCAGCTGCTCTGGTAGCAAGTCACTCTCGGATATCTTTACTCTGGCGATGCCCACATGCTTGTTACATAGCTCATACATCCTCCTCTTATCACATTCTGCTGCCAACTTTTTCCCTCTTCGCCATCCCTGCCTTTGTATTTAGCAACTGTACCATAGGTGTCACCTGACTCAGCATCCCCTTCAAGCTCTTCCCTCCGGGAATACTCTTCACGTCTTTCGGTTCCTGTCTGTTCGGTTCAACCAGCAGATAGCGGCATTTGGTGGTGAGTGCTGTGGGATGTTGACTAATTTCATCTCTCGCTTCCCACCCCCTTACAACAGCACAAATACTGTACTGTAGTTCAGCCCTGTGGGTCATTAGGCAATGCTGGCACTTCCATTTTGCACGTTGTCAGTTCATATATTATCCATATTTACTTCTCATTTATTGTACAACTCAGCTCTAATTATAATCCCAAATGTACTCACTATAAATTCTTTGGGAATAGGCCTGAGCTAAGCTGTCACAACCAAACGAATATTCATCAATTGTTAATTATAATAATTTTAATATAAAACACCTACCGCACCTGCACAATTCTGATGTGATTTGTTTATTGGCAGAAGTTTCAGCGAGGACATTTTTTATTGAGATAAACAAACCAATTAGACAGGTTTTTAATTTGTGTAAACGTACAGTACGTCATGTTTAGAAAGTTCTGCCGCTAACGGCACTATTCAAGCTGCATGAGAAGTTGTAATATTGGCAGAAATAGCTTCCAAATGAAAAAATAACACTCAGAACAAGTCCAAAAAATATGTCCAAAGCAGTGTTAGACCTTATGTTATTTAGAGTGCCTTATGGCACCATATTACTGGGCTATTTCGCCCTAAAACCATTGTTTCTGTGAGAAAATAGCTCCGTAATGTAGATTTTTTTTTTATTTTTGACAGAAAAACTTTTGTATACCTCGTTATTAAATCTGAAGCAAAGAGAAATACAACATTGCCTCATAAAAGGTTATGCAGTGCCTAATTATGGCGCCATGTAACGCATAGACTCAATGATTATGAGGCTTTCGAGTAGGTTAATTGCAGCCTAAAGCACCAATTATGACAAAAGTTTGGAGACCTTACAATCCTTGTCTTTTTTTCCACTGGGATCATCAATGTCTAAAGTGTTTTGTGGAAGATAGAAGATATAGGTTGACTTTACTTAATGTTGCATTTCCATCTCCAAGATCCTATCCCAATATGTACTATGTGTAATATAAATGATATTAGAAAATATCTACAATTAGAAAGGTAGATTAGCCACCGCGCTCTAAGTATCCGGGTGTTAGGGGTCGAGTTCCCACTTCTGCACAGGGGGAATCTCGGGCCGTTTCTGCTGCGATCTCCCATTCTTCTCCTGCTGCAGTGGAGCCTGCTCAGCGGAGATGTCGGTCCTTGCGTCTGGCTCAGTCTCACTCTGTGCTTAAGCTTGCTGTTGCTTTTCCTGCTTTTGCCATTAAAGCCAGTGCTGGGCAGCAGCGAGCGGATGCTTTTTCCCTTCTGAGCATGCCCAGGGTGAGATCTCCCATTGGAGATCGAGGGTCACATGCTCAGATGCTGCAGTGGTTCCCATTCGTCCTCCTGGAAGGTCCTGAAGGTGCTAACTTCTGTGGCAGCTTCCCATTGGTCCTTTATTGGAAGGCCTTGAACGTGCTGCAGCTATATAAGCTTGCATAACCGCACGGCCATGCGCTAGTGTACAATTGTATATGTGTGTTTGTTGTGAGTGCCAGTCGTTCATTAAATACCCCTACCCTATTGTATGACTGTTCGCGTAAGGTGTATGGCTGCTATCTAGCGCCTGACTATCCTCTCAACTAGGGTTGAGCGACCTTTACTTTTATAGGATCGGGTCGGGTTTCACGAAACTCGACTTTTTCAAAAGTCGGGTCGAGTGAAATCGGCCGATCCTATAAAAAAGTCGGGGTCGGCCGAAACTCGAAGGTTTCCAATGGTTCCCAGGGTCTGAAGTAGCGGAAACTCTCCTTCAGGCCCTGGGATCCATATTTAAGTGTAAAATAAAGAATTAAAATAAAAAATATCGCTATACTTACCCTCTGACGCGCCCTGGTACTAACCGGGAACCTTCCTTCCTTCGAATCAGCGCTTCCAGGACCTTGCGGTGATGTCGCGGTGACGTTGCGGCTTGTGATTGGTTGCGTGGCCGCCCATGTGACCGCTCGCGCGACCAATCACAAGCCACGACGTCGCCGCGACGTCACGCAAGGTCCTGCAAGCGCTGATTCTTAGGAAGGAAGGCTGCCGGAAAGAAGCAGGGCGCGTCCGAGGGTGAGTATATTCCTATTAGGTATATACTCACCCTCGGACGCGCCCTGCTTCTTTCCGGCAGCCTTCCTTCTTAAGAATCAGCGCTTGCAGGACCTTGCGTGACGTAGCGGCGACGTCGCGGCTTGTCATTGGTCGCGCGAGCGGTCACAAGGGCGGCCGCGCGACCAATCACAAGCCGCGACGTCACCGCGACATCACCGCAAGGTCCTGGAAGCGCTGATTCGAAGGAAGGAAGGTTCCCGGTTAGTACCAGGGCGCGTCAGAGGGTAAGTATAGCGATATTTTTTATTTTAATTCTTTATTTTACATTAAATATGGATTCCGATACCGATTTCCGATATTGCAAACATATCGGAAATCGGGATCGGAATTCCGATACCACATTCAGAAGATCGCCGACTTCATGGCCGACCCCACACAGGGGTCGGGTCGGGTTTCATGAAACCCGACTTTGCCAAAAGTCGGCGACTTCTGAAAGTCGCCGACCCGTTTTGCTCAACCCTACTCTCAACGTGTTACACATAAATCAGCGTCTATTGCTGTGACCGCCAGTGCGGCGCCATGCGCCAGTAGTGCGCTTACTAACCCACGTCCGGGTGCTTAGTGGTGTCTGCCAGCACGGCACAGTTCGCACTTCGGTGCTCTAACTATATCTAACAGTTACCTAACACACCCAGTTGCGGTGTTGTTCGCAGGTAGTCTGAACGGACTTCAACCCTGAGTCTTGGGATTGAGTTCACTGACTCCTTGCTTGCACTCATTAGTGCAGTATTGCGGACCTGTGACTTTACAGGATTCACTTCCACCACCATATAGCGCTGCCATTTAGTAGCAGCAGGTTTTCACCTGCACGGTGGACCCCGGACTGCGAACGCACCAATATTATTTCCCCTTAAGGCCCCTTCACATTTAGCGACGCTGCAGCGATACCGACAACGATCCGGATCGCTGCAGCGTCGCTGTTTGGTCGCTGGAGAGCTGTCACACAGACCGCTCTCCAGCGACCAACGATGCCGGTAACCAGGGTAAACATCGGGTAACTAAGCGCAGGGCCGCGCTTAGTAACCCGATGTTTACCCTGGTTACCATGCTAAAAGTAAAAAAAAACAAACACTAGATACTTACCTACCGCTGTCTGTCCTCCAGCGCTGCGCTCTGCTTCTCTGCTCTCCTCCTGTACTGTCTGGGAGCCGGAAAGCAGAGCGGTGACGTCACCGCTCTGCTTTCCGGCTCACAGCCAGTGCAGGAGGAGTGCAGAGAAGCAGAGCGCAGCGCTGGAGGACAGACAGCGGTAGGTAAGTATGTAGTGTTTGTTTTTTTTTACTTTTAGCATGGTAACCAGGGTAAACATCGGGTTACTAAGCGCGGCCCTGTGCTTAGTTACCCGATGTTTACCCTGGTTACCAGTGAAGACATCGCTGGATCGGTGTCACACACGCCGATCCAGCGATGTCTCCAGGGAGTCCAGCGACGAAATAAAGTTCTGGACTTTATTCAGCGACCAACGATCTCCCAGCAGGGGCCTGATCGTTGGTCGCTGTCACACATAACGATTTCATTAACGATATTGTTGCTACGTCACAAATAGCAACGATATCGTTAACAATATCGTTATGTGTGAAGGTACCTTTATACTTGGTGCATTCCGCCAGTTCTAACACCGGGTTCTCTCTGCAGTTTATTTGGTAAGCGCTGTAGCTTGCCAAATAATGAGGGAGCCAAACAAATGTGCTCATCGCTAAACCTAATGCCTTCATACTGCCTCTATGAACTTACCAAAAGTGATAAGCCTAGATACAACTCTTATACACGGCCAATAAGACTTCTCGATGTATCACTGACTACAGATATTGCAGAATCTACTCATTCAAATGTAAAATGTACAGAACTGGAAAGATTTCTGAATAGTAAATGCCTAAGCAAACTGTGATTCACCTATAAAAGCAAATCCTTACCTGCATAATACACAAAATATACACACATAATACAGCTTAATAGGTTTTCTATTGAGTTAGGGCTTAGGAAAACAGATTATGACTTGTTTAGGCAGCACGAGTAACACATGCTGTAACCAGACACAAGTCAATGGGCTAATAGGTGTTTGTAAAGCTCGCTCTACTATTTCCATCCCATTGACTCTCATCGCTTGAATGCCTGCATACCTTGCGAAAATGAAATTTTAGGAATTCCAAAAATTGCTGTCATAGGACTTACACCATTGTATGAAGCAACCACAAAAATGTAGCACTTGACATAAATGAAACACATTTCAGCACCTTCTCATGCCGCTTCAGTCCTGCTGATGTTTGCTGACATTATTGGACGTATGAAGCAGATGCATGGCAAGTTCGTCTCTCCTGATGAGTTAAAAACTCACCGACCTGAGGTATTAAATTCCTTATCAATATTTTACGCTTCACAGGAAACCCGTCGACATGATTTTACTACTTGAAACTAGCGCTCCAGCTGTACAGCCCCTTGTATAGCAGAAAAAAAGATACCTGTCTTGTAGTAACCTAATGTTCCAGCGCTGAGAAATCGAGCTTTGTAGTTATATGCAAATTAGCCTGCAAGTGCACTAGGGCCGTTTTGAGATGGAGTGCACTGAAACATCCCCAATACACTTCCCGGCGAATTTGCATATAAATACAAAGCTTGATTCCTCAGCGCTGGCACATTACTACAAGACAGGTATCATTTTTATTGTTGTTCAAGGACCTACAGTCATGGCCAAAAGTTTTGAGAATGAGACAAATATTAATTTTTCCAAAGTCAACTGCTTCATTTTTTCTAATGGCAATTTGCATATACTCCTGAATATCAGAGTGATCAGCTTAACAGCAATTACTGTACTTCCAAAGTCAATATTTGCCCAGAAAATGAACTTTAACCCCCAAAACACATTTCAACATCATTGCAGTCCTGCCTTAAAAGGAGCAGCTAACATCGTTTTAGTGATTGATCCATTAGCACAGGTGTGGGTGTTGATGAGGACAGGGCTGGCGATCAATCAGTCATGATTAAGTAAGAACGACATCACTGGACACTTTAAAAGGAGGCTGGTGCTTGGTATCGTTGTTTCTCTTCAGTTAACCATGGTTATCTCTAAAGAAACACGTGCTGCCATCATTGCACTGCACAAAAATGGCCTAACAGGGAAGAGTATCGCAGCTACAAAGATTGCACCTCAGTCAACAATCTATCGCATCATCAAGAACTTCAAGGAGAGAGCTTCCATTGTTGTCAAAAAGGCTCCAGGGCGCTCAAGAAAGACCAGCAAGCTCCAGGACCGTATCTTAAAACTGTTTCAGCTGCGGGATCGGACTACCAGCAGTGCCGAGCTTGCTCAGGAATGGCAGCAGGCTGGTGTGAGTGCTTCTGCACGCACTGTGAGGCGGAGACTCTTTGAGTAAGGCCTGGTTTCAAGGAGGGCAGCAAAGAAGCCGCTTCTCTCCAGAAAAAACATCAGGGACCGACTGATATTCTGCAAAAGGTACAGGGAGTGGACTGCTGAGGACTGGGGCAAAGTTATTTTCTCTGATGAATCCCCTTTTTGATTGTTTGGGACATCTGGAAAACAGCTTATTGGGAGAAGAAGAGGTGAGCGCTACCACCAGTCTTGTCTCATGCCAACTGTAAAGCATCCTGAAACCATTCATGTGTGGGGTTGCTTATCAGCCAAGGGAATCGGCACACTCACAATCTTGCCTAAAAACACAGCCATGAATAAAGAATGGTACCAGAATGTCCTCCAAGAGCAACTTCTCCCAACCGTCCAAGAGCAGTTTGGCGCCCAACAATGCCTTTTCCAACATGATGGAGCACCTTGCCATAAAGCAAAGGTGATAACTAAATGGCTCATGGAGCAAAACATAGAGATTTTGGGTCCATGGCCTGGAAACTCTCCAGATCTTAATCCCTTTGAGAACTTGTGGTCAATCATCAAGAGACGGGTGGACAAACAAAAAACAACAAATTCTGCCAAAATGCAAGCATTGATTATGCAAGAATGGACTGCTATCAGTCAGGATTTGGTCCAGAAGTTGATTGAGAGCATGCCAGGGAGAATTGCAGAGGTCTTGAAGAAGAAGGGTCAACACTTCAAATATTGACTTGCTGCATTAACTCATTCTAACTGTCAATATAACCTATTCGTACTCATAATATGATTGCAATTATATTTCTGTATGTGATATAAACATCAGACAAACACTAATAAAAACCAGAGGGCAGCAGATCATGTGAAAATATAATTTTGGTGTCATTCTCAAAACTTTTGGCCATGACTGTATATAGCCACAACACAAGTTTCATTAGTAAAATTGTTCCGAGAGATTTCTTTTAAGTGGTATTGTATCAATTTTATCTCAAAGGGTTTATCCAGGACTATAACATTGATGGCCTATTCTTTGGTTGTGGCGGCGGCAGGACAGGTGAGTAGAGAGATGACTATTATTATTGTTATTTTTTAAAAATCTTTGTTATTATGCTCTGGAGTCTGGAGAGACCCCAAAAAATAATGAGGAACATTCAGTTGTAATTGAATAATTTTGATGAAAATCAAATTTCCTTAGGGTCCATTTTCTCCTGCTATCCTTTTGAGAATAAAAAATATTGGGTCTAAAACATTTTAGTGGAAAAACTATTTTTTTTTTAATTTTCATAGATCAACGTTGTAAAATTCTGCGAAGCACTTGGGTGTTCAAGGTGCTCACAAAACATCTAGATAAATTCCTTGAGGGGTCTAGTTTCCAGAATGGGATCACATGTGGGGGTTTTGGGGGGTTTCTACTGTATAGGCACATCAGAGGTTCTCCAAACACGACATGACATTCACAGACCATTTCATCAAAGTCTGCATTCCAAAATATCACTTCTTCCTTTGTGAACCCTGCTGTGTGCCCAAAAGTTTAGTTTTCCTCCACATATAGCATATCTGCATACTCAGGATAAATTGCACCACAAATTGTACAGTGCAATTTCTCTTGTTACCCTTGTAAAAATATAATAATTGGGGCTAAAATAATTTTTTTGAAGGAAGAATTAGATTTTTTATCAGCTCAATGTTATAAACTTCTGTGAAGCACCTATTGGTGCAAGGTGCTCACCACACATCTAGATAGATGCCTTGAGGGGTCTAGTTTCCAAAATAGGGTCACTTGTGTTTTTTTACTGCTTAGGTACATCAGGGGCTCTTAAAACGTGAAATGGAGTCCTCTCTAAATTCCAGCCAATTTTGTGTTCAAAAAGTCAAACTGTGCTCCTTCCCTTCCAAACCCTGCTGTGCACCTAAACAGTAGTTTTTCCCCACATAAAGAATACTGGCATGCTCAGTGGAAATTGCACAACACTGCTGTGAATTATGTTGTCGGGCTCCCTCCTGTGGTCATGAATGGTACTTCGGCTGGTTCTGTCCATGGACTTCCTCTGGTGGGTGTTTCTGAGTTTCCTTTCACAGGTGACAAGGTTAATTCGTTAGCTGCTGCTCTATTTAACTCCACTTAGATCTTTGCTCCAGGCCACCTGTCAATGTTCCAGTATTGGTCTAGTTCACTCTTGGATCGTTCTTGTGACCTGTCTTCCCTGCAGAAGCTAAGTTCCAACTTGTATCTCTTTGGTTTGCTATTTTTCTGTCCAGCTTGCTATTTTTTGTTGTCTTGCTTGCTGGAAGCTCTGGGACACAGAGGGAGCGCCTCCGCACCGTGAGTCAGTGCGGAGGGTCTTTTTGTGCCCTCTATGTGGTCTTTTTGTAGGTTTTTGTGCTGACCGCAAAGTAACCTTTCCTGTTCTCGGTCTGTTCAGTTAGTCGGGCCTCACTTTGCTAAATCTATTTCATCTCTGTGTTTGTATTTTCATCTTACTCACAGTCATTATATGTGGGGGGCTGCCTTTTCCTTTGGGGAATTTCTCTGAGGCAAGGTAGGCTTTATTTTCCTTTCTTCAGGGCTAGCTAGTTCCTTAGGCTGTGCCGAGTTGCATAGGGAGCGTTAGGCGCAATCCACGGCTATTTCTAGTGTGCTTAATAGGATTAGGGATTGCGGTTAGCAGAGTTCCCACGTCCCAGAGCTCGTCCTTTATTATCAGTAACTATCAGGTCATTCCGTGTGCTCTTAACCACCAGGTCCATTATTGTCCTGACCACCAGGTCATAACACAACACATTGTACAACACATTTTGGTATCCATTTTTTCCTGTTAGGGTGCCGTCTCGCAGTGGCACTTTGGTCGCTATGACGGCACGATCCGTGACGCTCCAGCATCGCACTATTATCGCTCCAGCATCGTAGACTGCGGTCACACTTCGCAATGCACGACGCTGGAGCGATAATTTCATGACATGTTTGCGATGTAGAAGCTGTTGGTTATTATGCGCACATCCTATACAATATCGTGCACACCTTTGTTACACGATGCGATCATGCCACCACAGCGGGCAGAGGTGTATCTAGCGTTTCTGGCACCCGGGGCAAGAATTCATTTTGGCGCCCCCCCCCCCTCCAAGGGCATATGCCCCCCGTCAGCCCCATCATTGCCCTCTCCCCCCCACACACACCATTCACTTCTCTGCACATTCCCCTACAGCGTGATATATACACACACACACACACAATACTGAGACACACACATACGCACACACTCACATACACACACTCACACACTCACACACATACACATTCACACACACACATACATTCACACACATTCACACACATACACACTCACATTCACACACATACACACACTCACATACACACACACATACACACACTCCTCTCACCTCTCCTCGCGCTCTGCGCAGCAGCTCCATCGCCTTCCTCTGATACAGCCGGCCGCTGAATGATGACGTCATCCAGCGGCGCGTCTGTGTGAGAGGAAGCAGGAAGAAGACAGATCATGCGGCTGGGCAGTGGAGCTGCAGGGATTTCTCCCTGCCCACCGCAGCCACTCTGCAGGGGCTCCCCTCCCCCTCTGCACACACTGGGAGCCGGCACTCTGCAGCTTCTCTGTGCCAGCTGTCAGCTTGACAGTCGGCACAGAGAACAGCTGACTCCCAGTGCGGGGGGCGGCAGAATGCAGCCGCCGGGGGAGACACTGCAGACCACCGAATTAGGCGGCCCGACTGCGCCCCCCTGCCGGATGCGCCCAGGGCAAATGCCCCGGCTGCCCCCCCTAGATACGCCACTGACAGCGGGACACTTGACGATCTGCTACGACGTACGATTCTCAGCGGGGTCCCTGATCGCAGTAGCGTGTCAGACACAGCGAGATTGTAAGTATATCGCTGGAACATCACGAATCGTGCCGTCGTAGCGATCAAAATGCCACTGTGTGAAGGCGCCCTTACTCTTGTGAAAAACAAAAAGGGTCTATATTAAAACTTTTGTGGAAAAAAGTAAATGTTCATTTTTTTCTTCCTCATTGCAAAAATTCCTGAAAATCACCTGAAGGGTTAATAAACTTCTTAAATGTGGTTTTGAGCACCTTGAGGGGTCAGTTTTTAGAATGGTGTCAATTTTGGGTATTTTCTGTCACTGAGACCCCTCAACGTCACTTCAAACGTTATGGGGTCACCAAAAAAAAACTATGTTTCAGAAATTATGCTGATGTAAAGTAGACATGTGAGAAATATTATTTATTAACTGTTTTGTGTGACATAACTCTTTGATTTAAAGGCATACAATTATTTTTTTTCAATTTCTAAATCATGAAGTACAATATGTCACGAAAAAAATCTCTGACTAAGTGGGATCCGTTGAAGCGTTCCAGAGTTATAATACCAAAAAAGTGACACTGCTCAGAATTGCAAAATTTGGCCTCATCATGAAGGTGAAAACAAGCTTTGGGGTTGAAGTGGTGTGATGAAATCTGTCAGTAGGATCAACCCTCCTAAGCCCTCTATATTGTCATGCAGGTCCTAGTTGAATAAAATGATACCTTGATATCTACGATCCAATGGCTTCTACATCTATAATTTTCTTACATGTAAATGAGCTGTTAAGATCTATGGGCCGCACATAGATCTCCTGGATAATCTGCCTCTATAGCTTATTTTAAATGAAAAGGGGCATTGCCATTCTGTGCCATGTAATGACTGACAGTCTGCTCTCCTGATTTACATGTCTCACACTCTAACGCCCCATTATATTTAAAAAAAGCTCTGAAGCAAATTCTTCAGGCGATCTGTGTCCATCTCGTAGATTTAAATTTTTAAGAAAAATGTGGATTTCTCTGGAATAAGACATCAGATCGCAGATATCAATGTATCATTTTTTTCAACTTTCCATGACTTACTTTCCCATTTAGACAGTCTAAAAGAGATGTCCCTACTAACACATTCCCCTTAAAAGTATGATATAAGCAAACAAACCTTGTGGGATTCCCTAGGATTTGGGTACGACTGCAACGCCTTATGTTCCTGCATCCACTGAACTTCTGACATTGAGAGATGCTGTTGTACTCTGAGCAGAATAGTTGTTAAGTCAAAAAATAACTCCAGATGTGTATCACTTTTAGGTCATATTAATTGGAAAAAGAATCATGCAACATGTAACCACCGATTGACCAAACCGCTGCATGACCAGCTCTACCCTCGCCTACTGTATTCTCACCCATCCCTTGTAGATTGTGAGCCCTCGCGGGCAGGATCCTCTCTCCTCCTGACTTGTATTGTTTAAGATTATTGTACTTGTTTTTATTATGTATACCCCTCCTTACATGTAAAGCGCCATGGAATAAATGGCGCCATAACAATAAATAATAATAATAATAATAATAATAACATGTCATCCGGTGTTTATACTACCCAACATTCGGAAGTGTAGTTGCTGAGGTTTAATGAAGGTTCATTTTAACTACTGAAGTCTAAAGCTTCATGCACATGGCTAGATGAACACAGAAAGTCTCCTGACGATGCTATCCAATACTCCATTGGTGACTTTGATGCTAGTCTCACCAAGAAGCAGTGTTTATAGCTTCCATTATTGGGAAGTATCACCATGATCACAATATTTCATGACCTTAAATCAACGATTCTGACCTGATACTGTATTTCTTCATTCATTAAAGGCACAAATAAGTAGTTGAAGGAGCACCATATGCCTAATTCAAGAGGAAAACTACTTTTCCTTGACCAGAACACTAAACACGAATGCCTCCCTCTCCCCCTCATATCCCATGATGGAGAGCCTAGCTATGAACCTACCATATTAAAGGTAAGATGTAAATAAATAATAAGTATTATTTCTCTACGCCCCATGTGTCCAACAGTGCATTCAATAGAGCGAAGCACGTTGATACTCTAAGGAGTGCGGAATCATTTATTTGAACTTGCATCCAACTTTTTCCATCTTGTTCGCCTTCATCTATACAAGATGGAAAAACCATAGATATATTAAACTCATGAGAGTTAAAAAAAATCAAGTTTTCATTTAGAAGACCTAAAGAAAACCACATAGCCCTTTGCTCACCCTATCTTTGTTGTGCACATAAAAATATTATTTCGGATTCATCCCTTTTTCCCCTTACATGGTGGTGCTTAGGCCACATTTGCTAGGAAAAAGTTTACCACAGGATGTCGGGAATCTCTTTCTCCTGGACATTGCCAAACAGAATAATTATCCCAATGTTGTCATACCTGTAAAAGCATTTCAGATTTTCTCTATCCAAGAACACAAACCAAATATATCCTATTAAGGGCTGATTTGTATGGCAGCAAATCCTAAATTGTACATAGACTGGAATGTCCCGGTAAAGTTTTATGTGTAGGTAGAACAAAGCCCCCACAGACTGGGGAAAGAACAGACGAAATCCTAAAATATCCAATAAACTGCATCACATAAACACATTATTAGTGTGATAAACTGCCGAGAGGATGTCAACACGGAAAAAAATGAAGACCGGCAACTTTATTGCTAAAGCCGTAAAAATGTACCAGTGGAACTTTCAATCTTCTTGTGTTTGTTATAGTGTAACAAGCCAGAGTCGAGGTTTTAAGACTCAACTGTCTATGCTTGTCTATCATGACCCGGAGCCATGGACAATTTAGGAACTGTCTGACTCTCACAAAAGAACAATACAATCTTTGATTCTTTGCCATGATTAAGCCTTGAGGTTAACAGGCCGATCCCCACCTTCTCACTTCTTCAACAATAAAACCATTCAAACCCTGCATTATTGTGATTTCTCGGCAATTTCTGCTCTCACGTTGTCTTTGTTGTTTCTATTCACCTGGAAGCGTATTTTATTCTGCCATACACGCTTATCTGCTGCAATGGCAGAAATCTCTGCATACGCAGCACTTATAAATAATGTATGGGGACCTGAGTCATATAGATATGAAGGCAAACAAAGAAATAGTGAAATCAGAGGAGCAACTTATAGATGAATACCCAATCTTATACATACTGTATACCAATTTCGCATTGGTTTGAGATCATACTCAGGCCTCATTCAGATGTACGATTTTCATGTACCAGTGTTATCCATGTTTTTCAGGAATAGGACTCGTGCTGTGCTAGTCTATGAGGCCATCCAAATGACTGAGATATTTGACGGACTGAGAAGTCCACGGAAAATCGAGGAGACATGTCCAATTTTAGTCGAGGATTGACTTAAGAATCAGAAATGCAAGTCATTGGGTCTGTGAATAAAATCAAACCACTCAGAGGACAATTTTCATGGACTGTCAGAATGGAAAAGGCGGAGAAACTTTTTTTCGCTATTTCTCCTATGCGAGAAAAACAGATGACACTCAGACCACACTCTGATCAAACTCTGATCAAAATAATTGAAATGTTTTTCTCGTATGTGAGAAAATTGGACATCTGAAGGAAGTTTAATTAGAAGGAGAATAATGTATAGCAGTTCAGATCCAACCTCTGCGTACTCCAAAATGTACTGTATCCGGTAGGTGCTGTAAAATGCTTCAGGATATCCATACATTCTGTGTCAGCATCTCTGCATGCTTCCCATCCTCCCCTCCCTTGGCAGGGATGCTGACTCACTCAATGCCCCGGTCCTTGTCCGGCACTTTCTCGTACTCCTACTGCTTCCCGTGGTCACCTGGCAGATTCCTGGCACTTTGCTTAGGGTTTGCGCTCCCTGTCTCTTATAGACAGCGTATACCATCCTAAAGTGTCCCCAGCCAATTATTTAAGGCACCTCCACCTGTTGGGAGGTGCCTAAGCAATGTTTCCAGTGCCTGCCTGTATATCAGCCGTACCTGCTTGTATACCAGGTGTACCTGTGTGCATCTGCTGTGCCTACCTTTGTACCAGTCGTACATTTCTGCACATGCCGTGCCCACCTGTATTCCAGCCGTATCTACCTGCACCTGTCATGCATGCGTGTATACAGACGTACCTGATTGCACCTGTCATGCCCACCTGTATACCAGGCATACCTGCCTGCACCTGCTGTACCCTCTGTATGTCAGCCATACCTGAATGCACCTGTTATTCCTGCTTGTATACCAGCCATACCTGTCTGCACCTGTTGTGCCAACCTGTATACCAGACGTACCTGTCTGCACCTGTCGTGCCTGCCTATTTGCCAGCAGTACCTTTTGGCACCTGCTGTGCCTGCCTGTATAGCAGTCATACCTGTCTGCATCTGCCTGCCTGTACACAAGCCATACCAGCCTGCTCCTACCATGCCTGCCTGCAGACCAGCTGTACATGTCTGCATTTGCTGTGCCTGCCTGTATAGCAGCCATCTTTGTCTGCACCTGCCATTCCTGCCTTATACCAGCTGTCTCTGAGAGCACCTGTTCCAGGTTCCTGCCCCTTTGGGGGTCAGATGCCATGTGTCTGAGGTCCATCCTGGAGTAGCACCTGGTGTCCATCATGAGCCAAGTCTAACCCCACCGCCAGGGGCTCTAGGGAAGAGACAGGTGTTCACCTAGTTACTTCCCTCCAGGCTCTTATCGGTCCACAGCACAGTGGTTCCACTACCACGAATGTTACAGTTTCAATGACTTGTGTAATACAAAGTAAGGTCCATGAATCCATAATTTATTGAAGATAAACTAGCGAGCAACTTATTTCAACCTCAACATGAGATCTTCATCAGAGCCTGGTTGTATATTAATGCTTTTCACTCTCCCTTGTGGATGTTCCTAGACTTGGGACTACAATTCAGGAGGAACAAGGAAAAAGATGGGGGTGAATATGTTCCTGAATTGTATCGCCAGCTCCTGACCAGAAGAGTGTGGAGCCAGTGGTCACTGCAACAGCTGATCAGGGAAGCCATCTGTCATACACTTCAAAGAGTGTGTTTATTCAGTACAGCAGTGAGATTCTTGCCCGGTCAGGTTGGAAAGCTGACAGTCGGTGTGGCAACTGATCAGAAGAATTCTCCATTTTGTGCCCTATAGCAGTGTTGTGCCTGTCCAGCACAAGTGAAGGCGATCAATACTTACTTGGACCTTGTCCTAGGTGGTTGCCAATTCACACAAGGAGCACTTTTCTCTCTTTTTTCTTCCATTGACTTGGAATTGGGCTGCAATACACATAGTGCTATCCATCTACCATAGGCCTGTTATATGGTGTTGTGCTTTCAGTGCAAAAAATCACAGAAAAATAGATTTATTGTTTTTGGCTACATAAAAGTCCACTTTTTTTTAGTACCTAGAATTGGTTACTCGCTGTTCTGCAATACTGGATTTGCCGGCTCCACTGTCCTCTTTCTCCACTACAGGGGGAAACAAAGAATAAGATGTGGCCCACCTTCTGAAGCACCTCAATGCCAGCAATGATTTTCCTGTACTCACAAGACAGATGGTAAAAATCAGCATATAGTCAATGAAAGACAAATCTACGAGATTGCCTCTTGCCAGACTGATGTTTCACCATTTCGGCTAATGCTCTTTGTTTTACTTTTCCGACTTTTAAGGGTGAGTCACACATAATGATATCGTTAACGATATCGTTGCAACGTCACGCTTTTGGTGATGTAGCAACGATCCTGCTAATGATCTCGTTATGTGTGACAGCGACCAACGATCAGGCCCCTGCTGGGAGACCGTTGGTCATTGGGGAATGATCAGGACCATTTTTTGGTCGCTGATCACCCGCTGTCATCGCTGGATCGGCGTGTGTGACGCCAATCCAGCGATGTGTTCACTTTTAACCAGGGTAAATATCGGGTTACTAAGCGCAGGGCCGTGCTTAATAACCCGATATTTACCCTGGTTACCATTGTAAAAGTTAAAAAAAAAAACCAGTACATACTCACATTCTGATGTCTGTCACGTCCCCTGGCGTCCACAGGGTTAAAACTGCTTTCGGCAGGAGAGCTTCCCTGCACTGTGTCAGCGCCGGCCGTAAAGCAGAGCACAGCAGTGACGTCACCATTGTTACTGCCGGCGCTGGCACAGTCAGGGGACGTGACAGACATCAGAATGTGAGCATGTAGTGTTTTTTGTTTTTTTTACTTTTACAATAGTAACCAGGGTAAATATCAGGTTACTAAGCGCGGCCCTGCACTTAGTAACCCAATGTTTACCCTGGTTACCCTGGTTACCCGGGTGCTGCAGGGGGACTTCGGCATCGTTGAAGACAGTTTCAACGATGCTGAAGTCGTTCCCCTGATCGTTGGTCGCTGGAGAGAGCTGTCTGTGTGACAGCTCTCCAGCGACCACACAACGACTTACCAACGATCACGGCCAGGTCGTATCGCTGGTCGTGATCGTTGGTAAGTTGTTTAGTGTGACTAAAGCTTTATCCTTTGTTTCACTTTGCAGGAAACAAAGACGACACAACAGAGTCATTAAGTCCATTTGAAATAGTGACAAAGGAAGTAGACGGATGTAAACAAACTAAGAGTGGACTCCCATTGGTGGGACCTTTCAAATAAAGGTACCTTCACACATAACGATATCGTTAACGATATCGTTGCTTTTTGTGACGTAGCAACGATATCATTAAGGAAATCGTTATGTGTGACAGCGACCAACGATCAGGCCCCTGCTGGGAGATTGTTGGTCGCTGAAGTAAGTCCAGAACTTTATTTCGTCGCTGGATCTCCCGTGGACATCGCTGGATCGGCGTGTGTGACACCGATCCAGCGATGTCTTCACTGGTAACCAGGGTAAACATCGGGTAACTAAGCGCAGGGACGCGCTTAGTAACCCGATGTTTACCCTGGTTACCAGCGTAAAAGTAAAAAAAAACACTACATACATACCTACCGCTGTCTGTCCCCGGCGCTGTGCTCTGCACTCCTCCTGTACTGGCTGTGAGCGTCGGTCAGCCGGAAAGCAGAGCGGTGACGTCACCGCTCTGCTTTCCGGCCGCTGTGCTCACAGCCAGTACAGGAGGAGTGCAGAGAAGCAGAGCGCCGGGGACAGACAGCGGTAGGTAAGTATGTAGTGTTTGTTTTTTTTTACTTTTACGCTGGTAACCAGGGTAAACATCGGGTTACTAAGCGCGGCCCTGCGCTTAGTAACCCGATGTTTACCCTGGTTACCCGGGGACTTCGGGATCGTTGGTCGCTGGAGAGCTGTCTGTGTGACAGCTCTCCAGCGACCAAACAGCGACGCTGCAGCGATCCGGATCGTTGTCGGTATCGCTGCAGCGTCGCTTAATGTGAAGGGGCCTTAAGTGTGAATCCTATCCTGCGCAAAACAGGTTCATGCATATGATTTTATTCAATAGAAATTGACCAACTCTGAAGTGATGATGCAGTGGTAGAGTTTGATCAGGAGTGACTTAGTTCAATTATTGGAAGTGTTTTTTCAAAACATAAATACCTAGGATTATTTGTTATTATTAAGTTTTATTTATATTATTATCTTTGAAATAGATTTTTAAGAAATCCAAGTTACATTTTATCCATGAGCCTGTCGTCCAGATGCAGAGGATGCTATCAACCGGAAATAGAGATCCATGTGTTTTCTTTCTGGTCTCTGTTGCATAACTTACTTACATAAACCTTATCCTGTAGGTACTGGAAAGATTAGGAAGGGTTCAATGTGCACACTGTGTCCTACGATGACTTTTGTTTGTCCGTTTCTAAGAATCGCTGCTTTTTTTAATTGTTTCTGTTCCCTTTTCAATGTCTCTTAATCCCTTCCTATTGCCTACATTCATTTTTTGCTCAATTTGTAGCAGGTGGTAAGACTTTGTGCCAGCAAGAAAAATGCCATTGCATGTGCTGAATTTAAGCCTAGCAGTGAAACACTTGGGCAATTTTGGATTAGGTTCAAATGGTTGATATTCAGAGATACATTTGTAAATACAGGTCAGCAAGTTCATAGAAGAATTTCCTTTAAGCCTTAGCCTCATGTTGGCAAAGATATGGTGCTCTAAATAAAACCTTATGCCTTTTTCTGAGGTTCACCTCCTTGAAAATCATTTGAATATTTTCTTGGAAATGCATCAGACAGTACCCAGCAGAATTGTATTACTAATTAATAGAATAGTTAAACACTATTCCCACAGTGCATGTAATATATGGTGAATGTACAGTATGTGCCAGGAATTGTATGTATACATCAAATCCTCCACACCGGCCTTCAGTAGATCCAGCTCTGCGACCAGTTACATGATGACCATGAGGGCTCATGCTGAAGAATCAAAGACCCACATGAAGGACTGGAGATCTGCAGTGGCCTTGGAGGTAGCGTAAGGAGTCATGTAAGTACCTAGAACAGGTGAGAATAATGTGGATTTCCTTTATTTTACCCCTTCTCAAAAGAAGAGCAACAATCAAATAAAATAAGTGGCAGATGTGCCATGCTTTTATATTTTCGGAAAGTTTGTAGTGAATATGATTTGCTCTGGATCAATTACCTCATTCCTAATCAGGGGCATGTAAAGTTTGCTTTCGGTGAGTGTTACATACCTGTCCAAGGTATCCCAGGGTTTGCTACCTTCAATTCGGTCTGCTGCCCTATGTTGTGCTCCATGTTGGCCTTTGCAGGCTGTCTGACATGACTTTGTGATATCATCCCTTTAAGCCTTTTTAAAGCCCATTAGGACTCACACTTATGTCTTAGAATTTTTATTCAAGGCTCTACTTTGGTGTATTCCTCCTCCTACTGCGAGCAGCCTGCATGACCTTAACATGTTACCATGACCCACAGCGTCTTTTGGACTTGTCTCCCATCGAGCACATATTTCAGGATTCATTCAGGCTACATCCATTTTGCTGGATTCTTAATTTCAGAATGTGTAAAAAAATTGTCTCACCTCTCCTATGTAACCCCTCGCATGTCCTCTATTCCCTCTAGTCTCTCCACTCTTCAGATATTCTGGGTCTGACTATACTTCGCGTGGTCTTGTTGGGCAGGATGCACAAGAACGACGTGCATTGTATCCAAAGTGACTGAGTGCGGTGATAGATGTCATTCATGTGCATCGCGCCCCAAGTCACCCTCCGAGGCCTAGTCAGCTCTGAACAATCCAAAGACTGGAGAGCGTGATTGGATGATCAAGAGGAGAGCTGCAAGGGCAGGATGAGTGTAATTTTTTTTATTTTCTGGCTTCTTTTCATCCCATTTTTACCATGAGTTGGGGTCTCAAAGCATTTTTGATTTTGGACAAATTTTATTTAAGCTGAACCGGATCTGACAGTTCTTTAAAGCAAATGTCCCGAAAACAAAGTTTAGAGAGAATATTTTTGGATCAGATTGTAACTTCAAACCATGGCATCATATTGTTACCCATGAGCCTATGTGACATGACTGTCTGAAAAAGTCCAACCCTATTGGATTATGGCTTCTTCGACAAATCAGAGAAGCAGTGTATCCGTTTCTTTATGATAGGATCACTCGGCTGTATGTTAGTTGGGTAGGTCACTCGGCTGCATCGCTCTGATTATGATAATCACACGCTGATCAAAGTTTGATTTTCTAAAAGGTGTAGAGAAAAAAAAAGTTTCTCTATCTCTTCTGTTAAAGTCTGTCCTTGAAAATTGGACCACACTCAGATGTTTTCCACGAAATAACAGACATTAATAGGCAAATGCTGCCCAGAGGCAAATCGTGCATGCTGCGATCATTTCCTCGGACCACTCAGTACGACAAAATAAATCAGGCCTGTTTCACCCCCATAGATAACATGAGGACAAAAAATATAATTCAAAACGATGGATAGCTCTCATCTGAGTTATTCAGTCTTTTGCACAAGCCCTTAGCATGAACATAAGAAATATAGACAGTATATGAGTATAATATTTAGCATTTTGTATGAAAAGAAAGTGAATATTTTTCTGGTGTTATTATCTTTAGATGATAAATTATTTTTATAGTGTACGTGTTTTTGCACGTGTTTGCACTTAGCGTTACTTTATTTTACAGAAATTATGTTTTACGGCTTCCTGTTTTGGAATTTGTGGATGGGTTGACTGAAGAGAAAAATTTTATAAAGGAGTCATGACATAATGTTCCCTTTTCCCTGTGAAGGAATGAAACAGTTTATGAAATAGTTGGTGACATGAAATAGTTGGCAGCTAAAGTCAAATAGAAAGTGACCTCATAATGCAAATGGCTTTCTTTTCATTTCTTTGATGGCCTCCAATGTACATTCTAGGTCAGAAGGAAGATGGAGTCACAGGGTTTGTATGTCCTATATTTAGAAAGAAATTTAGCAGGAAAAAAGGAAACAAAAAAAAGTATTTTTTTTCTTTTGAAGATTTGTTCCTCAAATTAGACCACCTATATTGATGTTCTCTATAGAATGAATCAGTCTGAAAACACAAAATACCTGTGGTTGTCCACACGTCATGTTTGATTTTCCACTTGCAAACGTATTACAGGCCAAAAAAAAAGAAAAGAGACTTCTGAAAGAACAACCTGAAAATATTGCTTTGCTAAATCTATCTATCTATCTATCTATCTATCTATCTATCTATCTATCTATCTATCTATCTATCTATCTATCTATCATATAATGACATTTCATCATTGTGCAATTTATAACTTTTTTTTCAAAATGAAGTTAAAAATAAATACATTATAGTTTGTGTAAATCTGTTGATATTTTTATTCTCTATATCTATCTTTCAGAGGCGTAGATAGGGATTTGGTTCAGGAGGGGCGAAACGACAGAGTGGGCCCCTATTTATGTAACCTTGATTATAAATATGGGGGCACACCCTAATAGTGGAGGAGGACTTCAGCAGATGACCGTGCTGTTACTAAAACAAATCTCTATACAAAGACCAACATTGATATTACTGTCATATGGTGACATATAGTGATAGAACATGTAATAGATTACATATTCGATTATTGATGGTGACTTACAGCTGACATTGTTTCTGGTGGAGTCATTCACTTTTTCCGTCTTTTCCATCTGGCCCAGATCGGCATGACAACTTCTTCCAGTCAAGACTCATCTGCAGAGATTACAACAAAGACACATTAGACATCTCACATTTCCAGCACCGTCTCCATCTATCCCCAACCTGCACAATCTCTTTATCTTGCTGATACCCCAACTCTGAGCCACTGCCATATGTGTCCCTATTATTGCACTCTGTACCCTGTAATTTTCCTCCTACTGGAGCCCTAGAGTCCCCTTTCATTGCACTCATATAGTATGATGTCAACAAAAGTGCCCCACAATCACAAAGATGCCCTAAAGGGAATTCCTCCACAGCACCCTCCACATGCACAGTATAATGACCCTTCTGTTCCTGTCATGCTAGGTGAGGGAGAAGCAAGGTGCACAACAGCATGGAGAGGGAGGAGAAGCCCAAACACTGGGGAAGGGGGGAGTGGAGACCCCTAGATAGATCTAACAACACCCTGTCTCGCCTGACGTCCCTAAATTGGTTCCGCACCTATCGCTGAGCAGGAGCCTAATCCCTGCCTGACTCTAGTGATAGGCCCTGGATAGGGAGGGGATGGGGTAAACACTCATCAGCCCCACTACAACTAAAGACAGAGAGGGTAGACAAATGAGGTGATACACTTAGCTTGAGAAGACCACCGATATATCACGCCAGCAGTTTTCCAAAAACACTCCAAATAGATACTAGCCAACTGCTAGTGCTTCCAATCAGACAGAGGGAAATTGAGCTAACACCAGCACCTTGCTGAAGAGATTGAAGGTATTCAAATCCTTCAGCAAGGGTGTGTTAATTAGCAGCAGAAGGTGGAGGTAACTGTTGGGTTATAGACGGAGAAGGATATCACTCCATAACAGAGATGCAAAAATCAAAAAGGTGATTGTAGAGCTAATTGCCATGACCTTCTACAGTCGGATCAAGGATGACTCTCTATAACACCTGACACACCCGTGATAGTACCCTCCCTTCTTCGAGTGGGCTCCGGACAGGCATGAAATGAAAGAAACCTGTCTAGGGGCATTCATCTCTGATGCTGAAACCCACATCCTCCCCTCTGGACCATAACCTATCGAGTACACCAAGTGCAGCAGGGAACAATGCTGAAGATGAGAATTCACAGTCTTCGAAATCTGGAACTCCAAATTACCATCAACAATGAATGGGTGGTGGTGGCAGGGGAAAGGAATCAATAAGTGCAACATACTTCTTTAGCAGAGACCCGAGGAACACACTGTGAATTTTAAGAGCCTGGGGTAGCTCAAGACAAAAATCTGCAGGGTTAATGATGGCGGTTATTTTATAGGGGCCAAAAAAACTAGGTCCCATTTTCCAGGAAGGGATCATCAACTTGATATTCGTGGTAGACAACCAGACAAAATCATTCACACTTAGGTCCGGATCTGGTTTCCTGTCAGCTATAGGTTTAGTCCTGTCTCCCCATTAATTATTTATTTATATAGCACCATTAATTCCATGGTGCTGTACATGAGAACGGGTTACATACAATGTTATAGATGTCATTTACAGTAAAGAAATTTACAATGACAGACAGGTACAGAGGAGAGAGGACCCTGTCCTTGCGGACTTACATTCTATGGTATAATGGGGAAGAGACAGAAGGTCGGGGTGCAGCAGCTCTGGTGGTGGTGAGGCAACAGCTCAGGTGGTGGTGAGGTGGCAGAATGGTTATTGCAGGCTGTGAGCTTTCCTAAAGAGATGGGTTTTCAGGTTCCGTCTAAAGGATCCAAGGGTGGTGGATAATCAGACGTGTTTAGGCGTGGAATTCCAAAGGATGGGGGATATTCAGGAGAAATCTAGGAGGCGGTTGTTTGAGGAACAAATAAATGTGGAGAAGAGTATGAGGTCTTGAGAGGATTGAATATTACGTGAGGGAAGATATTGAGAGATTAGTTCAGAGATATAGGGAGGGGACAGGTTGTGGATGGCTTTGTAGGTCAGTGTTAGTAGTTTGAACTGGATTCATTGGGAAATTGGGAACCAGTGGAGGGATTTGCAGATGGGAGAAACAGGGAGTAGCGAGGAGAGAGTTGGATAAGTTGGGCAGTAGAGTTGAGGACAGACCAAAGTGGTGCAAGAGAGTTAGCGGAGAGGCCACAGAGGAGGGTGTTGCAGTAATCAAGGCGGGAGATGATGAGGGCATGCACAAGAGTTTTAGTAGATTGAGGGCTTAGGAAGGGACAGATTCTGGAAATATTTTTGAGTTGGAAGCGACAGGAGGTGGCAAGAGTTTGGAGGTGCGGTTTGAATGACAGGGCATAGTCGAGAGTTACTCCGAGGCAGAAGATTTCTGGAGCGGGAGAGAGCATGATGCCATTTACCATAATAGATAGGTCGGGTGGGGAGATACGGGAGATGGAGGAAAGATGATGAGTTCGGTCTTGTCTACATTGAGTTTTAGGAAGCGAGAGGTGAAGAAGGAGGATATGGCTGATAGACACTCCTGGATTCTGTACAGCAGAGAGGTGACATCTGGGCCAGAGAGGTAGATCTGAGAGTCGTCTGCATACAGGTGGTACTGGAAGCCATGGGACTTTATGAGTTGTCCTAGGACTAGGGTATAGATGGAAAAATGTAGGGGCCCCGGGACAGAGCCTTGAGGGACTCCAACAGAGAGAGGTTGGGATGAGGAGGTAGTGTGGGAGTGGGAAACACTAAATGTGAGGTCGGAAAGCTATGAGGTAATTCAGGACAGGGCAAGGTCTTTGATGCCAAGAAAAGAAATAATCTGTAGCAGTAGGCAGTGGTCGACTGTGTCGAAGGTAGAGGACAGGTCGAGAAGGAGGATGATGGAGAACTGTTTGTTAGCTTTGGCTGTTAGTAAGTCATTAGTAATTTTGGTCAGGGCAGTTTCAGCGGAGTGGTGGGGGCAGAAGCCAGATTGGAGGTTGTCAAGGAGAGAGTTAGATGAGAGGTGGGAGGAAAGTTGAGCATGGACATGCTGCTCAAGGAGTTTGGAAGCAAGCAGGAGCAGTGATATGGGGTGATAGCTGAGCATAGCAGTAGGGTCAAGGTCAGTTTTTTTGAGGATGGGTGTGATGGTGGCATGTTTGAAGGCACCAGAAGATAGCGATAGGTTGAAGAGATGGGTTAGGGCTGGAATGAACGTGTTAGTGAGGTTGGAGAGCAGGTGAGAAGGGATTGTGGTAAGTTGTGATTTGGAAAAGAGGTGAGTAAGCTCTCCTTCAGAGATGATGGAGAGGTAGTTTATTAGGGAAGGGCAGAGGTCTGACATATGGAGTGATTGGGGTTAAGGAACAGTAAAGGTTTGCCTTGTTTGGTAGATCTTATTTTTGAAGTAGGTGGCAATGCCCTCTGCAGAGATGAGGGGAGTTCGAGGTGGCAGTGGTGGGCGGAGGAGAGAGTTGAATGTGCTGAACAGCAGTTGTTTTGTGTTGTAGGAAAATGAAGATACATGGTTTGTGAAATAGGTCTTTTTAGCAGAGGTGAGGGCTAATTTGAAGGCAAGTGTATCTTGATTGAAAGTAGTGAAATCATCTGGCAGGTGTGTTTTCTTCCAATGCCGCTCCGCGACCCTGGATGCTTGTCGAAGTTTTTTGGTGAGATTGTTGTGCCAGGGTTGCCTATTGATTTGTCACACATTGCCATGCATGAGAGGGGTGACTGAGTCTATGTCTGATGTGAGGGTAGCGTGATAGAAAGCGGTAGCGCTGTCCATGTCGTTGAGTGAAGATATGGAGAACAGAGGTAGAAGAGAGTATGAGAATCTGTGAATGTCTAGGTGTGCGAAGTTTCTGCTAGAATGTGCTAGTGGCTGGACATGGGGGGCGGGTGAAGAGGACAGTGATGAGAAGGTGAGTAGATGGTGGTAAGATAGGGGGAAGGGAGAGGTTGTGAGAAAAGATAGGGAACAGAGGCAGGCTAAGATGAGGTCTAGTGTATGTAGATCTATGTGGGTGGCTGTGGAGGACCACTGAACAAGTGCAAAGGATGAGGTAAGGGACAGGAGTTTGGAGGCTGCTGGCAGTAAGGATATTAAAGTCGCCCATGATGATGGTGGGGATGTCAGCAGAGAGAAAGTGGAAAAGCCAGGTGGAGAATTGGTCAATGAAGGCAGTGGCTGAGCCTGGTGGTCGGTATATGAGAGCCATGTAGAGATTAGAGGAAGAGTAGATATGGACAGAGTGAACCTCGTAAAAAAGGGAGGATAAGGAAGGGTGGGGGTTGGATAGGGTTAATGGAGCAGTTTGTAGAAAGAAGGAAACCCACTACTCCGCCTTGTCAGTTGCCAGAGTGAGGAGTGTGTGTAAATTGGAGGTCACCATAACTCAATGCAGCAGGGGAGGCCATGTCGGGGGTCGGCAGCCAGGTCTTAGTGAAAGCCAGGAAGGAAAGGTTGCAGGAAGTAAAGAGATCGTGGATCAGGTGGAGCTTGTTGCAAATGGAGCGGGCATTCCAAAGTGCTCCAGAGAGAGGAAGCAGGGGGTGGGGGTCAGTGGCACAGATTTTAAGTGTGACGGATTGCGATAGTTTCTCTTACTGTGAAAAGTATAGGGATGAAGATTAGTGGGATGTATGAGGCGGAGGTGGGTCAGTGTTGGGTGATATGTCACCAGCAGTGAGAAGAAGCAGATAAAGGGAAAGCAGGTGGGTGAAGGCTTATATTATATTTTAGTAGGAAAGGTCTGAGGTTAAGGGGCAGGTCTGCAGATGAAGCGAGGTAGGGGGTAAGAGAGAGGAGGAGATAGTTATTTGGTTCGAGGGTGCAGGGGTTTAGGGATAGCGAAGGAGAGTGAGGATTAGTGGAGCAAAAATGGTGAGGGCAGGGTAAGAAAAGAAAAGCTAAGTAAAATTAGAAGACAGTGATTAGTCTTAACTTCAGACCAATTTCTGGACGATTTCTGGTACATATCTGATGTTACACTTTAAAAATGTCACATTTCAAATGGTGTCACATCTGACCTGCTCCATTCAAGTGTCCATGAAATTAAGCCAGGTGAGAGGGAGAGGGGAGGAGGAGGGAGCAGGAGGACAGTTCACAGCAGGGAGCAATTAACAGATTGCAGTTAATAGAACATTTCACTAGCATCAAAGCTGAAGAAAGAGGCAGAATAAGATGGAAAGATGGGGCTAGGTGTGAGGAGCAAGAACATATCACTATGCACAATAAATTTGAAGTATGATCCATGGCATTAAAGTCAGGGAAAAAGCAGTACCGTACAAGTTAGAACAGAGGAAGAGGAGTACATGGGATTCTGGGGTGCAGTGGGTACTCTGGATTAAGAGATAGTTCTCCGATGATCTTCCAATTACTCTGAACACCCCGCCACACTGAAGAGAGCAACAAAGCAAAACATTCCTCGTCAGGAACTCCCAAAGCCCCTCGGCCACTAAAAGTACAAAACTGTGGATGGAAACTGTATGCACCATAGAACGTTGACCTGCCGGTAGATTTTTGGATATGATTATTAATAGTAAACTTGGTCAACGGTAAGTAAGATGCCCAATCCTCCTGGTTTTCGGAGACAAAACACCTGAGGTAAGTCTCCAAATTCTGATTAGTATGCTTGGTCTGTCGATTCGACTGAAAATGGAAAGCAGAGGAAAAGGACAGCTGCACCCCTGTTCAAGTGCAGAACACTTTCCAGAAGTGCAGAACTTAGAAACAAATTGGGTCCCCCAATCTGACACCATATTGGAACGAACCCGTGAAGCTTCACAATCTCATTTACAAAATCCTGAGCAAGATTTCTGGCATACGGAAGTAATGGTAAATCGATGAAATAAACCGTTTTACTGAACCTATCCAAAGCCACCAGAACCAGTCTTGCCAGCCAATACCGGTAGGTCAGTAAAGAAATCCATGAACAATTGTGTCCATGGTCTACTAGGAATGAGCAATGGCAGAAGAGAACCAGATGGGTATGATTTAGAGTGCGAGCAAACACCGCAAGCAGTCACCTGTTCAACCACATACCAGTGCGACCTCGGCCACTAAAAACGATGAGTAAGGAGGTCTGCGGTTGCCTTACCACCTGGATGACCAGCAAGTACAGAGTTATGATATTCCCTAATTACTTTACAGTGCAAATCAGATCATACAAATAACCTCCCCGAAATGAAGGAGGCTGAGGCATCCCCAGAACCTTCAACACCTCACCCTCCAGGTCAGGGTATAAGGCCGAGATGACTACCCACTTTGCAAAATTGGGGCAGGGTCCTCATAGTCACCACCACCAGGGAAGCTCCAGGACAAAGCATCCACCTTGGTGGTTTTAACTCCTGGATGGAAAGTGACCTCAAAATTGAATCTAGTAAAGAACAAGGCCCACCTAGCTTGTGGCATGGTTTGGACAGGGTTAATGCCCTGCCCACTCAGGGTTAATTGTTGTGGCCTACTTTTGGATCTGGCAGGGATATTTTTACTCATGCTGGACTAGGATTCTCTGTCAGTTATACTTTCATTTTGTCTTTGTGCCTGACCCCCTGGTGTTCGTGTGCATACTGTTAGGGCTAGCGGAAAGCACCAAATAACTAGAAAGATAGAGTAAGGTGCGTTCGCAGCCCGGGGTCCACCGTGCAGAGATGGAACCTGCTGCTAAGTAATGACGGACTACAGTTAGGTCCATATATATTTGGACAGAGACAACATTTTTCTAATTTTGGTTATAGACATTACCACAATGAATTTTAAACAAAACAATTCAGATGCAGTTGAAGTACAGACTTTCAGCTTTCATTTGAGGGTATCCACATTAAAATTGGATGAAGGGATTAGGAGTTTCAGCTCCTTAACATGTGCCACCCCTGTTTTTAAAGGGACCAAAAGTAATTGGACAGATTCAATAATTTTAAATAAAATGTTCATTTTTAGTACTTGGTTGAAAACCCTTTGTTGGCAATGACTGCCTGAAGTCTTGAACTCATGGACATCACTAGACGCTGTGTTTCCTCCTTTTTGATGTTCTGCCCGGCCTACACTACAGTGGTTTTCAGTTGCTGTTTGTTTGTGGGCCTTTCTGTCTGAAGTTTAGTCTTTAACAAGTGAAATGCATGCTCAATTGGGTTGAGATCAGATGACTCACTTGGCCATTCAAGAATATTCCACTTCTTTGCTTTAATAAACTCCTGGGTTGCTTTGGCTTTATGTTTTGGGTCATTGTCCATCTGTAGTATGAAGCGACGACGGATGAGTTTGGCTGCATTTGGCTGGATCTGAGCACACAGTATGTCTCTGAACACCTCAGAATTAATTCGGCTGCTTCTGTCCTGTGTCACATCTTCAATAAACTCTAGTGACCCAGTGCCACTGGCAGCCATGCATGCCCAAGCCATCACACTGCCTCCGCCGTGTTTTATAGATGATGTGGTATGCTATGGATCATGAGCTGTACCACGCCTTCGCCATACTTTTCTCTTTCCATCATTCTGGTACAGGTTGATCTTGGTTTCATCTGGCCAAAAAATGTTATTCCAGAACTGCGCTGGCTTTTTTAGATGTTTTTTAGCAAAGTCCAGTCTAGAGTTTTTATTCTTGATGCTTATTAGTGGCTTGCACCATGCAGTGAACCCTCTGTATTTACTTTCATGCAGTCTTCTCTTTAAGGTAGATTTGGATATTGATACGCCGACCTCCTGGAGAGTGTTGTTCACTTGGTTGGCTGTTGTGAAGGGGTTTCTCTTCATCCTGGAAATTATTCTGCGATCATCCACCACTGTTGTCTTCCGTGGGCGCCCAGGTCTTTTTGCATTGATGAGTTCACCAGTGCTTTCTTTCTTTCTCAGGATGTACCAAATTGTAGATTTTGCCACTCCTAATATTGTAGCAATTTCTCGGATGGGTTTTTTCTGTTTTCGCAGCTTAAGGATGGCTTGTTTCACCTGCATGGAGAGCTCCTTTGACCTCATGTTTACTTCACAGCAAAACCTTCCAAATGTAAGCACCACACCTCAAATCAACTCCAGGCCTTATATCTGCTTAACTGAGAATGACATAACGAAGGGATGGCCCACACCTGTCCATGAAATAGCCTTGGAGTCAATTGTCCAATTACTTGTGGTCCCTTTAAAAACAGGGTGGCACATGTTAAGGAGCTGAAACTCCTAAACCCCTCATCCAATTTTAATGTGGATATCCTTAAATGAAAGCTAAAAGTCTCAACTTCAACTGCATATAAATTGTTTTGTTTAAAATTCATTGTGGTAATATCTATAACCAAAATTAGAAAAATGTTGTCTCTGTCCAAATACAGTTAGGGCCAGAAATATTTGGACAGTGACACAAGTTTTGTTATTTTTGCTGTTTACAAAAACATGTTCAGAAATACAATTATATATATATATATAATATGGGCTGAAAGTGCACACTCCCAGCTGCAATATGATAGTTTCCACATCCAAATCGGAGAAAGGGTTTAGGAATCATAGCTCTGTAATGCATAGCGTCCTCTTTTTCAAGGGACCAAAAGTAATTGGACAATGGACTCTAAGGGCTGCAATTAACTCTGAAGGCGTCTCCCTCGTTAACCTGTAATCAATGAAGTAGTTAAAAGGTCAGGGGTGGATTCCAGGTGTGTGGTTTTGCATTTGGAAGCTGTTGCTGTGAGCAGACAACATGCGGTCAAAGGAACTCTCAATTGAAGTGAAGCAGAACATCCTGAGGCTGAAAAAAAAGAAAAAATCCATCAGAGAGATAGCAGACATGCTTGGAGTAGCAAAATCAACAGTTGGGTACATTCTGAGAAAAAAGGAATTGACTGGTGAGCTTGGGAACTCAAAAAGGCCTGGGCGTCCACGGATGACAACAGTGGTGGATGATCGCCGCATACTTAATTTGGTGAAGAAGAACCCCGTTCACAACATCAACTGAAGTCCAGAACACTCTCAGTGAAGTAGGTGTATCTGTCTCTAAGTCAACAGTAAAGAGAAGACTCCATGACAGTAAATACAAAGGGTTCACATCTAGATGCAAACCATTCATCAATACCAAAAATAGACAGGCCAGAGTTAAATTTGCAGAAAAACACCTCAAGAAGCCAGCTCAGTTCTGGAAAAGTATTCTATGGACAGATGAGACAAAGATCAACCTGTACCAGAATGATGGGAAGAAAAAAGTTTGGAGAAGAAAGGGAACGGCACATGATCCAAGGCACACCACATCCTCTGTAAAACATGGTGGAGGCAACGTGATGGCATGGGCATGCATGGCTTTCAATGGCACTGGGTCACTTGTGTTTATTGATGACATAAGAGCAGACAAGAGTAGCCGGATGAATTCTGAAGTGTACCGGGATATACTTTCAGCCCAGATTCAGCCAAATGCTGCAAAGTTGATTGGACGGCGCTTCATAGTACAGATGGACAATGACCCCAAGCATACAGCCAAAGCTACCCAGGAGTTCATGAGTGCCAAAAAGTGGAACATTCTGCAATGGCCAGATCTAAACCCAATTGAGCATGCATTTCACTTGCTCAAATCCAGACTTAAGACGGAAAGACCCACAAACAAGCAAGACCTGAAGGCTGCGGCTGTAAAGGCCTGGCAAAGCATTAAGAAGGAGGAAACCCAGCGTTTGGTGATGTCCATGGGTTCCAGACTTAAGGCAGTGATTGCCTCCAAAGGATTTGCAACAAAATATTGAAAATAAAAATATTTTGTTTGGGTTATGTTTATTTGTCCAATTACTTTTGACCTCCTAAAATGTGGAGTGTTTGTAAAGAAATGTGTACAATTCCTACATTTTCTATCAGATATTTTTGTTCAACCCTTCAAATTAAACGTTACAATCTGCACTTGAATTCTGTTGTAGAGGTTTCATTTCAAATCCAATGTGGTGGCATGCAGAGCCCAGATCGCGAAAATTGTGTCACTGTCCAAATATTTCTGGCCCTAACTGTAAATATGGACCTAACTGTATATGGCGGTACAGTATGGATTCACACACTGGTTAACTTCACCCAGTATGAAGAAAGCGAACCCTGTTGCATCACAGGGCCGCGGTACCGCACAAAGACTCGGGATTAGACTACAACTAGACATCTTGCGCTCGACACCGCAACTAGGGTGTCAGCGTAACCAAAATAATAATTTAGATGCACGGGAGTGCGTGCAGTGCCGCTCTGGCAAACGCCACTAACCTTGGGTAAGAAAAGCGCTGTGAAAGTGCATGGTGCCGCACTGGTGGTCACAGCAATCTGATGCTGTATTGTGTGTCCCGTGCTGATGGCTAAGTCGGGCGCTAGATAGCAATCATCCACCTTACGTGAGCAGTCATACACAATGGAGGGGATAATTAATGAACGACTTTCACACATCAACACACACACACGTTTACAAGTGTACACTAGCGCATGGCCGTGCGGCCATGCAAACCCTTTATAGCTGCAGCAAGTACAGGACCTTCCCAGAAGGACCAATGGGAGGCTGCCACAGAAGTTGAGCACCTTCAGGACCTTCCTAGAGGACCAATGGGATCCGCTGCAGTATCAAAGCATGTGACCATTGATCTCCAACGAGAGATCTTGCCCTGGGCATGCTCAGAAGGGGAAAAGCAGGACTTAGTCCCAAAAACATCTGCTCGCCGCTGCCCAGTACTAGCTACAATGGCAAAAGCTGGAAAGGCAGCAGTAACCCTTTGCACAGAGTCAGACTGAGCAAGACGTAGGGACCGACATCTCTGCTGAGCAGACTCCACTGCGGCTGGAGAAGAATGGGACACCGCCATCGAGATTCCCCCTGTGCAGAGGCGGGAACCCGACACCTAACACATACTGTGTTGTTTGTTTGCTCTCCATGCTCGATATGCTCTGTTTGATTTTCTTGGGTTCTGACCTCCAGCTTCCACCTGACTATCCTTCTGCCCCACCCTCGCTTATCTCCCACCAGTTATTGACCTCGGTACTTTGACTGCTCTCTGGTGCCGTTTGCCTCCTTGGCGCCTGGCTCCATCCCTGGTCGCTCCCCCTCTGTCACATGGTTCAGGTCCTGCTTGCTACCCGGTGAGTTCTCCACTAGGGTTGAGCGAAACGGGTCGAACATTTTCAAAAGTCGCCGACTTTTGACAAAGTCGGGTTTCATGAAACCCGATCCGACCCCTGTGCGGGGTCGGCCATGCGGTACGCGACTTTCGCGCCAAAGTCGCGTTTCAATGACGCGAAAAGCGCCATTTCTCAGCCAATGAAGGTAAACGCAGAGTGTGGGCAGCGTGATGACATAGGTCCTGGTCCCCACCATCTTAGAGAAGGGCATTGCAGTGATTGGCTTGCTGTCCGCGGCGTCACAGGGGCTATAAAGGGGCGTTCCCACCGACCGCCATGTTACTGCTGCTGATCTGAGCCTAGGGAGAGGTTGCTGCCGCTTCGTCAGAAGCAGGGATAGCATTAGGCAGGGTCCATTAACCACCAAACCGCTTGTGCTGTAGCGATTTCCACTGCCCAACACCACCTTCGGTGTGCAGGGACAGTGGAAGCTACATTTTTTTTTTTTTCCCCTCAGTGCTGTAGCTCATTGGGCTGCCCTAGAAGGCTCCCTGATAGCTGCATTGCTGTGTGTACGCCACTGTGCAAACCAACTGCTTTTTTCAAAGCACAAATCCTCTTGTTCCTTCCTTTCTGCACAGCTATCTTGTTTGTTTGTCCACACTTTTTATTTAATTTGTGCATCAGTCCACTCCTTATTGCTGCCTGCCATACCTGGCTGAGATTACTGCAGGGAGATAGTAATTGAAGGACAGTTCCTCTTTTTTTTTTTTTTTTTGTGGGAGATTAAGATTGGCATTTCTGCTAGAGTGCCATCCCTGTCTGTGTCATCTCTCACTCAGTGGGCCATAGAAAGCCTATTTATTTTTTTGCTTGATTTGGGTTCTAAAATCTACCTGAAAAAATCACTACATCAATCAGTGGGAGAAAAATATTGGCCTCAGGGCTTGTGTGCCACTCCTTACTCCTGTGTGTGCCATCTCTCAGTGGGCCATAGAAAGCCTATTTATTTTTTTGCTTGATTTGGGTTCCAAAATCTACCTGAAAAAATCACTACATCAATCAGTGGGAGAAAAATATTGGCCTCAGGGCTTGTGTGCCACTCCTTACTCCTGTGTGTGCCATCTCTCAGTGGGCCATAGAAAGCCTATTTATTTTTTTGCTTGATTTGGGTTCCAAAATCTACCTGAAAAAATCAATAAATCAATCAGTGGGAGATTAATATTGGCCTTTGGGCTTGTGTGCCAGTCCTAAGCGTGCCATCTCTCTCTCTCAGATAGTGGGCCATAGAAAGCCTATTTATTATTTTTTTTATTGGGTTTATAAATTTTCCCTGGAAAAAAAAAAAAAAGTGGGAGATTAATATTGGCCTCTGGGCTTGTGTGCCAGTCCTGAGCGTGCCATCTCTCTCACAAATAGTGGGCCATAGAAAGCCTATTTATTTTTTTGGTTGATTTGGGTTCTAAATTCTACCTGAAAAAATCACTAAATCAATCAGTGGGAGATAAATATTGGCCTCTGGGCTTGTGTGCCACTCCTGACTCCTGTGTGCGTCCTCTCTCACTCAGTGGGTCCTAGAAAGCCTATTTTTTGTTGTATTTGTTTTCTAAATTCTCCCTGAAAAAATCATTTTATTTTATTTGGTTTCTAAATTATTCCTGAAAAAAATCATTTTTTTTGTATTATTTTTTCTAAAGTCTCCCTGAAAAAAAAACAAAAAACAAATCAGTGGGAGATTAATATTGCCCTTTCTGCTTGTGTGCCAGTCTTGACTCCTGGGTGTGCCATCTCTCTCTCTCCAATTGTGGGCCATAGAAAGCCTATTAATTTTTTTGCTTGATTTGGGTTCCAAAATCTACCTGAAAAAATCACTAAATCAATCAGTGGGAGATAAATATTGGCCTCTGGGCTTGTGTGCCACTCCTGACTCCTGTGTGCGTCCTCTCTCACTCAGTGGGCCCTAGAAAGCCTATTTTTTGTTTTATTTGTTTTCTAAATTCTCCCTGAAAAAATCATTTTATTTTATTTGGTTTCTAAATTATTCCTGAAAAAAAATCATTTTTTTTGTATTTTTTTTTCTAAAGTCTCCCTGAAAAAAAAAACAAAAACAAATCAGTGGGAGATTAATATTGCCCTTTCTGCTTGTGTGCCAGTCTTGACTCCTGGGTGTGCCATCTCTCTCTCTCCAATTGTGGGCCATAGAAAGCCTATTAATTTTTTTGCTTGATTTGGGTTCCAAAATCTACCTGAAAAAATCACTAAATCAATCAGTGGGAGATAAATATTGGCCTCTGGGCTTGTGTGCCACTCCTGACTCCTGTGTGCGTCCTCTCTCACTCAGTGGGCCCTAGAAAGCTCATTTTTTGTTTTATTTGTTTTCTAAATTCTCCCTGAAAAAATCATTTTATTTTATTTGGTTTCTAAATTATTCCTGAAAAACATCATTTTTTTTGTATTTTTTTTTTCTAAAGTCTCCCTGAAAAAAAAAAAAAAACAAATCAGTGGGAGATTAATATTGCCCTTTCTGCTTGTGTGCCAGTCTTGACTCCTGGGTGTGCCATCTCTCTCTCTCCAATTGTGGGCCATAGAAAGCCGATTCATTTTTTTGCTTGATTTGGGTTCCAAAATCTACCTGAAAAAATCACTTAATCAATCAGTGGGAGATAAATATTGATCTCTGGGCTTGTGTGCCACTCCTGACTCCTGTGTGCGTCCTCTCTCACTCAGTGGGCCCTAGAAAGCCTATTTTTTGTTTTATTTGTTTTCTAAATTCTCCCTGAAAAAATCATTTTATTTTATTTGGTTTCTAAATTATTTCTGAAAAAAATCATTTTTTTTGTATTTTTTTTTTCTAAAGTCTCCCTGAAAAAAAAAAAATCAAATCAGTGGGAGATTAATATTGCCCTTTCTGTTTGTGTGCCAGTCTTGACTCCTGGGTGTGCCATCTCTCTCTCTCCAATTGTGGGCCATAGAAAGCCTATTAATTTTTTTGCTTGATTTGGGTTCCAAAATCTACCTGAAAAAATCACTAAATCAATCAGTGGGAGATAAATATTGGCCTCTGGGCTTGTGTGCCACTCCTGACTCCTGTGTGCGTCCTCTCTCACTCAGTGGGCCCTAGAAAGCCTATTTTTTGTTTTATTTGTTTTCTAAATTCTCCCTGAAAAAATCATTTTATTTTATTTGGTTTCTAAATTATTCCTGAAAAAAATCATTTTTTTTGTATTTTTTTTCTAAAGTCTCCCTGAAAAAAAAAAAAAAAAAACAAATCAGTGGGAGATTAATATTGCCCTTTCTGCTTGTGTGCCAGTCTTGACTCCTGGGTGTGCCATCTCTCTGTTAAGGACTGGCGGAACGCACCATGTATAGATGGTACGAGACTAGGTGCGTTCGCAGTCCGAGGTCCACCGTGCAGGTAAAAGACCCTGCAGCTAGCAAGACGGACAATATGGCGGTACACTAAAGGATACACGCGTGGGTTAAACCTCACCCAGCGTGAAGAAAGCGATCCTGTTAATCCACAGGACCGCAGTACCGCACTAGTGCGCGAGCAAGTGGTCACCGGACTTAACCCCAGAAGGGATTGGAGCCCGATTAGACCCTTGCTGGCGTAACACCGCAACTGGGTGTGTAGAGAACTTTAAGAAGTATAAGTGCACAAGAGTGCGAGCGATGCCGCACTAACGGACGCCACTAACCACCCAGACTCGGGTATGGAAAGCGCAAGGCAGGCGCACGGCGCCGTACTGGCAGGCACAGCTACAGGACGCTGAGATGTGTGTCTAGTGCTGTAGGCTAAGTCGGGCGCTAGGTAGCAGCCATACACCTTCCGCGAACAGACATTCAATAGGGAAGGGATTTCAAAGGACGACTTGCACTCACAACATACACACATCAACAATTGTTAGACAATACTAGCGCATGGCCGTGCGGTCATGCGCAGTTTATATAGGAGCAGCACAGGAAGTGGCCACAGCACTTTTGCCCTTCTAGGACCTGCCAAGAGGACCAATGGAATGTGCTGCAGAGCCTGAGCACATGACCCTCGATCTCCAACGGGAGACCTTACGCTGGGCATGCTCAGTACATGCAGACAAGGACTTAGTCCCAGAGAAGTCCGCTCGCTGCTGACCAGTACTGACTTTAATGGCAGAGACTGGAGAAGCAGCACTAACTCTCTGAACAGAGTGAGAATGAGCAAGACGCTGGGACCGACGTCCTTGCTGAGCAGGCTCCACTGCGGCTGGACAAGAATGGGAGACCGCAGCGGAAGTGGCTCGAGATTCCCCCAGTGCAGAAGCGGGAACTCGACCCCTAACATTACCCCCCCTCCTAGGGCCCCCCCCTCCTTGGGCCTCGCTACGTTCAAAGGCAGCAATGAGCTGCGGAGCCCGAATGTGCTCCACAGGCTCCCAGGTTCTATCCTCTGGACCATGACCCTTCCAATCCACCAAATAAAATTTTTTGCCACGTACCACCTTGCTTCCCACAATAGCATTCACCTCAAATTCATCCGTGGATGAACCCGATGTCCCAGCAGAAGACTCAGAAAACCGAGACAAGCGAACGGGCTTTAAGAGGGAAACGTGAAAGGTATCGGTGATACCAAGGCGTGGAGGAATGGCCAAACGGTAAACCACAGGGTTGACCTGTTCCAGAACTTTAAACGGGCCAATGTAGCGAGGAGCAAACTTAGTGGACTCAACTCGCAGCCTGATGTTACGGGCGGAGAGCCACACTAAGTCGCCGGGAGCAAAGACCGGAGCGGGGCGCCGGTGTGTATCAGCCGAAACCCTCATTCTCTCCTTGGAGGCCCGGATAGCATCCTGTGTGCGGTCCCAGATGTCACGTGCCTCCACCGCCCAGTCTGCCACCCTAGAATCGGTGGAGGACACGGGCATGGGCACAGGGACACGCGGATGCTGGCCGTAATTAAGGAGAAAAGGAGTTTGACCAGTGGAATCGGCTACGGCGTTGTTCAGGGCAAATTCCGCCCAAGGTAGCAAAGATGCCCAGTCATCCTGCCTAGCAGAGACGAAATGTCGCAAATATGTCACCAGAGTCTGGTTGGTTCTCTCCACCAACCCATTCGTCTCGGGATGGTAAGCAGAGGAGAGGTTTAACTCTATGCTGAGTAAACGGCAGAGCTCTCTCCAAAACCGAGATGCGAACTGGGGACCCCGATCGCTGACAATCTTATCAGGCATACCATGCAAACGGAAAACGTGTTTAACGAACAACACCGCCAAGGCCCGTGCTGAGGGTAACCGAGGAAGCGGCACCAAATGCACCATCTTAGAGAAATGGTCAGTGACAACCCAAATAATGGAGCAGCCACGCGACTTGGGTAGACCCACCACAAAGTCCATTCCGACCATCTCCCAGGGCCTGTCTGCCACCGGTAGAGGGTAAAGCAACCCAGCAGGCCGTTGCCGAGGAGACCGATTCTGGGCGCAAGAAACGCACGCCTGAATGTAGTCCCTGACATCTCGGGCCATATGCGGCCACCAGTATGTTCTCGCCAAAAGCTCTGATGTCCTCTTTGTCCCAAAATGCCCCCCCACTCTGGAGGAGTGAGCCCAAGAGAGAACCTCCGGTCGCAAGTTAGCTGGCACGAAAGTCTTGCCCGGGGGCACAGACTCTAGCGAAACCGGAGCTACAGTTCTCAGGCTCTCAGAAGGGACAATAAGCCGAGGCTCCTCCTCCTCCTCCTCAGATGACACTACGGAGCGGGAGAGAGCGTCGGCACGAACGTTCTTCTCCCCGGAGAGAAAATGGAGAGTAAAATGGAACCGGGAGAAGAACAGGGACCATCTAGCCTGGCGAGAATTCAGCCGCTGGGCCGTCTGTATATACACCAAGTTCTTGTGGTCAGTGAAGACTTGGAAGGGAAAGCGAGCTCCCTCCAAGAGGTGTCTCCACTCTGAAAAAGCCAACTTCATAGCTAGCAACTCCCTGTCCCCGATGGAATAATTCCTCTCCGCTGGTGTGAAGGTCTTGGAGAAGAAGAAGCAAGGATGCTTCCGACCTTGAGCATCCTTTTGGAAAAGGACTGCTCCAGCACCAACGGATGAGGCATCCACCTCCAAGATGAATGGTTTATCTACATCGGGGCGATGTAGGATGGGAGCGCTAGCGAAGTGTGACTTAATCGAGAGAAAGGCCTTGGAGACCTCCTCTGACCACAACTTGGGATTTGCTCCCTTCTTGGTGAGGGCGACCAAGGGAGCTACCAAAGTTGAGAAGTGTGGAATGAACTGGCGATAATAATTAATGAACCCCATAAAGCGCTGCACCGCTTTAAGAGAATGGGGTTCCTGCCAGTCCATTACAGCCTGTAGCTTGGCAGGATCCATAGCCAAACCCTGGGCAGAAATGATATATCCAAGGAAAGGCAAGGACTCCTGCTCAAACACACACTTCTCCAACTTAGCGTAGAGGGAGTTTGCCCGTAAGAGGTCGAAGACTTTGCGAACATCTCTCCGATGGGAGTCTATATCTGGAGAGTAGATGAGAATGTCATCCAGATAGACTACGACCGAGGTGGTGAGCATATCCCGAAAGATGTCGTTCACAAAGTCTTGGAAAACGGCTGGGGCATTACAGAGCCCAAAGGGCATCACTAGATATTCATAGTGCCCATCCCTGGTGTTAAAAGCCGTCTTCCATTCATCCCCCTCACGGATGCGAATCAGGTTGTAAGCACCCCGCAGATCTAACTTTGTAAATACCTTTGCTCCCCGTAGCCTATCAAAGAGCTCAGATATCAGGGGTAATGGGTACTTGTTCTTAACGGTAATTGCGTTAAGACCCCTGTAGTCTATGCATGGACGTAAGTCTCCAGTCTTCTTCTGTACGAAGAAGAACCCAGCCCCTGCCGGTGACACTGACTTCCTAATGAATCCTCTTGCCAGATTCTCCTGAATATACTGGGACATTGCCTCCGTCTCCGGGAGAGATAACGGGTAGACTCGACCCCGGGGAGGCTCAGCACCAGGCAAGAGGTCAATAGGACAGTCATAGGGGCGGTGAGGCGGAAGGGTCTCCGCAGCTCTTTTGGAGAACACGTCTGCATGGGACCAATAGTGCTTGGGGAGAGAGGAAAGATCTGCGGGTACCTGTGTAGAAGCAACCTGAACGCACTCCCTCTGACATCTACCCTCACAGGATTTACTCCATCCCAAAATTCTCCCAGAGGACCACTCAATATGAGGAGAATGGTAGCGAAGCCATGGCATCCCCAACAGGACCTCATCAATTCCCTCAGGAATGACTAATAGGGAGATTATCTCCTGATGTGATGGAGACACAGATAGGGTGAAAGGAATGGTTTGGTGAGTAATCTGTGAAGGTAGTGTTGAGCCATTTACCACTCGAACGGTCACTGGCTGGGCGAGCATCACCAAGGGTATTGCGTGACGCTGGGCAAAGGCGGAGGACATAAAGTTACCCTCTGCCCCAGAGTCCAAGCATAGCTCGACCGTGAGAGTGGATGGGCCTATGGTAATTGTCCCCTTGAAGGACAACTTTGAGGCAAACGTCGCCGTGTCTAGTGTACCTCCTCCAACTGCCACTAGACGCTGACGTTTCCCCGACCGCTGAGGACTCTTGGAGGCAAGACGTCCTGACTGCTGGCGAACATGACGAACCTTATGTGCACGAGCGGACTGAGACTTGGATCCCGCTCGTGTCACCTCCAAGGTCTCATGTGACTCAGATGTCTGGACTGGAGATTTCAAAGGTTTGGCGAAGGTAGGAGCCAGCCGAAACCTCTGCCTACACTGGGCTCGTTCCAACCTCCGCTCGTTAAAACGGAGGTCTATACGAGTAGAAATAGATATTAACTCCTCCAGTGTGGCAGGAATCTCCCTAGTGGCCAGAGCGTCCTTAACATGGTCAGCCAGGCCCCTCCAGAATATGGGGATAAGGGCTTTATCCGACCACTCCAGCTCGGAAGCTAACGTACGGAATCGGACGGAAAAATGGCTGACCAAGGACTCACCCTGAGTTAATGCCAGTAGTTGGAGCGCTGTATCATGGGTGAGTTGAGGTCCTAGAAAGACCTTTTTCAGCGTGCCCAGAAACAACGGAGCACTCTGCACCACATGATCATCACGCTCCCACAGCGGCGTAGCCCACTCCAACGCCCTGTCCGACAACAGCGAGACAATAAATCCCACCTTAGCCCGCTCTGTAGGAAAACGTGCAGCCAGGAGCTCGAGGTGGATAGAGCACTGACTCACGAATCCCCTACAAGTTTTGCAATCTCCAGAAAATTTTTCTGGCAACGGGAGGCGGGATAATGTCGGAACAGGGGTGGCAGTGGACAAGGTTGCTGCCGCCACGCCAGCAGCCTTTACAGCAACTGCGGTAACATCCACAGCTGAGGTTGAGTTCTCGAGAACCTTCAACCTACCCTCCAACTGCTGGATATACCGCAAAGATTGCTGAATGTCCGCCATACTAGCCAGACCTTGGCGCTAGTATTATGTTAAGGACTGGCGGAACGCACCATGTATAGATGGTACGAGACTAGGTGCGTTCGCAGTCCGAGGTCCACCGTGCAGGTAAAAGACCCTGCAGCTAGCAAGACGGACAATATGGCGGTACACTAAAGGATACACGCGTGGGTTAAACCTCACCCAGCGTGAAGAAAGCGATCCTGTTAATCCACAGGACCGCAGTACCGCACTAGTGCGCGAGCAAGTGGTCAGCGGACTTAACCCCAGAAGGGATTGGAGCCCGATTAGACCCTTGCTGGCGTAACACCGCAACTGGGTGTGTAGAGAACTTTAAGAAGTATAAGTGCACAAGAGTGCGAGCGATGCCGCACTAACGGACGCCACTAACCACCCAGACTCGGGTATGGAAAGCGCAAGGCAGGCGCACGGCGCCGTACTGGCAGGCACAGCTACAGGACGCTGAGATGTGTGTCTAGTGCTGTAGGCTAAGTCGGGCGCTAGGTAGCAGCCATACACCTTCCGCGAACAGACATTCAATAGGGAAGGGATTTCAAAGGACGACTTGCACTCACAACATACACACATCAACAATTGTTAGACAATACTAGCGCATGGCCGTGCGGTCATGCGCAGTTTATATAGGAGCAGCACAGGAAGTGGCCACAGCACTTTTGCCCTTCTAGGACCTGCCAAGAGGACCAATGGAATGTGCTGCAGAGCCTGAGCACATGACCCTCGATCTCCAACGGGAGACCTTACGCTGGGCATGCTCAGTACATGCAGACAAGGACTTAGTCCCAGAGAAGTCCGCTCGCTGCTGACCAGTACTGACTTTAATGGCAGAGACTGGAGAAGCAGCACTAACTCTCTGAACAGAGTGAGAATGAGCAAGACGCTGGGACCGACGTCCTTGCTGAGCAGGCTCCACTGCGGCTGGACAAGAATGGGAGACCGCAGCGGAAGTGGCTCGAGATTCCCCCAGTGCAGAAGCGGGAACTCGACCCCTAACACTCTCTCTCTCCAATTGTGGGCCATAGAAAGCCTATTAATTTTTTTGCTTGATTTGGGTTCCAAAATCTACCTGAAAAAAATCACTAAATCAATCAGTGGGAGATAAATATTGGCCTCTGGGCTTGTGTGCCACTCCTGACTCCTGTGTGCGTCCTCTCTCACTCAGTGGGCCCTAGAAAGCCTATTTTTTGTTTTATTTGTTTTCTAAATTCTCCCTGAAAAAATCATTTTATTTTATTTGGTTTCTAAATTATTCCTGAAAAAAAATCATTTTTTTTGTATTTTTTTTTTCTAAAGTCTCCCTGAAAAAAAAAAAAAAACAAATCAGTGGGAGATTAATATTGCCCTTTCTGCTTGTGTGCCAGTCTTGACTCCTGGGTGTGCCATCTCTCTCTCTCCAATTGTGGGCCATAGAAAGCCTATTAATTTTTTTGCTTGATTTGGGTTCCAAAATCTACCTGAAAAAATCACTAAATCAATCAGTGGGAGATAAATATTGGCCTCTGGGCTTGTGTGCCACTCCTGACTCCTGTGTGCGTCCTCTCTCACTCAGTGGGCCCTAGAAAGCCTATTTTTTGTTTTATTTGTTTTCTAAATTCTCCCTGAAAAAATCATTTTATTTTATTTGGTTTCTAAATTATTCCTGA
Organism: Ranitomeya imitator; assembly: GCF_032444005.1. NCBI lineage: Eukaryota > Metazoa > Chordata > Amphibia > Anura > Dendrobatidae > Ranitomeya > Ranitomeya imitator. The sequence continues at coordinate 48,954,900 of NC_091284.1, read as the reverse complement.
AAAACATCATTTTTTTTGTATTTTTTTTTTCTAAAGTCTCCCTGAAAAAAAAAAAAAAAAAAATCAGTGGGAGATTAATATTGCCCTTTCTGCTTGTGTGCCAGTCTTGACTCCTGGGTGTGCCATCTCTCTCTCTCCAATTGTGGGCCATAGAAAGCCTATTAATTTTTTTGCTTGATTTGGGTTCCAAAATCTACCTGAAAAAAATCACTAAATCAATCAGTGGGAGATAAATATTGGCCTCTGGGCTTGTGTGCCACTCCTGACTCCTGTGTGCGTCCTCTCTCACTCAGTGGGCCCTAGAAAGCCTATTTTTTGTTTTATTTGTTTTCTAAATTCTCCCTGAAAAAATCATTTTATTTTATTTGGTTTCTAAATTATTCCTGAAAAAAAATCATTTTTTTTGTATTTTTTTTTTCTAAAGTCTCCCTGAAAAAAAAAAAAAAAACAAATCAGTGGGAGATTAATATTGCCCTTTCTGCTTGTGTGCCAGTCTTGACTCCTGGGTGTGCCATCTCTCTCTCTCCAATTGTGGGCCATAGAAAGCCTATTAATTTTTTTGCTTGATTTGGGTTCCAAAATCTACCTGAAAAAATCACTAAATCAATCAGTGGGAGATAAATATTGGCCTCTGGGCTTGTGTGCCACTCCTGACTCCTGTGTGCGTCCTCTCTCACTCAGTGGGCCCTAGAAAGCCTATTTTTTGTTTTATTTGTTTTCTAAATTCTCCCTGAAAAAATCATTTTATTTTATTTGGTTTCTAAATTATTCCTGAAAAACATCATTTTTTTTGTATTTTTTTTTTCTAAAGTCTCCCTGAAAAAAAAAAAAAAAAAAATCAGTGGGAGATTAATATTGCCCTTTCTGCTTGTGTGCCAGTCTTGACTCCTGGGTGTGCCATCTCTCTCTCTCCAATTGTGGGCCATAGAAAGCCTATTAATTTTTTTGCTTGATTTGGGTTCCAAAATCTACCTGAAAAAATCACTTAATCAATCAGTGGGAGATAAATATTGGCCTCTGGGCTTGTGTGCCACTCCTGACTCCTGTGTGCGTCCTCTCTCACTCAGTGGGCCCTAGAAAGCCTATTTTTTGTTTTATTTGTTTTCTTAATTCTCCCTGAAAAAATCATTTTATTTTATTTGGTTTCTAAATTATTCCTGAAAAAAAATCATTTTTTTTGTATTTTTTTTTTCTAAAGTCTCCCTGAAAAAAAAAAAAAATCAAATCAGTGGGAGATTAATATTGCCCTTTCTGCTTGTGTGCCAGTCTTGACTCTTGGGTGTGCCATCTCTCTCTCTCCAATTGTGGGCCATAGAAAGCCTATTAATTTTTTTGCTTGATTTGGGTTCCAAAATCTACCTGAAAAAATCACTAAATCAATCAGTGGGAGATAAATATTGGCCTCTGGGCTTGTATGCCACTCCTGACTCCTGTGTGCGTCCTCTCTCACTCAGTGGGCCCTAGAAAGCCTATTTTTTGATTTATTTGTTTTCTAAATTCTCCCTGAAAAAATCATTTTATTTTATTTGGTTTCTAAATTATTCCTGAAAAAAATCATTTTTTTTGTATTTTTTTTTTCTAAAGTCTCCCTGAAAAAAAAAAAATAATCAAATCAGTGGGAGATTAATATTGCCCTTTCTGCTTGTGTGCCAGTCTTGACTCCTGGGTGTGCCATCTCTCTCTCTCCAATTGTGGGCCATAGAAAGCCTATTAATTTTTTTGCTTGATTTGGGTTCCAAAATCTACCTGAAAAAATCACTAAATCAATCAGTGGGAGATAAATATTGGCCTCTGGGCTTGTGTGCCACTCCTGACTCCTGTGTGCGTCCTCTCTCACTCAGTGGGCCCTACAAAGCCTATTTTTTTTAATTTGTTTTCTAAATTCTCCCTGAAACAATCATTTTATTTTATTTTGTTTCTAAATTTTTCCTGAAAAATTCATTTTTTTGTATTTTTTTTTCTAAAGTCTCCCTGAAAAAAAAAAAAAAATCAAATCAGTGGGAGATTAATATTGCCCTTTCTGCTTGTGTGCCAGTCTTGACTCCTGGGTGTGCCATCTCTCTCTCTCCAATTGTGGGCCATAGAAAGCCTATTAATTTTTTTGCTTGATTTGGGTTCCAAAATCTACCTGAAAAAATCACTAAATCAATCAGTGGGAGATAAATATTGGCCTCTGGGCTTGTGTGCCACTCCTGACTCCTGTGTGCGTCCTCTCTCACTCACTGGGCCCTAGAAAGGCTATTTTATGTTTTATTTGTTTTCTAAATTCTCCCTGAAAAAATCATTTCATTTTATTTGGTTTATAAATTCTTCTTTAAAAAATCATTTTTTTTTTTTTTTTTCTAAAGTCTCCTTTTTAAAAAAAAAAAACACAAATCAGTGGGAGATTAATATTTACATCTGCGCTTCAGTGACAGTCCTGCGTGTGTGGCATCTCTCTCATTTGTTGCCACCAACAACAGAGTGTGTAACAATGTGCCTGATTTTCGTTGTGGTCTCACCCACCTGTAAAGGGGTAGCTAAATCATACTGAAGTTATAGCTCACCGTGTAAGTTGTGTGACTGCAACAAATACCGTTAGTTTGGTAACGTTTTTAAAACAATGAGGAAGTCTGGTGGAAGAGGTCGTGGCCGGGGGCGTTCATTGTCAGCTGGTAATGAGGGTAGTGGTAGTGGTGGAGCATCAGGTGGTCATGGGAAAAAAAATATTGCACCTAAGTCTGGAGCTGTGGAGCCAGGTTCGTCGTCTGGCTACACAAGGCCTCGAACGCTCCCTTTTCTGGGAGTAGGAAAACCGCTTTTAAAGCCGGAGCAGCAAGAGCAAGTTTTGGCTTATCTTGCTGACTCAGCCTCTAGCTCTTTTGCCTCCTCTCGTGAAACTGGTAAAAGTAAAAGCAGCGCGTCGTTAGTGGATGTTCACGGTCAGGGACAAGTCGCTTCCTTGTCCTCTTCAGCAAAAACAACAACAGAGAAGAATGCAGCAGGCGACACAACGGGTTACTCCATGGAGCTCTTTACACATACCGTCCCTGGCTTAGAAAGTGAAGCAGTTAACAGTCCATGCCCATTACAAGTTGAATCTGACATGGAGTGCACTGATGCACAGCCACAGCCAGACTACTATGCTGGTCCTTTGACTCAGACCACAACATTGCCCTCGCAGGGTGCTGATCAAGAATCAGACCCTGATGAGACTATGTTGCCCCATCACGAACGCTATACCACCGACCGACAAGGTGACACAGATGAAGTTGCACACGAGCTACAAGAAGAGGTAATAGATGACCCAGTTCTTGACCCCGATTGGCAGCCATTGGGGGAACAGGGTGCAGGCGGCAGCAGTTCTGAAGCGGAGGAGGAGGGGCCGCAGCAGGCATCAACATCGCAACAGGTTCCATCTGCCGGGCCCGTATCTTGCCCAAAACGCGTGGCAAAGTCAAAACCTGTTGGAGGACAGCGTGGCCATCCGGTTAAAGCTCAGTCTGCAATGCCTGAAAAGGTATCCGATGCTAGAAAGAGTGCAGTCTGGCATTTTTTTAAACAACATCCAATTGATCAGCGCAAAGTCATCTGTCAAAAATGTTCAACTACCTTAAGCAGAGGGCAGAATCTGAAAAGTCTCAATACAAGTTGCATGCATAGACATTTAACCACCATGCATTTGCAAGCTTGGACTAACTACCAAACGTCCCTTAAGGTTGTAGCACCCTCGGCCAATGAAGCTAGTCATCAACGCAACATCCCTTCCGGCAGTGTAGGGCCACCATTTTCTGCACCACCTGCAGTATCTGTGCAGGTTTCTTTGCCAGGCCAAAGAAGTCAGGGTCAGGGAATCACCAGTTTCGTAGTAGGAAACACTGCATCTAGGGCACCGGCGGCAACAATACCATCTCCCACCGTCTCTTAGTCTGCCATGTCCACCGGCACCCCCGCTAGTTCCACGATCTCCAGCTCTCCAGTCCAGCTCACCCTACATGAGACTATGGTTAGAAAAAGGAAGTACTTAGCCTCGCATCCGCGTACACAGGGTTTGAACGCCCACATAGCTAGAGTAATCTCGTTAGAGATGATGCCCTACCTGTTAGTTGAAAGCGAAGCTTTCAAAGCCCTGATGGACTACGCTGTACCACGCTACGAGCTACCCAGTCGACACTTTTTTTCCAGAAAAGCCATCCCAGCCCTCCACCAGCATGTTAAAGAGCGCATCGTCCATGCACTCAGGCAATCTGTGAGCACAAAGGTGCACCTGACAACAGATGCATGGACCAGTAGGCATGGCCAGGGACGTTACGTGTCCATCACGGCACACTGGGTAAATGTGGTGGATGCAGGGTCCACAGGGGACAGCAAGTTTGGGACAGTTCTGCCTAGCCCACGGTCTAGGAAACAGTTGGCTGTAGCCATTCGCACCCCCTCCTCCTCCTCGTCCTCCTGCAGAAGCGAAACCTCGTCCACAGACCGCAGTCGCACAACCACTCCATCCGCAGCTGCCACTGTTGCACACCAGGTCTCCCATTATGGGGCAGCTACTGGCAAACGTCAGCAGGCTGTATTGGCTATGAAGTGTTTGGGCGACAACAGACACACCGCTGAAGTTCTGTCCGAGTTCTTGCAGAGAGAAACGCAGTCGTGGCTGGGCACTGTAGATCTTGAGGCAGGCAAGGTAGTGAGTGATAACGGAAGGAATTTCATGGCTGCCATCTCCATTTCCCAACTGAAACACATTCCTTGCCTGGCTCACACCTTAAACCTGGTGGTGCAGTGCTTCCTGAAAAGTTATCCGGGGTTATCCGACCTGCTCCTCAAAGTGCGTGGACTTTGCTCACATATCCGCCGTTCGCCCGTACACTCCAGCCGTATGCAGACCTATCAGCGTTCTTTGAACCTTCCCCAGCATCGCCTAATCATAGACGTTAGTAGAGAAAATTACCGCACACTCGATACTGATATAGTGCTGAAATGGGTCTATGCCAATTTTATTCAGAACAATAATACAAAAAATAATAATAGCCACATATGTAGAGGTAGACAATGGGTTCATTGTCTACCTCTACATATGTGGCTATTATTATTTTTTGTATTATTGTTCTGAATAAAATTGGCATAGACCCATTTCAGCACTATATCAGTATCGAGTGTGCGGTAATTTTCTCTACTATTGATTGGACCACATGGTCGGTTTACCAGCACCTCATCTGTCCCTGACCTGAGTGCACACCATTTTTTTCTATTTATAATCATAGACGTTGCAACAAGGTGGAACTCAACACTGCACATGCTTCAGAGACTGTGTGAACAGAGGCGGGCTGTTATGTTTTTGTGGGAGGATACACATACACGGGCAGGCAGTAGGATGGCAGACATGGAGTTGTCAGGTGTGCAGTGGTCGAAGATTCAAGACATGTGTCAAGTCCTTCAGTGTTTTGAGGAATGCACACGGCTGGTTAGTGCAGACAACGCCATAATAAGCATGAGCATCCCCCTAATGCGTCTGCTGATGCAAAGTTTGACGCACATAAAGGATCAGGCGTCTGCAGCTGAGGAAGAGGAAATCCTTGATGACAGTCAGCCATTGTCTGGCCAGGGCAGTGTACAGGACGAGGTAGCGGGCGAAGAGGAGGAGGAGGACGAGGAGGATGATGGGGATGATTATATTTTTAATGAGGAAGCTTTTCCGGGGCCAGTGGAAATTGTTGGTGCGGCAAGGCCGGGTTCTGGTTTTTGGAGGGACACAAGTGACGTGGATTTGCCTGAAACTGCCCCTCAACCAAGCACAACCACAGATTTGAGAACTGGAACTTTGGCCCACATGGCGGATTATGCCTTACGTATAGTGTTGAGCGATACCTTCCGATATCGGAAAGTATCGGTATCGGTTTGGATCGGCCGATATTCAAAAAATATCGGATATCGCCGATACCGATACCCGATCCCAATGCAAGTCAATGGGACCAAAATATCGGAATTAAAATAAACCCTTTCTTTCCTTGTAGGTTCATTCTACATGAAGGAAAACAACTAAGAATAATGCCGGATGTATTTGGGGAGGTGGCGGAGACATTAAAGTCATAGAGGTTTATCCCAATCAAATAGAATAGCATGTTTTTTGTTTTTTTTTAAGACGTTCGGAGTGACAAAGATATTGACTATGTAAATTTTTTTTTTATTTTGTCAGATATTGATGTTTCACTATTCCACGCCCTTCCCCTTCTTTTTTTTCTTTTTTTTTTTCTTTTCCCACACTTTCATCTTCATCATCATCAGCATCTTTGACATCAACTTCTTCACCTTATTCATCTTCTTCTTCATCTTCTACCTATTTTTTTTTTTTTATTACATTCTTCATATTCATTTTATTCAACTATTATTATTCTTCTTATTCTACATATTCTTTTTATTCCACTGTTATTATTCTTCCTATTCTACTTCTTCATCATATTCTCATTTGTGACAGGCATTCCCGTAGTTGTTATCTATAAAAGTTTGAAGATTACACCTTCCGTTCTGCCAGTCACAAAAGTTACATTTGTCCGCGTTCAGTTTGGCCTGCAGCATCAGGCTTTATCCAGGGGCACCACGAGGAGGAACGGACTCACCCCCATACACTGCTTAGTCTTCTTCTGCATATAATTTAGATAATATCTTTTGCTCTGATATTAAGTCTTATGCTTAATGTTCTTCTGCTCTTTGTTCTGCAGCCTCTTGTTCTTCTGCTTCTCGGTCTTCCATGTTGTCGTCTCCAGGGTCGTCGTCTCCAGTGTCGTCATCTCCGCCGTCGTCGTCGTCGTCATCGGGGTGGTCTTCCGTGTCGTCGTCATCGTGGTGGTCTTCCGGGTCGTCGACGTTAGGGTCTTCAACTTGGAAATGTAGCAGAAGGTACAAGAAGGCTGAGAAAATGCCAAGAACCAGCTGATGGAACTGGAACTCGGATGGCTACCCGAAGGTTCAAGAGCCTATGGAACTACCGAGGACCAGCTGACGTTACTGGAACCCGGTTACTAAGCAGGAGGTACCCGTGCTAAAAAGCACTACCAAGGACCGCCTGACGTTGACGGAACTCGGATACCCAGAAGGAGGCACCTAAGCCAAAGGCTCTGCCCGGAACCAGCTGACGTTACTGGAACCAGGATGGGGAGCAGAAGGTACAAGAGCAAAAGACACTGCCGAGAACCAGCTGACGGTACTGGAACCCGGATGGGTAGCCGAAGGTCCAAGAGCCAATGGAACTACCGAGGACCAGCTGACGTTACTGGAACCCGGTTACTAAGCAGGAGGTACCCGTGCCTGAAAGCACTACCAAGGACCACCTGACGTTGGTGGAACTTGGATACCCAGAAGGAGGCACCTAAGCCAAAGGCTCTGCCCGGAACCAGCTGACGGTACTGGAACCAGGATGGGGAGCAGAAGGTACAAGAGCAAAAGACACTGCCGAGAACCAGCTGACGGTGCTGGAACCAGGTGGTGGACCCGAAGGCCCACAGGAGAGGAGAGAACAGCTAGGCCGCGAGGCAGCCGCAGTTACCGAACCCCAACAGTCCTACAGGGGGAGCTGGGCCTACTGGCACTACATAACCAGCCTTGACTACCAGTTCACGCAGCCCACATAGGAAGCTCCTAAACTGGAGGCACCCTGGAGTTGGCTAACTCGACCGCACCACGACGGGGCAAGCATAGGCGTCTCAGTGAAGTTGACACAACCCGGAAACAGCTGACGGTGCTGAAACCAGGCTTGGCACGAGGGAGTACCTGTGACAAGAACACTGCTGAGAACCAGCTGGCGGTGCTGGAACCCGGATGCGTTGCCCCAGTGTGCAAGAGCCAATGGCACGACCGAGGACCAGCTGACGGTGCTGGAACCCGGTTACTAAGCTGTAGGTGCCCGCGCTTAAAAGCACTACCAAGGACCGCCTGGCGTTGGCGGAACTCGGATACCCAGGAGGAGGCACCTAAGCCAAAGGCTCGGCCCGGAACCAGCTGACGGTGCTGGAACCAGGTGGTGGACCCGAAGGTCCACAGGAGAGGAGAGAACAGCTAGGCCGCGAGGCAGCCGCAGTTACCGAACCCCAACAGTCCTACAGGGGGAGCTGGGCCTACTGGCACTACAGAACCAGCCTTGACTACCAGTTCACGCAGCCCACATAGGAAGCTCCTAAACTGGAGGCACCCTGGAGTTGGCTAACCCGACCGCACCACGACGAGGCAAGCATAGGTGTCTCAGTGAGCTTGACACAACCCGGAAACAGCTGACGGTGCTGAAACCAGGCTTGGCACGAGGGAGTACCTGTGACAAAAACACTGCCGAGAACCAGCTGGCGGTGCTGGAACCCGGATGCGTTGCCCCAGTGTGCAAGAGCCAATGGCACGACCGAGGACCAGCTGACGGTGCTGGAACCCGGTTACTAAGCTGTAGGTGCCCGCGCTTAAAAGCACTACCAAGGACCGCCTGGCGTTGGCGGAACTCGGATACCCAGGAGGAGGCACCTAAGCCAAAGGCTCGGCCCGGAACCAGCTGACGGTGCTGGAACCAGGTGGTGGACCCGAAGGTCCACAGGAGAGGAGAGAACAGCTAGGCCGCGAGGCAGCCGCAGTTACCGAACCCCAACAGTCCTACAGGGGGAGCTGGGCCTACTGGCACTACAGAACCAGCCTTGACTACCAGTTCACGCAGCCCACATAGGAAGCTCCTAAACTGGAGGCACCCTGGAGTTGGCTAACCCGACCGCACCACGACGAGGCAAGCATAGGTGTCTCAGTGAGCTTGACACAACCCGGAAACAGCTGACGGTGCTGAAACCAGGCTTGGCACGAGGGAGTACCTGTGACAAAAACACTGCCGAGAACCAGCTGGCGGTGCTGGAACCCGGATGCGTTGCCCCAGTGTGCAAGAGCCAATGGCACGACCGAGGACCAGCTGACGGTGCTGGAACCCGGTTACTAAGCTGTAGGTGCCCGCGCTTAAAAGCACTACCAAGGACCGCCTGGCGTTGGCGGAACTCGGATACCCAGGAGGAGGCACCTAAGCCAAAGGCTCGGCCCGGAACCAGCTGACGGTGCTGGAACCAGGTGGTGGACCCCAAGGCCCACAGGAGAGGAGAGAACAGCTAGGCCGCGAGGCAGCTGCAGTTACCGAACCCCAACAGTCCTACAGGGGGAGCTGGGCCTACTGGCACTACATAACCAGCCTTGACTACCAGTTCACGCAGCCCACATAGGAAGCTCCTAAACTGGAGGCACCCTGGAGTTGGCTAACTCGACCGCACCACGACGGGGCAAGCATAGGCGTCTCAGTGAAGTTGACACAACCCGGAAACAGCTGACGGTGCTGAAACCAGGCTTGGCACGAGGGAGTACCTGTGACAAGAACACTGCTGAGAACCAGCTGGCGGTGCTGGAACCCGGATGCGTTGCCCCAGTGTGCAAGAGCCAATGGCACGACCGAGGACCAGCTGACGGTGCTGGAACCCGGTTACTAAGCTGTAGGTGCCCGCGCTTAAAAGCACTACCAAGGACCGCCTGGCGTTGGCGGAACTCGGATACCCAGGAGGAGGCACCTAAGCCAAAGGCTCGGCCCGGAACCAGCTGACGGTGCTGGAACCAGGTGGTGGACCCCAAGGCCCACAGGAGAGGAGAGAACAGCTAGGCCGCGAGGCAGCCGCAGTTACCGAACCCCAACAGTCCTACAGGGGGAGCTGGGCCTACTGGCACTACAGAACCAGCCTTGACTACCAGTTCACGCAGCCCACATAGGAAGCTCCTAAACTGGAGGCACCCTGGAGTTGGCTAACCCGACCGCACCACGACGAGGCAAGCATAGGTGTCTCAGTGAGCTTGACACAACCCGGAAACAGCTGACGGTGCTGAAACCAGGCTTGGCACGAGGGAGTACCTGTGACAAAAACACTGCCGAGAACCAGCTGGTGGTGCTGGAACCCGGATGCGTTGCCCCAGTGTGCAAGAGCCAATGGCACGACCGAGGACCAGCTGACGGTGCTGGAACCCGGTTACTAAGCTGTAGGTGCCCGCGCTTAAAAGCACTACCAAGGACCGCCTGGCGTTGGCGGAACTCGGATACCCAGGAGGAGGCACCTAAGCCAAAGGCTCGGCCCGGAACCAGCTGACGGTGCTGGAACCAGGTGGTGGACCCGAAGGTCCACAGGAGAGGAGAGAACAGCTAGGCCGCGAGGCAGCCGCAGTTACCGAACCCCAACAGTCCTACAGGGGGAGCTGGGCCTACTGGCACTACAGAACCAGCCTTGACTACCAGTTCACGCAGCCCACATAGGAAGCTCCTAAACTGGAGGCACCCTGGAGTTGGCTAACCCGACCGCACCACGACGAGGCAAGCATAGGTGTCTCAGTGAGCTTGACACAACCCGGAAACAGCTGACGGTGCTGAAACCAGGCTTGGCACGAGGGAGTACCTGTGACAAAAACACTGCCGAGAACCAGCTGGCGGTGCTGGAACCCGGATGCGTTGCCCCAGTGTGCAAGAGCCAATGGCACGACCGAGGACCAGCTGACGGTGCTGGAACCCGGTTACTAAGCTGTAGGTGCCCGCGCTTAAAAGCACTACCAAGGACCGCCTGGCGTTGGCGGAACTCGGATACCCAGGAGGAGGCACCTAAGCCAAAGGCTCGGCCCGGAACCAGCTGACGGTGCTGGAACCAGGTGGTGGACCCCAAGGCCCACAGGAGAGGAGAGAACAGCTAGGCCGCGAGGCAGCCGCAGTTACCGAACCCCAACAGTCCTACAGGGGGAGCTGGGCCTACTGGCACTACAGAACCAGCCTTGACTACCAGTTCACGCAGCCCACATAGGAAGCTCCTAAACTGGAGGCACCCTGGAGTTGGCTAACCCGACCGCACCACGACGAGGCAAGCATAGGTGTCTCAGTGAGCTTGACACAACCCGGAAACAGCTGACGGTGCTGAAACCAGGCTTGGCACGAGGGAGTACCTGTGACAAAAACACTGCCGAGAACCAGCTGGCGGTGCTGGAACCCGGATGCGTTGCCCCAGTGTGCAAGAGCCAATGGCACGACCGAGGACCAGCTGACGGTGCTGGAACCCGGTTACTAAGCTGTAGGTGCCCGCGCTTAAAAGCACTACCAAGGACCGCCTGGCGTTGGCGGAACTCGGATACCCAGGAGGAGGCACCTAAGCCAAAGGCTCGGCCCGGAACCAGCTGACGGTGCTGGAACCAGGTGGTGGACCCGAAGGTCCACAGGAGAGGAGAGAACAGCTAGGCCGCGAGGCAGCCGCAGTTACCGAACCCCAACAGTCCTACAGGGGGAGCTGGGCCTACTGGCACTACAGAACCAGCCTTGACTACCAGTTCACGCAGCCCACATAGGAAGCTCCTAAACTGGAGGCACCCTGGAGTTGGCTAACTCGACCGCACCACGACGGGGCAAGCATAGGCGTCTCAGTGAAGTTGACACAACCCGGAAACAGCTGACGGTGCTGAAACCAGGCTTGGCACGAGGGAGTACCTGTGACAAGAACACTGCTGAGAACCAGCTGGCGGTGCTGGAACCCGGATGCGTTGCCCCAGTGTGCAAGAGCCAATGGCACGACCGAGGACCAGCTGACGGTGCTGGAACCCGGTTACTAAGCTGTAGGTGCCCGCGCTTAAAAGCACTACCAAGGACCGCCTGGCGTTGGCGGAACTCGGATACCCAGGAGGAGGCACCTAAGCCAAAGGCTCGGCCCGGAACCAGCTGACGGTGCTGGAACCAGGTGGTGGACCCCAAGGCCCACAGGAGAGGAGAGAACAGCTAGGCCGCGAGGCAGCCGCAGTTACCGAACCCCAACAGTCCTACAGGGGGAGCTGGGCCTACTGGCACTACAGAACCAGCCTTGACTACCAGTTCACGCAGCCCACATAGGAAGCTCCTAAACTGGAGGCACCCTGGAGTTGGCTAACCCGACCGCACCACGACGAGGCAAGCATAGGTGTCTCAGTGAGCTTGACACAACCCGGAAACAGCTGACGGTGCTGAAACCAGGCTTGGCACGAGGGAGTACCTGTGACAAAAACACTGCCGAGAACCAGCTGGCGGTGCTGGAACCCGGATGCGTTGCCCCAGTGTGCAAGAGCCAATGGCACGACCGAGGACCAGCTGACGGTGCTGGAACCCGGTTACTAAGCTGTAGGTGCCCGCGCTTAAAAGCACTACCAAGGACCGCCTGGCGTTGGCGGAACTCGGATACCCAGGAGGAGGCACCTAAGCCAAAGGCTCGGCCCGGAACCAGCTGACGGTGCTGGAACCAGGTGGTGGACCCGAAGGTCCACAGGAGAGGAGAGAACAGCTAGGCCGCGAGGCAGCCGCAGTTACCGAACCCCAACAGTCCTACAGGGGGAGCTGGGCCTACTGGCACTACAGAACCAGCCTTGACTACCAGTTCACGCAGCCCACATAGGAAGCTCCTAAACTGGAGGCACCCTGGAGTTGGCTAACCCGACCGCACCACGACGAGGCAAGCATAGGTGTCTCAGTGAGCTTGACACAACCCGGAAACAGCTGACGGTGCTGAAACCAGGCTTGGCACGAGGGAGTACCTGTGACAAAAACACTGCCGAGAACCAGCTGGCGGTGCTGGAACCCGGATGCGTTGCCCCAGTGTGCAAGAGCCAATGGCACGACCGAGGACCAGCTGACGGTGCTGGAACCCGGTTACTAAGCTGTAGGTGCCCGCGCTTAAAAGCACTACCAAGGACCGCCTGGCGTTGGCGGAACTCGGATACCCAGGAGGAGGCACCTAAGCCAAAGGCTCGGCCCGGAACCAGCTGACGGTGCTGGAACCAGGTGGTGGACCCCAAGGCCCACAGGAGAGGAGAGAACAGCTAGGCCGCGAGGCAGCCGCAGTTACCGAACCCCAACAGTCCTACAGGGGGAGCTGGGCCTACTGGCACTACAGAACCAGCCTTGACTACCAGTTCACGCAGCCCACATAGGAAGCTCCTAAACTGGAGGCACCCTGGAGTTGGCTAACCCGACCGCACCACGACGAGGCAAGCATAGGTGTCTCAGTGAGCTTGACACAACCCGGAAACAGCTGACGGTGCTGAAACCAGGCTTGGCACGAGGGAGTACCTGTGACAAAAACACTGCCGAGAACCAGCTGGCGGTGCTGGAACCCGGATGCGTTGCCCCAGTGTGCAAGAGCCAATGGCACGACCGAGGACCAGCTGACGGTGCTGGAACCCGGTTACTAAGCTGTAGGTGCCCGCGCTTAAAAGCACTACCAAGGACCGCCTGGCGTTGGCGGAACTCGGATACCCAGGAGGAGGCACCTAAGCCAAAGGCTCGGCCCGGAACCAGCTGACGGTGCTGGAACCAGGTGGTGGACCCGAAGGTCCACAGGAGAGGAGAGAACAGCTAGGCCGCGAGGCAGCCGCAGTTACCGAACCCCAACAGTCCTACAGGGGGAGCTGGGCCTACTGGCACTACAGAACCAGCCTTGACTACCAGTTCACGCAGCCCACATAGGAAGCTCCTAAACTGGAGGCACCCTGGAGTTGGCTAACTCGACCGCACCACGACGGGGCAAGCATAGGCGTCTCAGTGAAGTTGACACAACCCGGAAACAGCTGACGGTGCTGAAACCAGGCTTGGCACGAGGGAGTACCTGTGACAAGAACACTGCCGAGAACCAGCTGGCGGTGCTGGAACCCGGATGCGTTGCCTTGCCTATTAAAGATTGTCTTCCTAGAGCCCCAACTAGCGGTGTTGGAGCAAAGGGTAAGCAGGGGGAGATGAGTGTAGGCCGAAGCCTGCACTGGAGGCAGCTTTGTGTCTGCGTTGCGTTTGCAGGACACTTTGCCGGCTACACACTGGGGGAACAGCTGGCGTTGCTGAACCCCACTAACACAATGGCGTGTGTTTTTCTCTGTGCAGCTAGCACTTGCGGGCAAAAACTAGCGATGTTAGAGCCCGTGTTGAAGCAGGAGGAGGAGGAGAGGAGCAGAGTGTAGGCCGAAGCTTAGTTGAACCAATTTCAAAGGAAACCTTTAACCCCCCCCTCAGGTGTTACAAAGTACAAGAGACACACCTTGTGCAGTATTAATGCTGCACAAGTGAAAGGTTGCTCTATTAATTTGTCTACTTGCACACGCTGAATGAAAGACATACACAATTTACCCCATTCTACAGTCAAACTGTAGTGGATGCGTGACTTGGTTTTTTGATGAGACGCAGCACAGGTGTCCAAAATAACGCCTTGGTGCTTGGAGCAGCTTCCTGAGCGTTGTTATTTGCTGTACAGGAGTCTGCGCTCTTGTGTTATCCCTTGGCAATGCCCTGTTAGCGCTGCCCATCTTATGACATCATTTCATGTTGGCCGGTGCGGTTAACGATGGCCATAAATCCCAGACCCACAGTGTCTTTTCATAAAGCCACACTGCGGTGCTGGGATTCGTGGCCTTGAGCAGTAAATATTTTGGCCGCTCACACACGTCCTTACACCTGCTTCAGACTGGGCGGCCTCTGCTGATCCCTTCTTGCATGCCGCGGCCATGAGGCTGCACAGTCTGAAGAAGGCTGAAGGAGATGAGTTAAGACAGGCGAAGATATGCACTGCTCGTGCCCATCAATCACACCCTCGCAGTCAAAATAATTAAGACAACGAGGAGCATTTTATTCAGGCAGGGCGGACGAACAGGCGCAAGTAGCCAACCAATGATGTCAGAAGACGGGAAGCGCTACCAAGGGGGGTGCTGCGTATCATTAGAAAGGAAAGTCACACCTCAGGGACAGTGGAATGGTCTCAAAGAGACACATTTTGTACGTGTTGAGTTCCACGTGGGCAAGGAGAAAACATCAGCCACCTTGTACAAATGCAGCAGTACTGCTGTACAAGGTGGCTGTTATACATAGAAACACCTGGGGGTGGGGGCCAGGCTCCCTTCAATTTCAGTTCATGTGCCTGCGTGGCGTTTGCAGGTCACGTTGCAAGCTGCACAGCAGGGGAACAGCTGGCGGTGCTGAACCCCACTAACACATTGGCTGGTGTTTTTCTCTGTGCAGCTAGCATTTCCGGGCAAAAACTAGCGGTGTTTGAGCCCAGGGTCAGCAGGAGGAGGAGGAGAGGAGCAAAGTGTAGGCCGAAGCCTGCACTGGTGGCAGCTTTTGGTCGGTTGTGCCAGCGTGGCTTGTGCTGGACACGATGCCGGCTACACAGCGGGGGAACAGCTGGCGTTGCTGAACCCCACTAACACATTGGCTGGTGTTTTTCTCTGTGCAGCTAGCATTTCCGGGCAAAAACTAGCGGTGTTTGAGCCCAGGGTCAGCAGGAGGAGGAGGAGAGGAGCAAAGTGTAGGCCGAAGCCTGCACTGGTGGCAGCTTTTGGTCGGTTGTGCCAGCGTGGCTTGTGCTGGACACGATGCCGGCTACACAGCGGGGGAACAGCTGGCGTTGCTGAACCCCACTAACACATTGGCTGGTGTTTTTCTCTGTGCAGCTAGCATTTCCGGGCAAAAACTAGCGTTGTTACAGCCCAGGGTCAGCAGGAGGAGGAGAGGAGCAGAGTGTAGGCCGAAGCCTAGTTGCACCAATTTCAAAGGTTACCTTTAACCCCCCCTCAGGTGTTACAAAGAACAAGAGCCACTCCTTCTGCAGCATTAATGCTGCACAAGTAAAAGGTTGCTCTATTAATTTGTCTACTTGCACAAGCTGAATGCAACACGTAGACTATTTAGCCCATTATACTGTTTAACAGTAGTGGAGGCGTGACTTGTCTTTTTAAAGAAAAGCAGCACAGGTGTCGAAAACACCTTTTTGCATGGGCGCAGCTTCCTGAGCGTTGTTAGTTGCTGTACAGGAGTCTGCGCTCTTGTGATCCTTTGGCCATGCGCTGTGAGCGCTTCCTGTCTTATGACCTCATTTCATGTTGGCCGTTGCGGTTAGCGATGGACATGAATCCCAGACCCACAGTGTGTTTTTAAAAAATCACACTGCGGTGCTGGGATTCGTGCCCTGGTGCAGTAAATATGTTTGCCGCTCACACATGTCCTTACACCTGCTTCAGACTGGACGGCCTCATCTGATCCCTTATCGCATGCCGCGGCCATGAGGCCGCACAGTCAGAAGAAGGCGGAAGGAGGGGAGTGAAAACAGGGGAACATATGCACTGCTCGTGCCCATCAATCACACCCTCGCAGTCAAAATATATGAGACAACGGGGGGCGTTGTGTCGGGCAGGGGGGACGCACAGGCACAGCCAGCCAACCAATGATGTCAGGAGACGGGCAGCGCTAACAATGGGGGTGCTGCGTGTCATTAAAAAGGAAAGTCACACCTCAGGGACATTGTAATGGTCTGTAATGAGACACATTTTGTACTTGTTGAGTTCCACGTGTGCAAGGAGAAAAAGTCAGCCACCTTGTACAAATGCAGCAGTACTGCTGTACAAGGTGGCTGTTATACATAGAAACACCTGGGGGGGTGGGGGGCAGGCTCCCTTCAATTTCAGTTCATGTGCCTGCGTGGCGTTTGCAGGTCACGTTGCAAGCTACACAGCAGGGGAACAGCTGGCGTTGCTGAACCCCACTGACACATTGACTGGTGTTTTTCTCTGTGCAGATTGCATGTCCGGGCAAAAACTAGCGGTGTTAGAGCCCAGGGTCAGCAGGAGGAGGAGGAGAGGAGCAAAGTGTAGGCCGAAGCCTGCACTGGTGGCAGCTTTTGTTCTGTTGTGCCAGCGTGGCTTGTGCTGGACACGTTGCCGACTACACAGCAGGGGAACAGCTGGCGGTGCTGAACCCCACTAACACATTGGCTGGTGTTTTTCTCTGTGCAGCTAGCATTTCCGGGCAAAAACTAGCGGTGTTTGAGCCCAGGGTCAGCAGGAGGAGTAGAGGAGCAGAGTGTAGGCCGAAGCCTAGTTGAACCAATTTCAAAGGTTACCTTTAACCCCCCCCTCAGGTGTTGCAAGGTACAAGAGCCACACCTTGAACAGCATTAATGATGCACAAGTCAAAGGTTGCTCTATTTAATTTTGCTCCTTGCACACGCTGAATTAAACACGTACACTATTTAGCCCATTATACTGTCAAACAGTTGTGGAGGCGTGACTTGTCTTTTTAACGAGACGCAGCACAGGTGTCAAAATTTGCACCTAGGTACTGGGCGCAGATTCCTGAGCGTTGTTATTTGCTGTACAGGAGTCTGCGCTCTTGTGTTATCCCTTGGCAATACCCTGTTAGTGCAGGCCGTCTCATGACCTCATTTCATGTTGGCCGGTGCGGTTAACGATGGCCATAAATCCCAGACCCACAGTGGCTTTTCCTAAAGTCACACTGCGGTGCTGGGATTCGTGGCCTTGTGCAGTAAATATGTTCGCCGCTCACACATGTCCTTACACCTGCTTCAGACTGGGCGGCCTCAGCTGATCCCTTATCGCATGCCGCGGCCATGAGGCCGCACAGTCAGAAGAAGGCGGAAGGAGGGGAGTGAAAACAGGGGAACATATGCACTGCTCGTGCCCATCAATCACACCCTCGCAGTCAAAATATATGAGACAACGGGGGGCGTTGTGTCGGGCAGGGGGGACGCACAGGCACAGCCAGCCAACCAATGATGTCAGGAGACGGGCAGCGCTAACAATGGGGGTGCTGCGTGTCATTAAAAAGGAAAGTCACACCTCAGGGACATTGTAATGGTCTGTAATGAGACACATTTTGTACTTGTTGAGTTCCACGTGTGCAAGGAGAAAAAGTCAGCCACCTTGTACAAATGCAGCAGTACTGCTGTACAAGGTGGCTGTTATACATAGAAACACCTGGGGGGGTGGGGGGCAGGCTCCCTTCAATTTCAGTTCATGTGCCTGCGTGGCGTTTGCAGGTCACGTTGCAAGCTACACAGCAGGGGAACAGCTGGCGTTGCTGAACCCCACTGACACATTGACTGGTGTTTTTCTCTGTGCAGATTGCATGTCCGGGCAAAAACTAGCGGTGTTAGAGCCCAGGGTCAGCAGGAGGAGGAGGAGAGGAGCAAAGTGTAGGCCGAAGCCTGCACTGGTGGCAGCTTTTGTTCTGTTGTGCCAGCGTGGCTTGTGCTGGACACGTTGCCGACTACACAGCAGGGGAACAGCTGGCGGTGCTGAACCCCACTAACACATTGGCTGGTGTTTTTCTCTGTGCAGCTAGCATTTCCGGGCAAAAACTAGCGGTGTTTGAGCCCAGGGTCAGCAGGAGGAGTAGAGGAGCAGAGTGTAGGCCGAAGCCTAGTTGAACCAATTTCAAAGGTTACCTTAAACCCCCCCCTCAGGTGTTGCAAGGTACAAGAGCCACACCTTGAACAGCATTAATGATGCACAAGTCAAAGGTTGCTCTATTTAATTTTGCTCCTTGCACACGCTGAATTAAACACGTACACTATTTAGCCCATTATACTGTCAAACAGTTGTGGAGGCGTGACTTGTCTTTTTAACGAGACGCAGCACAGGTGTCAAAATTTGCACCTAGGTACTGGGCGCAGATTCCTGAGCGTTGTTATTTGCTGTACAGGAGTCTGCGCTCTTGTGTTATCCCTTGGCAATACCCTGTTAGTGCAGGCCGTCTCATGACCTCATTTCATGTTGGCCGGTGCGGTTAACGATGGCCATAAATCCCAGACCCACAGTGGCTTTTCCTAAAGTCACACTGCGGTGCTGGGATTCGTGGCCTTGTGCAGTAAATATGTTCGCCGCTCACACATGTCCTTACACCTGCTTCAGACTGGGCGGCCTCAGCTGATCCCTTATCGCATGCCGCGGCCATGAGGCCGCACAGTCAGAAGAAGGCGGAAGGAGGGGAGTGAAAACAGGGGAACATATGCACTGCTCGTGCCCATCAATCACACCCTCGCAGTCAAAATATATGAGACAACGGGGGGCGTTGTGTCGGGCAGGGGGGACGCACAGGCACAGCCAGCCAACCAATGATGTCAGGAGACGGGCAGCGCTAACAATGGGGGTGCTGCGTGTCATTACAAAGGAAAGTCACACCTCAGGGACATTGTAATGGTCTCTAATGAGACACATTTTGTACGTGTTGAGTTCCACGTGGGCAAGGAGAAAAAGTCAGCCACCTCGTACAAATGCAGCAGTACTGCTGTACAAGGTGGCTGATATACATAGAAACACCTGTGGGTGGGGGGCAGGCTCCCTTCAATTTCAGTTCATGTGCCTGCGTGGCGTTTGCAGGTCACGTTGCAAGCTACACAGCAGGGGAACAGCTGGCGTTGCTGAACCCCACTAACACATTGGCTGGTGTTTTTCTCTGTGCAGCTAGCATGTCCGGGCAGAAACTGGCGTTGTTTGAGCCCAGGGTCAGCAGGAGGAGGAGAGGAGCAAAGTGTAGGCCGAAGCCTGCACTGGTGGCAGCTTTTGGTCGGTTGTGCCAGCGTGGCTTGTGCTGGACACGATGCCGGCTACACAGCGGGGGAACAGCAGGCGGTGCTGAACCCCACTAACACATTGGCTGGTGTTTTTCTCTGTGCAGCTAGCATGTCCGGGCAGAAACTGGCGTTGTTTGAGCCCAGGGTCAGCAGGAGGAGGAGAGGAGCAAAGTGTAGGCCGAAGCCTGCACTGGTGGCAGCTTTTGGTCGGTTGTGCCAGCGTGGCTTGTGCTGGACACGTTGCCGACTACACAGCAGGGGAACAGCTGGCGGTGCTGAACCCCACTAACACATTGGCTGGTGTTTTTCTCTGTGCAGCTAGCATTTCCGGGCAAAAACTAGCGGTGTTTGAGCCCAGGGTCAGCAGGAGGAGTAGAGGAGCAGAGTGTAGGCCGAAGCCTAGTTGAACCAATTTCAAAGGTTACCTTTAACCCCCCCCTCAGGTGTTG
Source organism: Ranitomeya imitator (assembly GCF_032444005.1). Lineage (NCBI taxonomy): Eukaryota > Metazoa > Chordata > Amphibia > Anura > Dendrobatidae > Ranitomeya > Ranitomeya imitator. Next base: position 48,935,072 of record NC_091284.1, on the reverse strand, counting down.
CAAGGTACAAGAGCCACACCTTGTGCAGCATTAATGCTGCACAAGTAAAAGGTTGCTCTATTTGTTTTGCTCCTTGCACACGCTGACTAAAACACGTACACTATTTAGCCCATTATACTGTCAAACAGTTGTGGAGGCGTGACTTGTCTTTTTAACGAGACGCAGCACAGGTGTCAAAATTTGCACCTAGGTACTGGGCGCAGATTCCTGAGCGTTGTTATTTGCTGTACAGGAGTCTGCGCTATTGTGATCCCTTGGCCATGCGCTGTGAGCGCTTCCTGTCTTCTGACCTCATTTCATGTCGGCCGTTGCGGTTAGCGATGGACATGAATCCCAGACCCACAGTGTGTTTTTAAAAAATCACACTGCGGTGCTGGGATTCGTGCCCTGGTGCACTAAATATGTTTGCCGCTCACACATGTCCTTACACCTGCTTCAGACTGGGCGGCCTCATCTGATCCCTTATCGCCTGCCGCGGCCATGAGGACACCCAGTCTGAAGAAGGCGGAAGGAGATGAGTGAACACAGGCAAACATATGCACTGCACATGCCCATCAATCACACCCTCGCTGTCCAAAAAAATAAGACACCGAGGGCCGTTGTTTCGAGCAGGGGAGATGCACAGGCGCAGCCAGCTAACCAATGATGTCAAAAGACGGGCAGCGCTAACAAGGGTGGTGCTGCGTGTCATTACAAAGGAAAGTCACACCTCAGGGACATTGTAATGGTCTCTAATGAGACACATTTTGTACGTGTTGAGTTCCACGTGGGCAAGGAGAAAAAGTCAGCCACCTCGTACAAATGCAGCAGTACTGCTGTACAAGGTGGCTGATATACATAGAAACACCTGTGGGTGGGGGGCAGGCTCCCTTCAATTTCAGTTCATGTGCCTGCGTGGCGTTTGCAGGTCACGTTGCAAGCTACACAGCAGGGGAACAGCTGGCGTTGCTGAACCCCACTGACACATTGACTGGTGTTTTTCTCTGTGCAGATTGCATGTCCGGGCAAAAACTAGCGGTGTTAGAGCCCAGGGTCAGCAGGAGGAGGAGGAGAGGAGCAAAGTGTAGGCCGAAGCCTGCACTGGTGGCAGCTTTTGGTCGGTTGTGCCAGCGTGGCTTGTGCTGGACACGATGCCGGCTACACAGCGGGGGAACAGCAGGCGGTGCTGAACCCCACTAACACATTGGCTGGTGTTTTTCTCTGTGCAGCTAGCATGTCCGGGCAGAAACTGGCGTTGTTTGAGCCCAGGGTCAGCAGGAGGAGGAGAGGAGCAGAGTGTAGGCCGAAGCCTAGTTGAACCAATTTCAAAGGTTACCTTTAACCCCCCCCTCAGGTGTTGCAAGGTACAAGAGCCACACCTTGTGCAGCATTAATGCTGCACAAGTAAAAGGTTGCTCTATTTGTTTTGCTCCTTGCACACGCTGACTAAAACACGTACACTATTTAGCCCATTATACTGTCAAACAGTTGTGGAGGCGTGACTTGTCTTTTTAACGAGACGCAGCACAGGTGTCAAAATTTGCACCTAGGTACTGGGCGCAGATTCCTGAGCGTTGTTATTTGCTGTACAGGAGTCTGCGCTATTGTGATCCCTTGGCCATGCGCTGTGAGCGCTTCCTGTCTTCTGACCTCATTTCATGTCGGCCGTTGCGGTTAGCGATGGACATGAATCCCAGACCCACAGTGTGTTTTTAAAAAATCACACTGCGGTGCTGGGATTCGTGCCCTGGTGCACTAAATATGTTTGCCGCTCACACATGTCCTTACACCTGCTTCAGACTGGGCGGCCTCATCTGATCCCTTATCGCCTGCCGCGGCCATGAGGACACCCAGTCTGAAGAAGGCGGAAGGAGATGAGTGAACACAGGCAAACATATGCACTGCACATGCCCATCAATCACACCCTCACTGTCCAAAAAAATAAGACACCGAGGGCCGTTGTTTCGAGCAGGGGAGATGCACAGGCGCAGCCAGCTAACCAATGATGTCAAAAGACGGGCAGCGCTAACAAGGGTGGTGCTGCGTGTCATTACAAAGGAAAGTCACACCTCAGGGACATTGTAATGGTCTCTAATGAGACACATTTTGTACGTGTTGAGTTCCACGTGGGCAAGGAGAAAAAGTCAGCCACCTCGTACAAATGCAGCAGTACTGCTGTACAAGGTGGCTGATATACATAGAAACACCTGTGGGTGGGGGGCAGGCTCCCTTCAATTTCAGTTCATGTGCCTGCGTGGCGTTTGCAGGTCACGTTGCAAGCTACACAGCAGGGGAACAGCTGGCGTTGCTGAACCCCACTGACACATTGACTGGTGTTTTTCTCTGTGCAGATTGCATGTCCGGGCAAAAACTAGCGGTGATAGAGCCCAGGGTCAGCAGGAGGAGGAGGAGAGGAGCAAAGTGTAGGCCGAAGCCTGCACTGGTGGCAGCTTTTGGTCGGTTGTGCCAGCGTGGCTTGTGCTGGACACGATGCCGGCTACACAGCGGGGGAACAGCAGGCGGTGCTGAACCCCACTAACACATTGGCTGGTGTTTTTCTCTGTGCAGCTAGCATGTCCGGGCAGAAACTGGCGTTGTTTGAGCCCAGGGTCAGCAGGAGGAGGAGAGGAGCAGAGTGTAGGCCGAAGCCTAGTTGAACCAATTTCAAAGGTTACCTTTAACCCCCCCCTCAGGTGTTGCAAGGTACAAGAGCCACACCTTGTGCAGCATTAATGCTGCACAAGTAAAAGGTTGCTCTATTTGTTTTGCTCCTTGCACACGCTGACTAAAACACGTACACTATTTAGCCCATTATACTGTCAAACAGTTGTGGAGGCGTGACTTGTCTTTTTAACGAGACGCAGCACAGGTGTCAAAATTTGCACCTAGGTACTGGGCGCAGATTCCTGAGCGTTGTTATTTGCTGTACAGGAGTCTGCGCTATTGTGATCCCTTGGCCATGCGCTGTGAGCGCTTCCTGTCTTCTGACCTCATTTCATGTCGGCCGTTGCGGTTAGCGATGGACATGAATCCCAGACCCACAGTGTGTTTTCAAACAATCACACTACGTGGCTGGGATTCGTGGCCTTGTGCAGTAAATAGGTTTGCCGCTTACACATGTCCTTACACCGGCTCCAGACTGGGCGGCCTCAGCTGATCCCTTATCGCCTACCACGGCCAGGAGGCCGCACAGTCTGAAGAAGGCGGAAGGAGATGAGTTAAGACAGGCGAACATATGCACTGCTCGTGCCCATAAACCACACCCTCGCTGACAAAATAAATATGACAACGAGGGGCGTTGTTTCTAGCAGGGCGGATGCACAGGCGCAGCCAGCTAACCATGATGACAAAAGACGGGAAACGCTACCAAGGGGGGTGCTGCGTATCATTACAAAGGAAAGTCACACCTCAGGGACAGTGGAATGGTCTCAATGAGACACATTTTGTACGTGTTGAGTTCCACGTGGGCAAGGAGAAAAAGTCAGCCACCTTGTACAAATGCAGCAGTACTGCTGTACTAGGTGGCTGTTATACATAGAAACACCTGGGGGGGTGGGGCCAGGTTCCCTTTTAATTTCAGTTCCTGTGCCTGCATGGCGTTTGCAGGTCACGTTGCCGGCTACACAGCAGGGGAACAGCTGGCGTTGCTGAACCCCACTAACACATTGGCTGGTGTTTTTCTCTGTGCAGCTAGCACTTCCGGGCAAAAACTAGCGGTGTTTGAGCCCAGGGTCAGCAGGAGGAGGAGAGGAGCAGAGTGTAGGCCGAAGCCTGCACTGGTGGCAGCTTTTGTTCTGTTGTGCCAGCGTGGCTTGTGCTGGACACGTTGCCGACTACACAGCAGGGGAACAGCTGGCGGTGCTGAACCCCACTGACACATCACCTAGTGTTTTTTTCTGTGTAGACAACACTTCCAGGTGGCAACTGACAGTGTTGAAACCCAGGGAATCAAAGAGGAGCAGAGTGTAGGCCGAAGCCTGCAGTGGAGCAAGTTGAAAGGGAACCTTTAACCCCCCCCCCCAGGCATTTGTTGCTGAAAGAGCCATCTTGTACAGCAGTAATACTGCACATGGAAAATGGTGGCTCCGAAAATTATGCTCCTTGCAAACGCTGAAGTACACACTCATATAATGTGTCCCCTCACACCGTCAAACCATCCCGGAAGTGGGACTTTCCTTTGTAATGTGACACAGCACAGCCGTCATTCCAACCCCCTTGGTGCCGGGCACCACCTCCTCAACGTTGTTTGGTTCTGTCACGGAGCCCGCACTGTAATGTTATCCCTTGGCCATGCACAGTTAGCGGTGCCCGTCTTCTGACATCATGTAGGTGTCAGGCTGGCAGTGCCTGTGCGTCCAAGCTGCCCGAGATCCAACCTTGCAGTGTCATCTAATGTAGTCCCACTGCGGGCCAGGGATCCATGGGCATGCGCAGTGCATATCATCGCCTCTCACTCACCTCCTTCCTGCTTCTTCAGACTGTGCGGCGTCACGGCCGTGGCATGCTATTAGGGATCAGCTGACGCCGCCTAGTCTGAAGAAGCGTGAAGAAGGGGAGTGAGAGGCTAGTATATGCACTGCGCATGGCCATGGATACCAGGCCCACTGTGGGATCACATTAGACGACACTGCGAGGTGTGATTTCGGGCAGCGTGGACGCACAGGCGCAGCCAGGACGACAACAAATGATGTCAGAGGACGGGCAGCGCAAACTGTGCATGGCCAAGGGATAACATAACAGCGCAGGGTCCATGACGGAATCAAACAACGCTAAGGAGGCAGCGCACGGTGCCAAGGGGGTAGCAATGACGGCTGTGCTGTGTCACATTACAAAGGAAAGTCCCACCTCCGGGACGGTTGGACGGTGTGAGGGGACACATTACATGAGTGTGTAGTTCAGCGTTTGCAAGGAGCATAATTTCAAGAGCGACCTTTCCCTTGTGCAGTATTAGTGCTGCACATGGTGGCTCTTTCAGTAACAAACGCCTAGGGGGGGGGGGGGGACAGGTCCCCTTACATTTTAGTTGTGCCAGCGTGGCGGTCGCATGACACGTTGCCGGATACACAGCTGGGGATCAGCTGACGTTACTGAACCCCAATAACAGAGGAGCGACTGTTGACTGTGCACACAGCACTTCCAGGCACCAACTGGCGGTGTTAGAGCCCAGGGACAGCAGGAGGAGCAGATTGGAGGTATTGCCGCACACACAGCTGGGGATCAGCTGACGTTACTGAACCCCAATAACAGAGGAGCGACTGTTGACTGTGCACACAGCACTTCCAGGCACCAACTGGCGGTGTTAGAGCCCAGGGACAGCAGGAGGAGCAGAGGAACAGAGTGTAGGCCGAAGCCTGATTGGAGCAAGTTGAAAGGAAACCTTTAACCCCCCCCCCCCAAGACGTTTGTAGCTGAAAGAGCCATGTTGTGCAGCACTAAGGATGCAAAAGGAAAAGGTTGCTCTTTTAATTATGCTCCTTGCAAACACCGAAGTAAACACTAAAAATGTGTCCCTTTATACCGTTAAACCGTTCCGGAGGTGCGAATTTCCTTCGTAATGGGACACAGCACAGCTGTCATTCCTATCCCCTTGATGCCGTGCGCTGCCTCCTCAGCGTTGTTTTAAGCTGCCACGGAGCCTGCGCTGTTCTGTTAGCCCTTGGCCATGCCCAATTAGCGCTGCCTGTCTTCTGACATAATTTGGTGTCAGGCTGTCAGTGCCTGTGCGTCCACGCTGCTCCAGATCCCACCTCGCAGTCTCATCTAACGTAATCCCACTGCGGGCCTTGGAACCATGGGCATGCACAGTGCATAACCTCGACTCTCACTCCCCTCCTTCCCTCTTCTTCAGACTGTGCGGTGTCACGGCCGTGGCATGCTAGGGATCAGCTGACGGCGCACAGTCTAAAGAAGGCGGAGGGAAATGAGCGAGAGCCCGAGGGGAAGATATGCACTGCGCATGCCCATGGATCCCAGGCCCGCAGTGTGACTCAATCAGAAGACACTGCGAGGCGGGATCTCGGGCACCGCGGCCGCACAGGCGCAGCCAGCCTGACACCAAATTATGTCAGAAGACAGGCAGCGCAAATAGGGCATGCCCAAGGGATAACAGAACAGCGCAGGCTCCGTGACAGCTTAAAACAACGCTGAGGAGGCAGCGCATGGCACCAAGGGGGTAGGAATGACGGCTGTGCTGCGTCACATTACGAAGGAAAGTCCCAGCTCCGGGACGGTATAACGGTATCAGTGAACACATTTTATAAGTGTTAAGTTCTGCGTGTGCAAAGAGCTAAAAAAAAAGAGCTACCTTTTCCTTGTGCAGCATTACTGCTGCACAAGATGGCTCTTTCAGTAACAAACGACGGGGGGGGGGGGGGGGGGACAGGTTCCCTTACATTTAGGTTGTTGTGCCAGCGTGGCGGTCGCAGGACACATTGCCGGCTACACAGCTGGGGATCAGCTGACGTTACTGAAACCCAATAACACTGGGTCGTATGTTTTTACTGTGCAGCCTGCACTTCTGAGCCGCAACTGGCGGTGTTGGAGCCCAGGAATAGCAGTTCAGGTGGTAGAAAGATGAACACAGCAGGAGACCTGGATGACACCCAATTACTTAATCAGGCAGAGGAGTGGCAAATTCCTGCGAGATCCAGGCCTGGTTCATTTTCAGGAAAGTAAGCCGGTCAACGTTATCGGAGGATAGTCGCATGCGACGGTCTGTTAGTACACCACCTGCGGCACTAAAGACACGTTCCGATAAGACACTAGCCGCAGGGCAAGCCAGCACCTCCAATGCATACTGGCTTAGCTCTGGCCATGTATCCAGCTTAGAGACCCAAAACTTGAACGGGGAAGAGCCGTCTGGGAGTACAGTAAGAGGGCAAGCCATGTAGTCTGTCACCATCTGACGGAACCGTTGCCTCCTGCTGACTGGAGCCGCCGGTGATGGTGTAGACATTTGGGGCGGGCACACAAAAGTGTGCCAGAGTTGTGCCATACTGGGCTTGCCTTGGGCAGAGGCACTGCTTCTGCTCCCTCTTTGGGCAGAGCCTCCCCCACTGCCTCGACGCACTGAGCTGCTTTGTAAAGCACTAGCAGCACTCCTCTCAGTTGGACAGGAGAAGATGATGGAATTCACCAGTGTGTCGTGGTACTCCCGCAATTTACGCTCCCGGGTCAACGCAGGGATGAGGTTTTGGACGTTGTCCCGGTAGCGAGGATCGAGGAGGGTGAACACCCAATAATCAGGCATGTTGAGAATGTGGTCGATGCGGCGGTCGTTTCTCAGGCACTGCAGCATGAAATCCACCATGTGCTGCAGAGTGCCAACCGGCCCAGAAACGCTGTCCCCTGCTTGAGACATGATCTCTGCCCGCTCGTCATCACCCCACCCTCGCTGTACACACTGACCACTGGACAATTGTGTCGCTCCCTCCTCTGGACGGAGCTCTTCCTCCTCCATTGACTCCTCCTCATCCTCCTCACAAATTGGCCCCTGCGTACCCCTTTGTGAGGAACCACGTGGCGCTGACTCTCCAGAAGCTGATGGAAAAGGTGACTCCTCATCCTCCACCTCTTCCACCACATCATCCCTTAACCCTTGCAAAGTTTGCTGAAGCAGGCAGATAAGGGGGACAGTCATGCTGACTAGTGCATCATCTGCACTTGCCATCCGCGTGGAATAATCAAAAGGACGCAAAACCTGGCAGACGTCCTTCATAGTGGCCCACTCTGTGGTTGTGAAGTCTGATCGGCGCTGACTGCGACTTCTTTGCGCCTGATGCAGCTGGTACTCCATAACTGCTTGCTGCTGCTCACACAACCGCTCCAACATATGTAACGTGGAATTCCACCGGGTAGGTAGGTCACATATGATGCGGTGTTCCGGAAGGCGGAATCGGCGCTGCAGAGCAGCAATGCGGGATCTGGCCAAGCTGGAACGCCGCAAGTGAGCACACTCTAGGCGGACCTTGTGCAGCAGGGCATCAAGATCCGGATAGTCCCTCAGAAAACTCTGCACAACCAAATTGAGCACATGTGCCAGACATGGGATGTGAGTGAGGTTGCCAAGGGCCAAAGCTGCCACCAGATTTCGGCCATTGTCACACACTACCATGCCTGGCTGGAGATTCGCTGGCAGTAACCACACATCGCTCTCCTGCTTTATGGCATTCCAGAGCTCCTGCGCTGTGTGGCTTCGATGCCCCAATGAAACTAGTTTCAAGACGGCCTGCTGACGTTTGGCCACGGCTGTGCTCATGTCGGTCATAGGTAAACGTTCACGGGTCCATGTGGGGGTGGACTGTGACGGATCCTGCAGAGAGGAATCAGAGGAACTGGTGTAAGAGGAGGAGTCGATGCGTACAGACTGGATTCCTGCAATCCTTGGAGTGGGCAGGACACGTCCTGCGCCACTCGCACGATCTGTACCTGGCTCAACAACATTAACCCAATGGGCAGTGAGGGAAACATATCGCCCCTGTCCATGCTGACTGGTCCACGCATCGGTGGTGAGGTGGACCTTGCTACTGACGGCGTTCAGTAGCGCATGTTTTATGTTTGCCTCAACATGCCTGTGCAGGGCAGGGACAGCCTGCCTGCTGAAGTAAAAGCGGCTGGGCACCTTGTACTGTGGGACTGCCAATGCCATCAAGTCACGGAAGCTGTCAGTCTCCACCAGCCTGAACGAGAGCATTTCCAGGGACAACAGTTTGGCAATGCCTGCATTCAGAGCCTGTGCTCGGGGGTGGTTGGCCGAGAATGCCCGCCTTTTCTCCCATGCCTGTACTACCGATGGCTGTAGAGTAGACTGGGAGTGTGAGGATGACTGGGAAGGTGGTGCTGTGGGTGGAATTACACAAGGTCTCTGGGAGGAAGCCAAACCAGCTGTGCGTGAGCTGGAGGAAGAGGCAACACGAGCTGAAGAGGTGGTAGCTGCCGCTGTTGGTTGGCCTACATCTTCAGTGTGTTTCTGTAACTCCACCGCGTGCCTGGTCCGCACATGTTTCCACATATTTGTGGTATTGAGGTTGCTGACATTTTTCCCTCTTTTTACTTTATGATGACACAGCTTGCATTTGACAAAACAAATGTCATCTGCAACTGTGTCAAAAAAGGACCAGGCACTGCAAGTCTTGGGAGCGCCCTTTTTGGCTTTGGAAAGAGACAGGCTCCTAACGGGTGCCAAAGTGGAGGCTACAGGCTCCGCAGTCTTCCCCCTCCCTCTCCCTCTTTGGCCCGTAAGAGGAAGCTCTTCCTCTGAGCTGCTCCCACCACCTTCCTGTTCCTCACGCCACGATGGGTCAAGGACCTCATCATCTCCACTACCCTCTGCCACCAACTGCTCCTCCTGGGTAGTCTCAGCAGCACAGTACGCACGAGAAAGCGGCACCTGAGTTTCATCATCAGATGCGTACTGCGCTGTGGTCACCGGAGGCACTGGCCCACCTGCCTCTTCAGAGTCAGAGAGAAAAAGGTGTTGGGCATCACTGCACACTGCCTCTTCTTCCATTTCTCCAATGCTGCTTGGCTGGCCCCCTGTTTCCAAGCCAAGAGATTCAGAGAACAGAAGTAGAGACGGCTCCTGTCCTGGGCTCTCTGACTGCCTGGCCAATTTGGCAGGTGGTGAAGAGACAGATGGCTGCTCTCCAGTGCTCTGTGCCTGAGAGGATGTGGCACTAACTGAAGTCGATGCCGAGGCGTTAGCTGCCATCCACCCGACAACGGCTTCAATTTGGTCTTCACGCAGCAGCGGTGCACGGCGCTCTCCGACAAAGCTGCGCATGAAGGACTGTTCCCTGCTGAAACTGAGTGACGACGAGTCACCGGCGCCCGCAGCAGGCACAGAATCACCACGTCCTCTCCCTGCTCCTCTCCCTGCTCCGCGCCCACGCCCACATGCCTTACTCCCTGCCCTCTTCATCTTGGTTGACAGATAAAGATAAGCAGAAAAGTACTAAGGCCTTAGTGTGCTTATTCCTGTAATGCTCCTCCTAACAGGTGTAAGAAACACTAATGTTGTAAATTGTGGACTAAACTTTATTATTTTTCAAATGTGGCCTACACAAGTGTAAGTTGTGTTTGGTGAACTTAACCTTTTTTTTGGTGCAGATCGGGCTACAGAGCTAGTTTAAATCACACGGAGACCGTGCAGACAGCCGTAAACGGCGCTGCAAGGCCAAGAAACCCTCCTCTAGGTTATCCTATATAGTGTTTTTCCACTATTTAGCTGGATACAAGTGGAAAGACACTAATAGGAATTTTTTTTTTCAAATTTTAAACTGGCTGCACTATTTGAAAAAAAGGAAATTGTTTTTCAAGGTATGAGGCAGTAACGCACCCTGAGCTGAATCCAACCGGCTATGGCTGCACACAGACTACAGGGCGAGCTGGGCTCACACGGAGACCGTGCAGACAGCCGTAAACGGCGCTGCAAGGCCAAAAAACCCTCCTCTAGGTTATCCTATATAGTGTTTTTCCACTATTTAGCTGGATACGAGTGGAAAGACACTAATAGGAATTTTTTTTTTCAAATTTTAAACAGGCTGCACTATTTGAAAAAAAGGAAAATTTTTCTCAAGGTATGAGCCAGTAACGAACCCTGAGCTGAATCCAACCGGCTATGGCTGCACACAGACTACAGGGCGAGCTGGGCTCACACGGAGACCGTGCAGACAGCCGTAAACGGCGCTGCAAGGCCAAAAAACCCTCCTCTAGGTTATCCTATATAGTGTTTTTCCACTATTTAGCTGGATACGAGTGGAAAGACACTAATAGGAATTTTTTTTTTCAAATTTTAAACAGGCTGCACTATTTGAAAAAAAGGAAAATTTTTCTCAAGGTATGAGCCAGTAACGAACCCTGAGCTGAATCCAACCGGCTATGGCTGCACACAGACTACAGGGCGAGCTGGGCTCACACGGAGACCGTGCAGACAGCCGTAAACGGCGCTGCAAGGCCAAAAAACCCTCCTCTAGGTTATCCTATATAGTGTTTTTCCACTATTTAGCTGGATACGAGTGGAAAGACACTAATAGGAATTTTTTTTTTCAAATTTTAAACAGGCTGCACTATTTGAAAAAAAGGAAAATTTTTCTCAAGGTATGAGCCAGTAACGAACCCTGAGCTGAATCCAACCGGCTATGGCTGCACACAGACTACAGGGCGAGCTGGGCTCACACGGAGACCGTGCAGACAGCCGTAAACGGCGCTGCAAGGCCCAAAAACCCCCCTCTAGGTTATCCTATGTAGTGTTTTTCCACAATAGAGCTGGAGACTGGTGGAAAAACACTAATAGGAAATTTGAGAAAAAATGTGCAGCAGGCTGCACTAAGAGCAAAAAAGAACAACTGTGTGAGGCAGTGTGAACCCCCCCTGAGCTGAATACAACCGGGTATATGGCTGCACACAGACTACAGAGTGAGCTGCACACACACACACACAGAGACCTTGCAGAACGCTGTTAAAACAGCGCTGCAAGGCAAGAGCAAGGTGAACAGTGAAGAACACACAGCGTTTTGCTAAATTAGCCTTTGGAAAGGAAAATAAAGCAATTAGCTAGCTCAACTGGCCCTCAGTTAGAACACAGCGTCCTGTCCCTAACTGAAATCACAGCAGAGTGAGCGCAAAATGGCGGCAGCGCTTTTTTATAGTGCAGAGTGACATCATTTCAGCAGCCAATCCAAGCCTTGCCAGTACTTACATGCCCACCATGCTAAACAGGATGTGCCCACACTTTCATTCATTCCTCATTGGCTGCTGCGTTCAATTTGAATTCTGGGAACTTCCGATTCCGGTATCCGATACGCGGGAAGTATCGGAATTCAGTATCGGAATTCCGATACCGCAAATATCGGCCGATACCCGATACTTGCGGTATCGGAATGCTCAACACTACTTACGTATCCTCAAAAGGGACACACGCATAACAAAAATGATGAACGATGACGATTACTGGTTGGCCTGCCTCCTTGATCCTCGCTATAAAGGCAAATTGCAAAATATAATGCCACATGAGAACTTGGAACTAATATTAGCAACCAAACAATCAACTCTTGTTGACCGTTTGCTTCTGGCATTCCCTGCACACAGCGCCCGTGATCGTTCTAACACGAGCTGCAGGGGCCAGCAGACCAGAGGTGTTAGAGGGGCAGAAATCAGAAGTGTAGTTGGCCAGAGGGGTTTTCTGACCAGGTTGTGGAGTGATTTTGCTATGACCGCAGACAGGACAGGTACTGCAGCATCAATTCAAAGTGACAGGAGACAACATTTGTCCAGTATGGTTACTAACTATTTTTCATCCCTTATCGACGTTCTCCCTCAACCGTCATTCCCATTTGATTACTGGGCATCAAAATTAGACACCTGGCCAGAATTGGCTGAATATGCATTGCAGGAGCTTGCTTGCCCGGCAGCTAGTGTCCTATCAGAAAGAGTATTCAGTGCTGCAGGTTCAATACTAACAGAAAAAAGGACTCATCTGGCTACCCAAAATGTAGATGATCTAACCTTCATTAAAATGAACCACAACTGGATTTCGAAATCTTTTGCCCCACCTTGCCCGGCTGACACCTAGCATTCCTATGTAAAGGTCTTGCCTGTGGACTATTCTGAACGACTTTTCCAATCTCGTAATTTGCAGCACCTGATTGTCCAGCATCCGACATGTTAACACCTCCCTAAATGGCCAAAGTCCCCACACGGGGCCGTGGTATCGCCACTTGGCGCCAGCACACCCGTGAGAGTACTGTTTGTCTGAAGAGGTGGGTGTGCCCGCTTTTGGTCGACGGCACTGCCACTAGGTCCCTCATAGTACAATAAAGTGTCTGGCGGTGGTGGTGCGCACCCAACGTCAGACACACCGTTGTAATATGAGGGGCCCTGGGCCTGTACCGCCGGCCACAAGACAGTCCCCCCCCCAGGTCAAACAGTGCTCTACCACTTGAAAAATTTTCTCTCACAGCTCTACCAATGTTTAGTCTATGCGCTGACATCCTTCAATGCCTGCCACTGACAATACTATTGTATTGACATTTTTCTTATGTTAGGCATTCGAAGCCTGTCTGCGGTCACTCCTTCCACTAGGCCTCCACTGACCTGTCTACTGCTGCCCGGGTTCCCCTGGAACCAATTTTAAATTGCCTACAGCCAGCCCAATTTATTATGTTAGGGCTTCGAAGCCTGTCTGCGGTCCCTCCTTCCACTAGGCCTCCACTGACCTGTCTACTGCTGCCCGGGTTCCCCTGGAACCAATTTTAAATTGCCTACAGCCCGCCCAATTTATTATGTTAGGGCTTCGAAGCCTGTCTGCGGTCCCTCCTTCCACTAGGCCTCCACTGACCTGTCTACTGCTGCCCGGGTTCCCCTGGAACCAATTTTTATTTGCCTACAGCCAGCCCAATTTATTATGTTAGGGCTTCGAAGCCTGTCTGCGGTCCCTCCTTCCACTAGGCCTCCACTGACCTGTCTACTGCTGCCCGGGTTCCCCTGGAACCAATTTTAAATTGCCTACAGCCAACCCAATTTATTATGTTAGGGCTTCGAAGCCTGTCTGCGGTCCCTCCTTCCACTAGGCCTCCACTGACCTGTCTACTGCCGCCCGTGTACCCCTTGAACCAACATCAGAAAATATAAAAATAAGTATTTTGCTTATAAAAAAGAAAATACTGGAGAGATATCAAATGCAGACATTTTAACATTAAAAACAAACACATACAACAAAAATCTGGTACAGTACTAAAAATGGCCACCAGCTACAATAACTTTCTCCTGCAAGTAGTTAACTGAAAGTTTTTTTCAATTTAAAACACAGATATGGCATCCACCGAGTGTTGTCCTGTCGCGTCTTCTTTATATTATTGCCAAGAAGATGCAAAACAATGAAAATAATAAAATCATTATTTACCAAAAAAATAGAGTAAGTCAAAACCACATTGCAAATAAAAGTTCATTACAAATAAAGAAGCAGGGCGCGTCCGAGGGTGAGTATATACCTAATAAGAATATAATCACCCTCGGACGCGCCCTGCTTCTTTCCGACAGCCTTCCTTCCTAAGAATCAGCCCTTCCGTGGTGTAGAGAGAGGGTGTGTTACACTCCAAGGTGTTCCCCAGGTTGCCTTTCCTGAGCTTCGATCTTCATGCTCTCGTTTAGTAGTTGTCGGAAAGTAGGCTGCATTAGGCCTACAAAATGGGTATGGGGTGGAGAGAGATGGTGTGTTACACTCCAAGGTGTTCTCCAGGTTTCCTCGCCATTGCTTCGATCTTCCGACTCTCGTTTAGTAGTTGTAGAAAACTACACTGCATTAGGCCTACAAAATGGGTATCGGGTGGAGAGAGATGGTGTGTTACACTCCAAGGTGTTCCCCAGGTTGCCTTGCCATTGCTTCGGTCTTCCGACTCTCGTTTAGTAGTTGTAGAAAACTACACTGCGTTAGGCCTACAAAATGGGTATGGGGTGGAGAGAGATGGTGTGTTACACTCCAAGGTGTTCCCCAGGTTGCCTTGCCATTGCTTCGGTCTTCCGACTCTCGTTTAGTAGTTGTAGAAAACTACACAGCATTAGGCCTACAAAATGGGTATGGGGTGGAGAGAGATGGTGTGTTACACTCCAAGGTGTTCTCCAGGTTTCCTCGCCATTGCTTCGATCTTCCTACTCTCGTTTAGTAGTTGTAGAAAACTACACTGCATTAGGCCTACAAAATGGGTATCGGGTGGAGAGAGATGGTGTGTTACACTCCAAGGTGTTCCCCAGGTTGCCTTGCCATTGCTTCGGTCTTCCGACTCTCGCTTAGTAGTTGTAGAAAACTACACTGCATTAGGCCTACAAAATGGGTATCGGGTGGAGAGAGATGGTGTGTTACACTCCAAGGTGTTCCCCAGGTTGCCTTGCCATTGCTTCGGTCTTCCGACTCTCGTTTAGTAGTTGTAGAAAACTACACTGCATTAGGCCTACAAAATGGGTATCGGGTGGAGAGAGATGGTGTGTTACACTCCAAGGTGTTCCCCAGGTTGCCTTGCCATTGCTTCGGTCTTCCGACTCTCGTTTAGTAGTTGTAGAAAACTACACAGCATTAGGCCTACAAAATGGGTATGGGGTGGAGAGAGATGGTGTGTTACACTCCAAGGTGTTCTCCAGGTTTCCTCGCCATTGCTTCGATCTTCCGACTCTCGTTTAGTAGTTGTAGAAAACTACACTGCATTAGGCCTACAAAATGGGTATCGGGTGGAGAGAGATGGTGTGATACACTCCAAGGTGTTCCCCAGGTTGCCTTGCCATTGCTTCGGTCTTCCGACTCTCGTTTAGTAGTTGTAGAAAACTACACTGCATTAGGCCTACAAAATGGGTATCGGGTGGAGAGAGATGGTGTGTTACACTCCAAGGTGTTCCCCAGGTTGCCTTACCATTGCTTCGGTCTTCCGACTCTCGTTTAGTAGTTGTAGAAAACTACACAGCATTAGGCCTACAAAATGGGTATGGGGTGGAGAGAGATGGTGTGTTACACTCCAAGGTGTTCTCCAGGTTTCCTCGCCATTGCTTCAATCTTCCGACTCTCGTTTAGTAGTTGTAGAAAACTACACTGCATTAGGCCTACAAAATGGGTATCGGGTGGAGAGAGATGGTGTGTTACACTCCAAAGTGTTCCCCAGGTTGCCTTGCCATTGCTTCGGTCTTCCGACTCTCGTTTAGTAGTTGTAGAAAACTACACTGCATTAGGCCTACAAAATGGGTATCGGGTGGAGAGAGATGGTGTGTTACACTCCAAGGTGTTCCCCAGGTTGCCTTGCCATTGCTTCGGTCTTCCGACTCTCATTTAGTAGTTGTAGAAAACTACACAGCATTAGGCCTACAAAATGGGTATGGGGTGGAGAGAGATGGTGTGTTACACTCCAAGGTGTTCTCCAGGATTCCTCGCCATTGCTTCGATCTTCCGACTCTCGTTTAGTAGTTGTAGAAAACTACACTGCATTAGGCCTACAAAATGGGTATCGGGTGGAGAGAGATGGTGTGTTACACTCCAAGGTGTTCCCCAGGTTGCCTTGCCATTGCTGCGGTCTTCCGACTCTCGTTTAGTAGTTGTAGAAAACTACACTGCATTAGGCCTACAAAATGGGTATCGGGTGGAGAGAGATGGTGTGTTACACTCCAAGGTGTTCCCCAGGTTGCCTTGCCATTGCTTCGGTCTTCCGACTCTCGTTTAGTAGTTGTAGAAAACTACACAGCATTAGGCCTACAAAATGGGTATGGGGTGGAGAGAGATGGTGTGTTACACTCCAAGGTGTTCTCCAGGTTTCCTCGCCATTGCTTCGATCTTCCGACTCTCGTTTAGTAGTTGTAGAAAACTACACTGCATTAGGCCTACAAAATGGGTATCGGGTGGAGAGAGATGGTGTGTTACACTCCAAGGTGTTCCCCAGGTTGCCTTGCCATTGCTTCGGTCTTCCGACTCTCGTTTAGTAGTTGTAGAAAACTACACAGCATTAGGCCTACAAAATGGGTATGGGGTGGAGAGAGATGGTGTGTTCCACTCCAAGGTGTTCTCCAGGTTGCCTTTCCTGAGCTTCTATCTTCAGGCTCTCGTTAAATTGTGGTTAAATGGAACAACTGCATTTGGCGTACTAGTTGGTTTGGGGCCTACTAACAGTGTCTGCCGCTCCTTGCTGTTCTCCTGGTTTCCTGTCCTGAAATTCCGTTTTCAGGCGCTCGTTAAGTAGTTGTTAATGTTAGACTGCATTTGGCCTACTAGTTGGGTTGGGGCCTACTATCGGTGTCTGCCACTCCTTGCTGTTCTCCTCCACTGAACAAAGCTGTGCCGCCTGTTTACTACGGTTGCCAATTTTGAACTGCATTTCGACTACTTACTGATTTGGGCCTACTCTCTGTGTCAGCCTCTCATTCCAGTTGTCCTCCACTGCAATGCCCCCTGATTAGTCCTGTGTTACCAATTTTGAACTGCATTTAGCCCACTTTATTCTTTGGGCCTATATCTGTGTTTCCTCCTCATCCTGCCCATTGCCCAGCCAGTGATAGATGAGTCTGCTGGTACATTGACCCATAACGCAACATTCCCCGTGCACGCTACACAACAACATTGTGACCCTGCTGAAAGTCAGGTTGCTCTTCCCGCATACCATACCACCTTACACGGGGACAAAGAGGAAGGTGCAGATGAAAGTGCAGGTTCCTTCATCAGGTGGGGGGAGGAATACTAGTTGGCGACGTCACTGGCACAGGGCCTCTCATAGTACGCAAAAGTGTTGCTGCCGGTGGGAGGCGCCCCCGCCGTGCAAACACACCGCTGTACTTTGAGGGGCCCTGTGCCAGTGCCAATGCCAACGAGTGGGCCCCCCCTGCTTGCTCAGGTTCACAGTACTTGCAAAGTTGAAATACTTACCTCTCCCTGCCCCACTGCCGTGACGTGGTCCAGATTTCCTGGGCCCACTAATTACTTGAACCAGCCCTACCCACCACAACTTTAGCCAAATGACCCCCAATTTCAAATGCCTTCCAATTATTATAAGGTAAATTACGCTTGACAAGCTTCATTAAGAAGAATGGATGGTTTTGACATTAAAATGGGCACTCTAGGTGTTTTCCTGGCCCCCACTCACTGCCGACTATGCTGCCCCATTGACTTGCATTGGGTTTCGTGTTTCGGTCGATCCCGACTTTACGTCATAATCGGCCGATTTCACTCGACCCGACTTTTGAGATAGTCGGGTTTCGCGAAACCCGGCTCGACTCTAAAAAGGTCAAGGTCGCTCAACTCTATTCTCCACCATTCTACTCTGGGCTCCCTTACTGCGGTGAGTAGTTTTCTGGCAGTAGTTACACCCGGGATCCCTGACAGCTTGTCTAGGGTTGAGATGTTTAGTCGATTGAAGATATGACAGGTTCTTGTGGTCCGTGATAACAGTAATAGGTTGGACTACCCCCTCCAATCATTGTTGCCATTTTTCAAACTCCCATTTAATTGCCAACAGCTCCCTATTACCCAGGTGATAATTTCTCTCAGCCGAGGATAATTTTTGGTAAAGAAGGCCCATGGATGCCATTTACCAGGGGACGGACCCTGAGACAACTCAGTCCCAACCCCCACCTCCGACACATCCACTTCTACAATGAAAGGTTAAGAAACAATGGGTTGACTGAGTATAGGAGCAGAGTCAAAACAACTCTTTAAGGATGAAAAACCCTGCTGAGCAGCATCTGACCATTTACAAAAATCAGACGCCTTCCTTGTCATGTCAGTAAGGGGTTTCATCATTACCGAATAATTTTGAATAAACTTCCGGTAAAAATTAGTAAAGCCCAGAAAACGCTGTAATGCTTTCAGGTTCTCGGGATGGTCAAATACTGCACTACCCTTAGTTAGTAAGGCCGAAAAAAGACATTTGTCTTGGACCCTTCTTCGGATCCATCCGAAAACCCAAAGAAGACAACAGGTACCCCAAAAACTGCACCTCCCGGACAGCAAAATCACATTTTTCTAGGTTGGCATAAAGCTTGTTAACACTTAATATCTGATGCACCTGTCTCACATGCCCGATGTGTCTCCAAATCAGTTGAATAAACCAAAATGTCATCCAGACAGACCACCACAAAGCTGTCCACCAAATGATGGAAAATATAATTTATGGAATGCTGGAACACCGTCGGTGCATTAGTCCGAAAGAAATAACCAGACTCTCAAAATGTTCGCCAGTGGTAGCCAGGTTATAGACCCACCTTAAATCCAACTTAGATGTCCGTTGGGGGGGGAAATCCAAACACCCCTTGTCAGAAAATACATCATCAAAATGAGAAAAAAAGACAGGAAAGGCCCCCATAGATACTGCAGAAATGGAAATGTTTACACAGTTCTCATGGCAGTAATCTCCCTACTCCACAATATTTCTTGATTACCAATCCACTATTGGATTATGTTTCACCAACCGGGGTTGTGTCTAGTCTCTGCTAGCTCAATATTTTCTTACAATGCACACTGACAGTGTGCTCTCTTGCCAGCTTGTCACTTCCCATCAGAGCAAGTGAAGGAGCGCACTGTCACTGTGCTTAACCCCGTCTTATCTCTCTAAAATGATGCGCCTAATAGAGCCACTGCACAACTATATCAGCCACACACCTCTCAGTTGCTTATAGTTTTTCATAGTGCTAAACAATACAATGCTTGGAATGTACTCTCCTCCATACCCTCAAGAAGTAGCTCTGAAAATAGGGCTAATGTTTGAAAAGGCTTGGTAGCAACAAGCCAGAACTTTTTAATATTCATATCATTTGTCTCTGCTGTTTTGTCTCCAGAAATAAGAGTATGAGTTTTGTTTGGCTTAAAAAAAAGTCTTTGAATTGCTTAATATTTTTGTGATTAGCAAACCAGTTGCAAACCACAAAAAAGAGAAAATATTTTTCACATCTGGTTCAAAAGCCATTACTTCTTCACAGTCAAAATGTTTTAGTTCACCTGTTTTGTTTTTCTTTTAAAAGGATAATTTTTAGATAGCTTAACCTTCGTCCGGCTGAGTAGGTACAATTGTAACTATTCCGTTTTAAAATTGCAATAACATTTTTTTTCGAAAAGCCGTAGAGGGCTGAAACTCCGTGACATCTCTGCAGTTTTGGTGCAGAATATATTGGCCAAATTTCAATAAAATATATATGAAGGTACAATTGTACCTCTGCAGCCTGTTAACGTTGTAAAATTATGCAGCCTGACTAAGGTTGAAAAAGCTATCACTTCTTCATTTAGCAAAGTGTAAAGTTTTTTACCACCCAAACAGGGATAATTGTTAGACCCAATTTTGTAAAAAAAAACAACAGGCCACAGCTTTTTCCATTGCTTCTTCCACCACCTGTCTATAAAACAGTAATGCATGCATCTGCCTATCCCCCCAAAAAAGATAATTTTTAGACCTTTTATGCAATCTAGGTAGCCTAAGAGGCAGTGGCGTAGCTAGAGCTTTTGCCGCCCGGGGCTGTTCCCGAGTTTGGCGCCCCCCCATGCGCGGACGGAACTCCGCCCCCACCTCCCCGCACCTTACAATGGGGCAGCGGATGCGCCGGAGACATGCATCCGCTGCCTCCGTTGTGCAAAGCGTTAAACGCTAGCGTCGGAATCTCTCCCCGACGCATTGCGACGGGGAGATTCCGACGCCAGTGTGAAAGTAGCCAGCCTAAGGCTACTTTCACACTGGCGTTTTTTTTAATACGTCGCAATGCGTCGTTTAGGGGAAAAAATGCATCCTGCAAAGTTGTTTGCAGGATGCGGTTTTGCCCCATAGAGTAACATTAGCGATGCATTGCGACGTACGGTATTGACACACGTCGCAACCGTCGTGCGACGGTTGTGCCGTGTTGTGGCGGACCGCCGGGAGCAAAAAACGTTAAATGTAACGTTTTTTGCTGCCGACGGACCGCTTTTTCAGACTGTTCATGCGTGGCCAGAACTCTCCGCCCCCACCTCCCCGCACCTCACAATGGGGCAGCGGATGCGTCGGAGAAATGCATCCGCTGCACCCGTTGTGCGGCGCATCAAACGCTAGCGTCGGAATCTCGGCCCGATGCAATGCGACGGCCGAATCCGACGCTAGTGTGAAAGTAGCCTTAGTGTTGGACTGGTCACAACATACAATATACATTTAGACAGTACCATAAGGAAGTGGTACATAAACCCTAGATGCCTGGCCCTCTCTAAAGTCACAAACCAATATTAAATTCAACATAAAAACTGTGCTTAAAAATACCTGTTAGGGACTGCAGCTGCGCAGCATGCCTGAGAGTCTGCTGCTCTGAATGAATCTGATCCGAATCTGATGTGATCTGTAGCTGCCTGCTGCTGCTGTGCATGCAGAGATCCCCAGGACCCCAGCGCAGCGAGTCTGCCTCTGATGATCTGACTGAATGAATCTTCTGATCCGATTCGAATCCGATGTGATGTGATCTGTTACTGTAGCTGCTGCTGCTGTGCAGCCAGTCAGAGATCCCCAGCGTTAGCCTTCCTGGAATCGCTGCAGTGGCAGCCGCCTCAGGAGATGTGAAAGTGAAAGTTAAAGTGAAAGTTAGGGCCGGCGGGTAATAATAAGATGCGAACACACGGGCACACGGCTTCAAGAAAATGGCCGCCGCGATCTCCAGCTGCATCCCGCGGCCATTTTCCTGAAGCCCCGGGAAGCACTACCATCATCTGCGCACGCGCGGCCTCCGTAAGATGGCCGCCGCCGCCCCACCAGCAAATGGTATAGCGCAGATAGCGCTCTCTCTCTCATCTTCTTCTTCAGCCACCGCCGGCCCACCCCCGCATTGTGCCGCCCCCTGCATTGTGCCGCCCGGGGCGGCCCGCCCCCCCCGCACCCCCCTTCCTACGCCACTGCTAAGAGGTCTTATATTGCAGTATGTTATGAAATACACTTTTGGTTATCTCTGATTATCATATGCATTCCCCTATCCAGATAAATGGAAATCATTTGAACATTATAAAGGTTATGTTTGCATTACAGGGCTCAAAACGTGTTTACGTGATATCAGGGGAACTCACCGTGTTCCATACATATTTTCCAGGCAATTATAGGCTTTTAGCTGCAAATCAAATATTGAGGGTTCAAAATATCCTCTCATCTCTACTATCTATCTATCTATCTATCTATCTATCTATCTACAGAAATCCAGAAATATCATCATATTTCATGTGCTCCAACTGGCTAAATGTCTATATAAAAATTGAAATATTGTAGGTTTGGATATTCTTTTAAGGGCTGGCATACACGGCCATATAACATAGCAACTGTGATATGATGTTTCTTACAAAGCACTCGGCCAAATGTTATAAAATGAGACTGTGAAGATCTGCTATTATTTTCTCATGCTGATTCAGCATGAGAAGATAATCACAGCATGCTACGAGTACATCCAAGAGTCATATCGCTTGCACCCATGTGTAACGAGAATGGTGCTGGGACCACTGTGTCGTGGACCGAGGAGAGCCCGGAGGGGCGTGAGTAGGCGAATACACCTAATTCTTCATTAGGCTCTCTGATGGTGGAGTTAGGCTTGGCTTAAGACGGACTCCAGGTGCCACTCCAGGATGGACCTTGTACACAAGGCAGCTGATCCCAGATCGCATGCACCCATACATAATGAGAATGGTGGTGGAACCACTGTGACATGGACCAAGCAGAGTCTGGAGGGGTGTCACTAGGTGAACACCTGACTCTTTACTAGAGCCCCTGATGGTGGGGTTAGGCTTGTCTCAAAATGGATGACAGGTGCTGCTCCAGGACAGACCTTGAACACAAGGCAGCTGACACCCAAAAGGGTAGGGAGATGGCACAGCCTGGAAAGTGAAGACTCGGCTGGTAAAGGCAGGCATGGATGGAATTCAGGAATGACAGGTTCTGGCAATAATGGCTGGTATACTGGAAGGCAAGACTGGTGCAGGGTGCAGGCAGGTATGACTGGTATACAGGCAGGCATTGCAGGTGTAGGTCAGCAATGGCTGATATATAGGCAGGTGCAGGCATGTACGGCTTGTATACAGGTGGGCACGACAGCTGCAGGCAGATAGACTTGTATACAGTCATACATGGTAGCAGCAGGCAGGTACAGACTGGTATAGAGGCAGGCACAGGCAGGTACTTGGCAAATACTAGAAGATAAACTAGGACAGGTGACCGGAGAACTAGTAAGGATGCCAACAAGCAGAGTTAGGAAGTTGATCAGGCACCTCCCAACAGGTGGAGGTGCCTTAATTAAAAAGTGCTTCCCAGCCATTGGCTGGGGAAACTTTAGGATGGTAGGATGATGCACAATATTAGGGCTAGCGGAACGCATCAAATAATAAAGAGGTGCATTCGCAGCCCGGGGTCCACCGTGCAGAGATGATACCTGCTGCTGAGTAATGGCGGATGGACACTTGCTCACAAGTGGGTTAGACTACACCCAGTGTGTATGGAACCGAACTCTGTTGCTTCACAGAGTCGTCAATAATACACTGCGCCCTGTTAGCAGACACAGGGTGCAGCTGCAAGATACTAGTGGGATCCCTATGAATCACCCCCACTAAACTGGTGATTGATCACTCTGACCCTCGGTGGCTTTTGAGCATGTGCCTGAGGAGTCTGATACAGAGTCCAAGCAGGAATTCCCACCCTACACTGACAGGCTGTCAGGAAAGCGCACTGATTGCACATGGTGCCGTAAAGACGGGCACTGCAAAAGGCACTGTAACGTGTGCTGAGTGTTCAGATAAGCACTGTTGGGCGCTAGGTTGCTTAGACCATTCGCGAGCAGTAAACAACTCTAGAGATGGGAATGATTCGGAGCTTTTATCCATCGACAGACATTCATCTACACACACACACAGTAGCAAGTTTATACTACAGCATGGCCGTGCGGCCATGAGAACCTTTTATAGAGGAAGCTATCCGGGACATTCCTAGTGGTCCAATAGGAGCTGCTACAGGACCTGAGCATGTGACCCCTGACCTCCAATGAGCGTTTGTCCCTTAGGCATGCTCAGTAGAGGAAAAGCAGGACTTAGTCCCAGAAGCGTCTGCTCGCCACTGAACAGTGCTGGTTACAATGGCTGATCCTGGAAGGGCAGCAGTAACAAAGAGCACAGTATCTGCCTGAGACAGATGCTGGGACCGATGTCTCTGCTGAGTATGCTCTACAGCGGCTGGAGAAGAATGGGGGACCGCAGAAGAGTTGGTTCGAGATTCCCACTGTGCAGCGGCGGGAACTCGACACCTAACAAACTGTCCTATCAAGAGACCAGGAGGGAGAGCGCCATATGCACATTGCCTGGGGATCTGCCAGTTGGGCATAGACCTTGGGACGAAGCAGAAGAAAGAGGACTCGTGGCCTGAGGGCCTGGGCGGTGAGTGAGCTGGCATCCCTACCTGGGAGAGGAGTAAGGGAAGCATGCAGGGACGTCAACACTACACTATAATTCATTCTGATTACTGCGGACATTGGCAATGGAGGAGATGTAAAAATTACTTTGTGTGTCAACCCTCCAAAAAAATAAAAATAATCTCCATTTTGTCAATCTATTTACAGTAAAATCCTGATTTTTATCTTGTTATTTTCTGATGATAAATTCTCTCAAAGTTTAATTGTGCAATGCAAAATAAAAAATAGGCTGAACCTGACTTCATAGGACTGGATTCCCTTTGAGCACCAAATCACCTTTTCTCACCTTTATAAATCTTCGCTCTTCTCCTTCTCCCTGTTGAGTCTCTTTGAACTATTGGTACGTGAGGACGGAGCCATCTTTTACTTATAGTAATTCTTGCTCCTCAACTTTCACCATTCTCTATAATTCTTTTGCTTTTAGCGCTTTGAATGTATAGTGCCGCTAATTAATTCAGAAGCCCTATTCAATGTGTCTGTGGCTTCCAAATGACACTAAAAACAAGATCACAGAATAAACTGGAGAGGAATAAGTAAAGACTTAATTTATCATAAATTACTAAAATATCATTTGAAAACACAAAGTCACATTGTAGACAATCACATTTACAAAATCACATCAGATTGCCTAGAATTGAGCAGCTGCCCCAAATATTTTGTTCTAGGGACACAACATATAATGTTTAGGTCACACAAGATATTTCCCTCCACATTAGGAGCTTTCTGATGTATCTTCTGAAAAAGAAAACTGATTTATAATGTAAAATAAGTGATAGAAGTAACAGAACATATCTTATATATATATATATATATATATATAATATGGAAATTCATCTCTGGATATTCAGCCACTTGAGCGACGGCAATTAAGAGTACTTATGCCTCAGCGCCACTATTTAATGGCACTGAGAAATAAGAGGATAGCGCCCCCCAACATCAGAAATTCTCTGGGGTCTCAGCTTCTGGGGGTAGCTTAGACCCCAGGGAACATGATTCGGGTCAGTTTTTACCGACCCCAGTGTTGCGATCACCGTTATTCACAGAATAACTGTGACGGCAAAAAATAGTCTGATTTGTCATTTAATTTCTCTCTCCTCTGATATGATCTAGCACATCAGAAGAGAGAGAAATGGGGTCCCCCGAGCCCCTCCAATACCTCTGGTGTCCCTGGACCCTCCTGTATCCCCAGTCCTGTCCCCGGCTGTCAGCGTCTTCTTCCGGGAAGAAAATGGTGGGCACATGCGCAGTGCGCTCGTCGAGATCTGCCGGCCGCCAACAATAGGAAATTTCTCCCATTGGTTCATTTTGGTCACCGTGATAGACCCTATCACAGTGATCAAAATAAAAAAAATAGTAAATCAAAACCCCCTTTATCACCTCCTTAGTTAGTTAAATATAATAAAATTTAAAAAAAAAGTGTTTATTTCCATTTTTCTATTAAGGTTAGGGTTAGGGATGGGGTTAGGGTTATCGTTGGAGCTAGGGTTGGGGCTAGGATTGGGCTAGGGCTAGGGTTGGGGCTAGGGTTAGGGTTTAGACTGGGCTATGGTTGGGGCTAGGGATAAGGGTTGGGGCTAAGGTTAGGTGTGAGGCTAGGATTAGGGTTGGGCTAGGGTTAGGGTTGGGGTAGGGTTAGATTTAGGGTTTGGTTAGGGTTGGGGCTAAGGTTAGGGTTGGACTTGAGTTAGGGTTGGGGCTAGTGTTAGGGTTGGTGCTAGGGTTAGGGTTGGGGCTAGGGTTAGGGTTGTGGTTAATATTATGGTTGTGGCTATGGTTGGGATTATTGTTAGGGTTGAGGTTAGAGGCATAGGGTTGTGGTTACGGTTATGGTTAGGGTTGGGATTAGGGTTAGGGTGTGTTTGGGTTAGGGTTGGAGTTAGAATTTGGGGTTCCACTATTTAGGTACATCAGGGGGTCTGCAAATGCGACATGGTGACCACTAGGGTTGAGCGACTTTTCTTTTTATAGGATCAGGTCGGGTTTCACGAAACCCGACTTTTTCAAAAGTCGGGTCGAGTGAAATCGGCCGATCCTATAGAAAAGTCGGGGTCGGGGTCGGCCGAGACACGAAACCCAATGCAGTGCATTGGGTTTCTAATGGTTCCCAGGGTCTGACGGAGAGGAAACGCTCCTTCAGGCCCTAGGATCCATATTTAAGTGTAAAAAAAAGAATCAAAATAAAAAATATTGATATATTTACCCTCGGATGCGCCCTGGTTCTCACCGGCAGCCTTCCTTCCTAAGAATCAGCGCCTGAAGGACCTTCGATGACGTCGCGGCTTGTGATTGGTCACGTGACGCCCATGTGACCGCTCATGCGACCAATCACAAGCCGCGATGTCATCGAAGGCCCTTCAGGCGCTCATTCTTAGGAAATGAAGGCTGCCGGTGAGAACCAGGGCGCGTCCGAGGGTGAGTATATCAATATTTTTTTATTTTTATTCTTTATTTTACACTTAAATATGAATTCCGATACCGATTCCCGATATCTTAAACATATCGGAACTCGGTATAGGAATTCCGATTCCAGATCAGAAGATCGCCGACCTCATGGCCGACCCCACACAGGGGCTGGGTCGGGTTTCATGAAACCCGACTTTGCCAAAAGTCGGCGACTTCTGAATCTGGCCGACCCGTTTCGCTCAACCCTAGTGACCACTATGGATTCCAGACAATTTTGCATTCAAAAATTCAAACAGTGCTTCCTCACTTCTGAGCCCTGCCATGTGCTCAAACAGTGGCTTTCCCCCACATACGGATTATCGTCGTACTCAGGAGAAACTGCTCAACAAATTTTGTGGTCCATTTTCTCCTGATACTCTTTTGAAATTAAAAAAAAGTTGGTTCCAAAGTAAAATGTTAATTTTTTCCTTTCACACTGCTTTAGTTCCCGTAAAGCACCTGAAGGGTTAATAAACTTCTTGAATGTGGTTTTGCACACCAGGAGGGATGCCGTTTTTAGAATGGTGTCACTTTTGGGTATTTTCTGTTATATTTACCCCCATACTCACTTCAAACATGAGGTGGTCCCTAAAAAAAATAATTTTGTAAATTTTGTTGGAAAAATTAGAAATCGCTGGTCAATTTTGAACCCTTATAATGTCCAAAACAAAAAAAATTATGTTTAAAAAATTATGCTGATGTAAAGATGGCATGTGGGAAATGTTCTTTATTTACTGTTTTGTGTGACACCACTGTTAGGGTTGGCGGAACGCACCAAATATATAATTTATTAACTGGAATTGGTGCGTTCGCAACCCGGGATGCACCGTGCAGGAAAGCACCTGCTGCTAAATAATGGCGGCTCTATATGGCGGTATATACCAACTCTGTTAGCTTCACAGAGTAACCGCGAGAGGAAAGCTCTGTGCCCTGTTAGACTTTCACAGAGGCACAGGCCAACTACCCAGATGTGAGCAGTGAGTGGTCATGCATGCATACAAAACTCCTCGCCGGAGATGCCAGCATTCTAGGGGCTTATTTCAGCCGGGTCCCTGAACACACTTAAACACAATCTCCTCGCCGGAGGTGCCAGCATTCTAGGGGCTTATGTCAGCCGGGTCCCTGAACACATTCAAACACATGACCACATTGGCACAAAGCATATAGGATAAGATGATACTAGCGCATGGCCGTGCGGTCATGCGCAGTTTATATAGTTGCAGCACAGGAAGCTGCTACTGAAGTTTTTGCCCTTTCAGGACCTTCCAGAAGGACCAATGGAAAGTGCTGCAGTACCTGAGCATGTTTTGCCCTTTCAGGACCTTCCAGAAGGACCAATGGAATGTATTGCAGCACCTGAGCATGTGACCGAACATGTGGCCCTCGACCTCCAATGGGAGACCCTGCCCTGGGCATGCTCAGTGTGAGTAAATAAGGACTTAGTCCCAGAGAGGCTCGCTCGCCGCAGATCAGTGCAGGGTACCATAGGAAAGCCAGAAAAGGCAGTAGTGACCCTATGCACCGAATCAGCCCCAGCGAGACGCTGGGAGCGAAGTCTCCGCTGAGCAGAGCCCACTGCGGCCGATACCGCATGGGAGACCGCAGCAGACACGGATCGAGATTCCCCCTGTGCAGCAGAGGAAACTCGACTCCTAACAACCACTCTCTGATTTAAAGGTACAAAAATTAAAAATTAGAAAATTGCTAAATATTCACAATTTTTGTCAAATTTTAGTTTTTTTCATAAATAAACGCAAGTTATATCGAAGAAATTTTAGCACCAACATGACGTACAATATGTCCCAAAAAACCAGTCTCTAAAAATTGGCTTGGTCATTAAGTACCAAATTGGCTCTGTCACTAATAGGTTATTCATTATTTTCTACATTTGGTTTGAAGACGAAGCATCTACTGGTCAGCTTCAAATATTTAGCTTTTCTTACATAAAAAAGTGGCCAATTCCAGTCTCAAAATTAATCAAATAAAAATCCCCCAAAATCTTTTAAACCCCTGCAATTCCTACAAACAAGTGGCCATGGCCTCCGCTAGGGGAAAAAGACCTGTCATTGTAACAATCCCTCGCTGAAGGAGAAATTAAAGAGACAGGCAATGGACAAACATGAGATATATGGAGATACAGCAAAGTCTGATAAAACATTATAAGTTTCCCATTACATAAAACATCTGAAAGGAAATTTTGAGTCATGAGCCAACTAGCATACAGTATATTGGGCCCAACATAGTCCTCCATACAGAATAATGGGCCTCACATAGTCCTCTATGTAGAATAATGGGCTCCACATAGTCCCCCATACAAAATAATAGGCCCCACATAGTCCTCCATATAGTACAATGGGTCTGACATGGTCCTCCAAATAGAATAATTGGCCCCACATAGTCATCCATGCAGATTAATGAGCCCCACATAGTCCTTCATACAGAATAAGGGCCTCATATAGTCCTCCACACAGTGTAATAGGCCCCACATAGTCCTCCATACAGTATAATGGGTCCAACATGATCCTACTAATAGAATAATGGGCCCCACATAGTCCTACATGTAGAATAATGGGCCCAACATAGTCCTCCATACAGAATAAAGGGCCCCACATATTGGAGGTGGTTCTGGTGTCACGGGCCAAATATAATCACCCTGGCCAGATTTAGTCCACGAGCCAGAGTTTGACATGTATATAATACAGACATAAAAAGAACATTTCAGTGGAAACATCTACAAAAATGGTTAAGGTGAAGGGATGAAGTAGGTATGTGGCCATGGCCTCCGCTAGGTAAAAAAGACCTGTCATTGTAACCATCCCTCGCCAAAGGAGAAATTAAAGAGACAGGCAATGGACAAACATGAGATATATGGAAATACACCAAAGACTGATAGATGAGGTGGTTTCTTTATAAGTTTCCCATTAATAAAAACATCGGAAACGAAATTTTGAGTCATGAGCCAACTAGTATACAGTATAAAGAGCCCAACATAGTCCTCCATACAGAATAATGGGCCTCACATAGTCCTCTATGTAGAATAATGGGCCCCACATAGTCCTTCATACAGAATAATAGGCCCCATATATTGGAGGCGGTTCTGGTGTCACGGGCCAAATATACCGTATTTTCCGGCGTATAAGACGACTTTTTAACCCCTGAAAATCTTCTTAAAAGTCGGGGGTCGTCTTATACGCCGGGTATCTATGGTGGGTGGGGGGGAGTGGTCCCGATGACGGAGGGGGCGTCTCACAGGGAAGTGTGAGTATGCCCCATTACCTCATATTATAGCTGCAGCGTCAGCGTGGGGTGCTGGGGAGCGGCGGCGGCGGCTGCTCCTTTGTGCCGCGTGGGTGCTATGGGGCGGCGGTTCCTTTTGGTAAGCGTCGTGGTTCTGTGCTGTGGGGCGGCAGCGGCGGCGTATCTCGGGACGAGATCTGAATCTGAGCCTGCGCCGCCCCCAGCGGCCATTTTCCTGGAGGCCACCGCATCGCAGCAATGGAGCTGCCGGCGCCTCCGGGATTTCGGGAGATGCCAGAGGAGCCCTGACTGACTCTCCCTGAAGATACGCTGCCGCCCCACAGCACAGAGCCACGACGCTGTACCAAAAGGAACCGCCGCCCCACAGCACCCACGCGGCACAAAGGAGCAGCCGCCGCCGCCGCTCCCCAGCACCCCACGCTGACACTGCAGCTATAACATGAGGTAATGGGGCATACTCACACTTCCCTGTGAGACGCCCCCTCCGTCATCGGGACCACTCCTCCCCCAAAAAAAGGCACATTAGTCACCGGCCGTATAAGATGACATACGGCGTATAAGAAGATCCCCGATTTTTAAGATTTTATATTTTAACTGGAAAAGTTGGGGGGTCGTCTTATACGCCCAGTCGTCTTATACGCCGGAAAATACGGTAATCACCCTGCAGGCCAGATTTAGTCCACGAGCCAGAGTTTGACATGTATGATATACACCAATGAAAATGACTCATAATCAAACGTACAGTGTATTCAAAATCCAAACAAAGTTTATTAGAAATAATACAGACATAAAAGGAACATTTCAGTGGAAACATCTACAAAAATGGTCAAGGTGAAGGGATGAAGTAGGTATGTATGGCCACACAGTTATAGAATAATAAATGTCATATAATATAAAAGAAATCTGAGTCAAATGCAGATGCAGGAGTGACTAAATGAGTCAGAATGTGACCTGTACATATAAACATATAAAATGGCATGTAACTACATATAAATACCTCATTTTTCAATAGGTATGAATACATATCTATTATAGTCACAATACGCGGAAACATTCAAAGCAAAGTGACAGACAGAACTGTTCATGTGTTGCATGATCACTAGTGTTGAGCATTCCGATACCGCAAGTATCGGGTATCGGCCGATATTTGCGGTATCGGAATTCCGATACTGAATTCCGATACTTCCCGCGTATCGGATACCGGAATCGGAAGTTCCCAGAATTCAAATTGAACGCAGCAGCCAATGAGGAATGAATGAAAGTGTGGGCACATCCTGTTTAGCATGGTGGGCATGTAAGTACTGGCAAGGCTTGGATTGGCTGCTGAAATGATGTCACTCTGCACTATAAAAAAGCGCTGCCGCCATTTTGCGCTCACTCTGCTGTGATTTCAGTTAGGGACAGGACGCTGTGTTCTAACTGAGGGCCAGTTGAGCTAGCTAATTGCTTTATTTTCCTTTCCAAAGGCTAATTTAGCAAAACGCTGTGTGTTCTTCACTGTTCACCTTGCTCTTGCCTTGCAGCGCTGTTTTAACAGCGTTCTGCAAGGTCTCTGTGTGTGTGTGTGTGCAGCTCACTCTGTAGTCTGTGTGCAGCCATATACCCGGTTGTATTCAGCTCAGGGGGGGTTCACACTGCCTCACACAGTTGTTCTTTTTTGCTCTTAGTGCAGCCTGCTGCACATTTTTTCTCAAATTTCCTATTAGTGTTTTTCCACCAGTCTCCAGCTCTATTGTGGAAAAACACTACATAGGATAACCTAGAGGGGGGTTTTTGGGCCTTGCAGCGCCGTTTACGGCTGTCTGCACGGTCTCCGTGTGAGCCCAGCTCGCCCTGTAGTCTGTGTGCAGCCATAGCCGGTTGGATTCAGCTCAGGGTTCGTTACTGGCTCATACCTTGAGAAAAATTTTCCTTTTTTTCAAATAGTGCAGCCTGTTTAAAATTTGAAAAAAAAAATTCCTATTAGTGTCTTTCCACTCGTATCCAGCTAAATAGTGGAAAAACACTATATAGGATAACCTAGAGGAGGGTTTTTTGGCCTTGCAGCGCCGTTTACGGCTGTCTGCACGGTCTCCGTGTGAGCCCAGCTCGCCCTGTAGTCTGTGTGCAGCCATAGCCGGTTGGATTCAGCTCAGGGTTCGTTACTGGCTCATACCTTGAGAAAAATTTTCCTTTTTTTCAAATAGTGCAGCCTGTTTAAAATTTGAAAAAAAAAATTCCTATTAGTGTCTTTCCACTCGTATCCAGCTAAATAGTGGAAAAACACTATATAGGATAACCTAGAGGAGGGTTTTTTGGCCTTGCAGCGCCGTTTACGGCTGTCTGCACGGTCTCCGTGTGAGCCCAGCTCGCCCTGTAGTCTGTGTGCAGCCATAGCCGGTTGGATTCAGCTCAGGGTGCGTTACTGCCTCATACCTTGAAAAACAATTTCCTTTTTTTCAAATAGTGCAGCCAGTTTAAAATTTGAAAAAAAAAATTCCTATTAGTGTCTTTCCACTTGTATCCAGCTAAATAGTGGAAAAACACTATATAGGATAACCTAGAGGAGGGTTTCTTGGCCTTGCAGCGCCGTTTACGGCTGTCTGCACGGTCTCCGTGTGATTTAAACTAGCTCTGTAGCCCGATCTGCACCAAAAAAAAGGTTAAGTTCACCAAACACAACTTACACTTGTGTAGGCCACATTTGAAAAATAATAAAGTTTAGTCCACAATTTACAACATTAGTGTTTCTTACACCTGTTAGGAGGAGCATTACAGGAATAAGCACACTAAGGCCTTAGTACTTTTCTGCTTATCTTTATCTGTCAACCAAGATGAAGAGGGCAGGGAGTAAGGCACGTGGGCGTGGGCGCGGAGCAGGGAGAGGAGCAGGGAGAGGACGTGGTGATTCTGTGCCTGCTGCGGGCGCCGGTGACTCGTCGTCACTCAGTTTCAGCAGGGAACAGTCCTTCATGCGCAGCTTTGTCGGAGAGCGCCGTGCACCGCTGCTGCGTGAAGACCAAATTGAAGCCGTTGTCGGGTGGATGGCAGCTAACGCCTCGGCATCGACTTCAGTTAGTGCCACATCCTCTCAGGCACAGAGCACTGGAGAGCAGCCATCTGTCTCTTCACCACCTGCCAAATTGGCCAGGCAGTCAGAGAGCCCAGGACAGGAGCCGTCTCTACTTCTGTTCTCTGAATCTCTTGGCTTGGAAACAGGGGGCCAGCCAAGCAGCATTGGAGAAATGGAAGAAGAGGCAGTGTGCAGTGATGCCCAACACCTTTTTCTCTCTGACTCTGAAGAGGCAGGTGGGCCAGTGCCTCCGGTGACCACAGCGCAGTACGCATCTGATGATGAAACTCAGGTGCCGCTTTCTCGTGCGTACTGTGCTGCTGAGACTACCCAGGAGGAGCAGTTGGTGGCAGAGGGTAGTGGAGATGATGAGGTCCTTGACCCATCGTGGCGTGAGGAACAGGAAGGTGGTGGGAGCAGCTCAGAGGAAGAGCTTCCTCTTACGGGCCAAAGAGGGAGAGGGAGGGGGAAGACTGCGGAGCCTGTAGCCTCCACTTTGGCACCCGTTAGGAGCCTGTCTCTTTCCAAAGCCAAAAAGGGCGCTCCCAAGACTTGCAGTGCCTGGTCCTTTTTTGACACAGTTGCAGATGACATTTGTTTTGTCAAATGCAAGCTGTGTCATCATAAAGTAAAAAGAGGGAAAAATGTCAGCAACCTCAATACCACAAATATGTGGAAACATGTGCGGACCAGGCACGCGGTGGAGTTACAGAAACACACTGAAGATGTAGGCCAACCAACAGCGGCAGCTACCACCTCTTCAGCTCGTGTTGCCTCTTCCTCCAGCTCACGCACAGCTGGTTTGGCTTCCTCCCAGAGACCTTGTGTAATTCCACCCACAGCACCACCTTCCCAGTCATCCTCACACTCCCAGTCTACTCTACAGCCATCGGTAGTACAGGCATGGGAGAAAAGGCGGGCATTCTCGGCCAACCACCCGCGAGCACAGGCTCTGAATGCAGGCATTGCCAAACTGTTGTCCCTGGAAATGCTCTCGTTCAGGCTGGTGGAGACTGACAGCTTCCGTGACTTGATGGCATTGGCAGTCCCACAGTACAAGGTGCCCAGCCGCTTTTACTTCAGCAGGCAGGCTGTCCCTGCTCTGCACAGGCATGTTGAGGCAAACATAAAACATGCGCTACTGAACGCCGTCAGTAGCAAGGTCCACCTCACCACCGATGCGTGGACCAGTCAGCATGGACAGGGGCGATATGTTTCCCTCACTGCCCATTGGGTTAATGTTGTTGAGCCAGGTACAGATCGTGCGAGTGGCGCAGGACGTGTCCTGCCCACTCCAAGGATTGCAGGAATCCAGTCTGTACGCATCGACTCCTCCTCTTACACCAGTTCCTCTGATTCCTCTCTGCAGGATCCGTCACAGTCCACCCCCACATGGACCCGTGAACGTTTACCTATGACCGACATGAGCACAGCCGTGGCCAAACGTCAGCAGGCCGTCTTGAAACTAGTTTCATTGGGGCATCGAAGCCACACAGCGCAGGAGCTCTGGAATGCCATAAAGCAGGAGAGCGATGTGTGGTTACTGCCAGCGAATCTCCAGCCAGGCATGGTAGTGTGTGACAATGGCCGAAATCTGGTGGCAGCTTTGGCCCTTGGCAACCTCACTCACATCCCATGTCTGGCACATGTGCTCAATTTGGTTGTGCAGAGTTTTCTGAGGGACTATCCGGATCTTGATGCCCTGCTGCACAAGGTCCGCCTAGAGTGTGCTCACTTGCGGCGTTCCAGCTTGGCCAGATCCCGCATTGCTGCTCTGCAGCGCCGATTCCGCCTTCCGGAACACCGCATCATATGTGACCTACCTACCCGGTGGAATTCCACGTTACATATGTTGGAGCGGTTGTGTGAGCAGCAGCAAGCAGTTATGGAGTACCAGCTGCATCAGGCGCAAAGAAGTCGCAGTCAGCGCCGATCAGACTTCACAACCACAGAGTGGGCCACTATGAAGGACGTCTGCCAGGTTTTGCGTCCTTTTGATTATTCCACGCGGATGGCAAGTGCAGATGATGCACTAGTCAGCATGACTGTCCCCCTTATCTGCCTGCTTCAGCAAACTTTGCAAGGGTTAAGGGATGATGTGGTGGAAGAGGTGGAGGATGAGGAGTCACCTTTTCCATCAGCTTCTGGAGAGTCAGCGCCACGTGGTTCCTCACAAAGGGGTACGCAGGGGCCAATTTGTGAGGAGGATGAGGAGGAGTCAATGGAGGAGGAAGAGCTCCGTCCAGAGGAGGGAGCGACACAATTGTCCAGTGGTCAGTGTGTACAGCGAGGGTGGGGTGATGACGAGCGGGCAGAGATCATGTCTCAAGCAGGGGACAGCGTTTCTGGGCCGGTTGGCACTCTGCAGCACATGGTGGATTTCATGCTGCAGTGCCTGAGAAACGACCGCCGCATCGACCACATTCTCAACATGCCTGATTATTGGGTGTTCACCCTCCTCGATCCTCGCTACCGGGACAACGTCCAAAACCTCATCCCTGCGTTGACCCGGGAGCGTAAATTGCGGGAGTACCACGACACACTGGTGAATTCCATCATCTTCTCCTGTCCAACTGAGAGGAGTGCTGCTAGTGCTTTACAAAGCAGCTCAGTGCGTCGAGGCAGTGGGGGAGGCTCTGCCCAAAGAGGGAGCAGAAGCAGTGCCTCTGCCCAAGGCAAGCCCAGTATGGCACAACTCTGGCACACTTTTGTGTGCCCGCCCCAAATGTCTACACCATCACCGGCGGCTCCAGTCAGCAGGAGGCAACGGTTCCGTCAGATGGTGACAGACTACATGGCTTGCCCTCTTACTGTACTCCCAGACGGCTCTTCCCCGTTCAAGTTTTGGGTCTCTAAGCTGGATACATGGCCAGAGCTAAGCCAGTATGCATTGGAGGTGCTGGCTTGCCCTGCGGCTAGTGTCTTATCGGAACGTGTCTTTAGTGCCGCAGGTGGTGTACTAACAGACCGTCGCATGCGACTATCCTCCGATAACGTTGACCGGCTTACTTTCCTGAAAATGAACCAGGCCTGGATCTCGCAGGAATTTGCCACTCCTCTGCCTGATTAAGTAATTGGGTGTCATCCAGGTCTCCTGCTGTGTTCATCTTTCTACCACCTGAACTGCTATTCCTGGGCTCCAACACCGCCAGTTGCGGCTCAGAAGTGCAGGCTGCACAGTAAAAACATACGACCCAGTGTTATTGGGTTTCAGTAACGTCAGCTGATCCCCAGCTGTGTAGCCGGCAATGTGTCCTGCGACCGCCACGCTGGCACAACAACCTAAATGTAAGGGAACCTGTCCCCCCCCCCCCCCCCGTCGTTTGTTACTGAAAGAGCCATCTTGTGCAGCAGTAATGCTGCACAAGGAAAAGGTAGCTCTTTTTTTTTAGCTCTTTGCACACGCAGAACTTAACACTTATAAAATGTGTTCACTGATACCGTTATACCGTCCCGGAGCTGGGACTTTCCTTCGTAATGTGACGCAGCACAGCCGTCATTCCTACCCCCTTGGTGCCATGCGCTGCCTCCTCAGCGTTGTTTTAAGCTGTCACGGAGCCTGCGCTGTTCTGTTATCCCTTGGGCATGCCCTATTTGCGCTGCCTGTCTTCTGACATAATTTGGTGTCAGGCTGGCTGCGCCTGTGCGGCCGCGGTGCCCGAGATCCCGCCTCGCAGTGTCTTCTGATTGAGTCACACTGCGGGCCTGGGATCCATGGGCATGCGCAGTGCATATCTTCCCCTCGGGCTCTCGCTCATTTCCCTCCGCCTTCTTTAGACTGTGCGCCGTCAGCTGATCCCTAGCATGCCACGGCCGTGACACCGCACAGTCTGAAGAAGAGGGAAGGAGGGGAGTGAGAGTCGAGGTTATGCACTGTGCATGCCCATGGTTCCAAGGCCCGCAGTGGGATTACGTTAGATGAGACTGCGAGGTGGGATCTGGAGCAGCGTGGACGCACAGGCACTGACAGCCTGACACCAAATTATGTCAGAAGACAGGCAGCGCTAATTGGGCATGGCCAAGGGCTAACAGAACAGCGCAGGCTCCGTGGCAGCTTAAAACAACGCTGAGGAGGCAGCGCACGGCATCAAGGGGATAGGAATGACAGCTGTGCTGTGTCCCATTACGAAGGAAATTCGCACCTCCGGAACGGTTTAACGGTATAAAGGGACACATTTTTAGTGTTTACTTCGGTGTTTGCAAGGAGCATAATTAAAAGAGCAACCTTTTCCTTTTGCATCCTTAGTGCTGCACAACATGGCTCTTTCAGCTACAAACGTCTTGGGGGGGGGGGGTTAAAGGTTTCCTTTCAACTTGCTCCAATCAGGCTTCGGCCTACACTCTGTTCCTCTGCTCCTCCTGCTGTCCCTGGGCTCTAACACCGCCAGTTGGTGCCTGGAAGTGCTGTGTGCACAGTCAACAGTCGCTCCTCTGTTATTGGGGTTCAGTAACGTCAGCTGATCCCCAGCTGTGTGTGCGGCAATACCTCCAATCTGCTCCTCCTGCTGTCCCTGGGCTCTAACACCGCCAGTTGGTGCCTGGAAGTGCTGTGTGCACAGTCAACAGTCGCTCCTCTGTTATTGGGGTTCAGTAACGTCAGCTGATCCCCAGCTGTGTATCCGGCAACGTGTCATGCGACCGCCACGC
Organism: Ranitomeya imitator; assembly: GCF_032444005.1. Classification (NCBI taxonomy): domain Eukaryota; kingdom Metazoa; phylum Chordata; class Amphibia; order Anura; family Dendrobatidae; genus Ranitomeya; species Ranitomeya imitator. The sequence goes on along the minus strand of NC_091284.1, from coordinate 48,897,793 downwards.
TGGCACAACTAAAATGTAAGGGGACCTGTCCCCCCCCCCCCTAGGCGTTTGTTACTGAAAGAGCCACCATGTGCAGCACTAATACTGCACAAGGGAAAGGTCGCTCTTGAAATTATGCTCCTTGCAAACGCTGAACTACACACTCATGTAATGTGTCCCCTCACACCGTCCAACCGTCCCGGAGGTGGGACTTTCCTTTGTAATGTGACACAGCACAGCCGTCATTGCTACCCCCTTGGCACCGTGCGCTGCCTCCTTAGCGTTGTTTGATTCCGTCATGGACCCTGCGCTGTTATGTTATCCCTTGGCCATGCACAGTTTGCGCTGCCCGTCCTCTGACATCATTTGTTGTCGTCCTGGCTGCGCCTGTGCGTCCACGCTGCCCGAAATCACACCTCGCAGTGTCGTCTAATGTGATCCCACAGTGGGCCTGGTATCCATGGCCATGCGCAGTGCATATACTAGCCTCTCACTCCCCTTCTTCACGCTTCTTCAGACTAGGCGGCGTCAGCTGATCCCTAATAGCATGCCACGGCCGTGACGCCGCACAGTCTGAAGAAGCAGGAAGGAGGTGAGTGAGAGGCGATGATATGCACTGCGCATGCCCATGGATCCCTGGCCCGCAGTGGGACTACATTAGATGACACTGCAAGGTTGGATCTCGGGCAGCTTGGACGCACAGGCACTGCCAGCCTGACACCTACATGATGTCAGAAGACGGGCACCGCTAACTGTGCATGGCCAAGGGATAACATTACAGTGCGGGCTCCGTGACAGAACCAAACAACGTTGAGGAGGTGGTGCCCGGCACCAAGGGGGTTGGAATGACGGCTGTGCTGTGTCACATTACAAAGGAAAGTCCCACTTCCGGGATGGTTTGACGGTGTGAGGGGACACATTATATGAGTGTGTACTTCAGCGTTTGCAAGGAGCATAATTTTCGGAGCCACCATTTTCCATGTGCAGTATTACTGCTGTACAAGATGGCTCTTTCAGCAACAAATGCCTGGGGGGGGGGGTTAAAGGTTCCCTTTCAACTTGCTCCACTGCAGGCTTCGGCCTACACTCTGCTCCTCTTTGATTCCCTGGGTTTCAACACTGTCAGTTGCCACCTGGAAGTGTTGTCTACACAGAAAAAAACACTAGGTGATGTGTCAGTGGGGTTCAGCACCGCCAGCTGTTCCCCTGCTGTGTAGTCGGCAACGTGTCCAGCACAAGCCACGCTGGCACAACAGAACAAAAGCTGCCACCAGTGCAGGCTTCGGCCTACACTCTGCTCCTCTCCTCCTCCTGCTGACCCTGGGCTCAAACACCGCTAGTTTTTGCCCGGAAGTGCTAGCTGCACAGAGAAAAACACCAGCCAATGTGTTAGTGGGGTTCAGCAACGCCAGCTGTTCCCCTGCTGTGTAGCCGGCAACGTGACCTGCAAACGCCATGCAGGCACAGGAACTGAAATTAAAAGGGAACCTGGCCCCACCCCCCCAGGTGTTTCTATGTATAACAGCCACCTAGTACAGCAGTACTGCTGCATTTGTACAAGGTGGCTGACTTTTTCTCCTTGCCCACGTGGAACTCAACACGTACAAAATGTGTCTCATTGAGACCATTCCACTGTCCCTGAGGTGTGACTTTCCTTTGTAATGATACGCAGCACCCCCCTTGGTAGCGTTTCCCGTCTTTTGTCATCATGGTTAGCTGGCTGCGCCTGTGCATCCGCCCTGCTAGAAACAACGCCCCTCGTTGTCATATTTATTTTGTCAGCGAGGGTGTGGTTTATGGGCACGAGCAGTGCATATGTTCGCCTGTCTTAACTCATCTCCTTCCGCCTTCTTCAGACTGTGCGGCCTCCTGGCCGTGGTAGGCGATAAGGGATCAGCTGAGGCCGCCCAGTCTGGAGCCGGTGTAAGGACATGTGTAAGCGGCAAACCTATTTACTGCACAAGGCCACGAATCCCAGCCACGTAGTGTGATTGTTTGAAAACACACTGTGGGTCTGGGATTCATGTCCATCGCTAACCGCAACGGCCGACATGAAATGAGGTCAGAAGACAGGAAGCGCTCACAGCGCATGGCCAAGGGATCACAATAGCGCAGACTCCTGTACAGCAAATAACAACGCTCAGGAATCTGCGGCCAGTACCTAGGTGCAAATTTTGACACCTGTGCTGCGTCTCGTTAAAAAGACAAGTCACGCCTCCACAACTGTTTGACAGTATAATGGGCTAAATAGTGTACGTGTTTTAGTCAGCGTGTGCAAGGAGCAAAACAAATAGAGCAACCTTTTACTTGTGCAGCATTAATGCTGCACAAGGTGTGGCTCTTGTACCTTGCAACACCTGAGGGGGGGGTTAAAGGTAACCTTTGAAATTGGTTCAACTAGGCTTCGGCCTACACTCTGCTCCTCTCCTCCTCCTGCTGACCCTGGGCTCTAACACCGCTAGTTTTTGCCCGGACAAGCAATCTGCACAGAGAAAAACACCAGTCAATGTGTCAGTGGGGTTCAGCAACGCCAGCTGTTCCCCTGCTGTGTAGCTTGCAACGTGACCTGCAAACGCCACGCAGGCACATGAACTGAAATTGAAGGGAGCCTGCCCCCCACCCCCCCAGGTGTTTCTATGTATAACAGCCACCTTGTACAGCAGTACTGCTGCATTTGTACAAGGTGGCTGACTTTTTCTCCTTGCACACGTGGAACTCAACAAGTACAAAATGTGTCTCATTACAGACCATTACAATGTCCCTGAGGTGTGACTTTCCTTTGTAATGACACGCAGCACCCCCATTGTTAGCGCTGCCCGTCTCCTGACATCATTGGTTGGCTGGCTGTGCCTGTGCGTCCCCCCTGCCCGACACAACGCCCCCCGTTGTCTCATATATTTTGACTGCGAGGGTGTGATTGATGGGCACGAGCAGTGCATATGTTCCCCTGTTTTCACTCCCCTCCTTCCGCCTTCTTCTGACTGTGCGGCCTCATGGCCGCGGCATGCGATAAGGGATCAGCTGAGGCCGCCCAGTCTGAAGCAGGTGTAAGGACATGTGTGAGCGGCGAACATATTTACTGCACAAGGCCACGAATCCCAGCACCGCAGTGTGACTTTAGGAAAAGCCACTGTGGGTCTGGGATTTATGGCCATCGTTAACCGCACCGGCCAACATGAAATGAGGTCATGAGACGGCCTGCACTAACAGGGTATTGCCAAGGGATAACACAAGAGCGCAGACTCCTGTACAGCAAATAACAACGCTCAGGAATCTGCGCCCAGCACCTAGGTGCAAATTTTGACACCTGTGCTGCGTCTCGTTAAAAAGACAAGTCACGCCTCCACAACTGTTTGACAGTATAATGGGCTAAATAGTGTACGTGTTTAATTCAGCGTGTGCAAGGAGCAAAATTAAATAGAGCAACCTTTGACTTGTGCATCATTAATGCTGTTCAAGGTGTGGCTCTTGTACCTTGCAACACCTGAGGGGGGGGTTAAAGGTAACCTTTGAAATTGGTTCAACTAGGCTTCGGCCTACACTCTGCTCCTCTACTCCTCCTGCTGACCCTGGGCTCAAACACCGCTAGTTTTTGCCCGGAAATGCTAGCTGCACAGAGAAAAACACCAGCCAATGTGTTAGTGGGGTTCAGCACCGCCAGCTGTTCCCCTGCTGTGTAGTCGGCAACGTGTCCAGCACAAGCCACGCTGGCACAACAGAACAAAAGCTGCCACCAGTGCAGGCTTCGGCCTACACTTTGCTCCTCTCCTCCTCCTCCTGCTGACCCTGGGCTCTAACACCGCTAGTTTTTGCCCGGACATGCAATCTGCACAGAGAAAAACACCAGTCAATGTGTCAGTGGGGTTCAGCAACGCCAGCTGTTCCCCTGCTGTGTAGCTTGCAACGTGACCTGCAAACGCCACGCAGGCACATGAACTGAAATTGAAGGGAGCCTGCCCCCCACCCCCCCAGGTGTTTCTATGTATAACAGCCACCTTGTACAGCAGTACTGCTGCATTTGTACAAGGTGGCTGACTTTTTCTCCTTGCACACGTGGAACTCAACAAGTACAAAATGTGTCTCATTACAGACCATTACAATGTCCCTGAGGTGTGACTTTCCTTTTTAATGACACGCAGCACCCCCATTGTTAGCGCTGCCCGTCTCCTGACATCATTGGTTGGCTGGCTGTGCCTGTGCGTCCCCCCTGCCCGACACAACGCCCCCCGTTGTCTCATATATTTTGACTGCGAGGGTGTGATTGATGGGCACGAGCAGTGCATATGTTCCCCTGTTTTCACTCCCCTCCTTCCGCCTTCTTCTGACTGTGCGGCCTCATGGCCGCGGCATGCGATAAGGGATCAGATGAGGCCGTCCAGTCTGAAGCAGGTGTAAGGACATGTGTGAGCGGCAAACATATTTACTGCACCAGGGCACGAATCCCAGCACCGCAGTGTGATTTTTTAAAAACACACTGTGGGTCTGGGATTCATGTCCATCGCTAACCGCAACGGCCAACATGAAATGAGGTCATAAGACAGGAAGCGCTCACAGCGCATGGCCAAAGGATCACAAGAGCGCAGACTCCTGTACAGCAACTAACAACGCTCAGGAAGCTGCGCCCATGCAAAAAGGTGTTTTCGACACCTGTGCTGCTTTTCTTTAAAAAGACAAGTCACGCCTCCACTACTGTTAAACAGTATAATGGGCTAAATAGTCTACGTGTTGCATTCAGCTTGTGCAAGTAGACAAATTAATAGAGCAACCTTTTACTTGTGCAGCATTAATGCTGCAGAAGGAGTGGCTCTTGTTCTTTGTAACACCTGAGGGGGGGTTAAAGGTAACCTTTGAAATTGGTTCAACTAGGCTTCGGCCTACACTCTGCTCCTCTCCTCCTCCTGCTGACCCTGGGCTGTAACAACGCTAGTTTTTGCCCGGAAATGCTAGCTGCACAGAGAAAAACACCAGCCAATGTGTTAGTGGGGTTCAGCAACGCCAGCTGTTCCCCCGCTGTGTAGCCGGCATCGTGTCCAGCACAAGCCACGCTGGCACAACCGACCAAAAGCTGCCACCAGTGCAGGCTTCGGCCTACACTTTGCTCCTCTCCTCCTCCTCCTGCTGACCCTGGGCTCAAACACCGCTAGTTTTTGCCCGGAAATGCTAGCTGCACAGAGAAAAACACCAGCCAATGTGTTAGTGGGGTTCAGCAACGCCAGCTGTTCCCCCGCTGTGTAGCCGGCATCGTGTCCAGCACAAGCCACGCTGGCACAACCGACCAAAAGCTGCCACCAGTGCAGGCTTCGGCCTACACTTTGCTCCTCTCCTCCTCCTCCTGCTGACCCTGGGCTCAAACACCGCTAGTTTTTGCCCGGAAATGCTAGCTGCACAGAGAAAAACACCAGCCAATGTGTTAGTGGGGTTCAGCACCGCCAGCTGTTCCCCTGCTGTGCAGCTTGCAACGTGACCTGCAAACGCCACGCAGGCACATGAACTGAAATTGAAGGGAGCCTGGCCCCCACCCCCAGGTGTTTCTATGTATAACAGCCACCTTGTACAGCAGTACTGCTGCATTTGTACAAGGTGGCTGATGTTTTCTCCTTGCCCACGTGGAACTCAACACGTACAAAATGTGTCTCTTTGAGACCATTCCACTGTCCCTGAGGTGTGACTTTCCTTTCTAATGATACGCAGCACCCCCCTTGGTAGCGCTTCCCGTCTTCTGACATCATTGGTTGGCTACTTGCGCCTGTTCGTCCGCCCTGCCTGAATAAAATGCTCCTCGTTGTCTTAATTATTTTGACTGCGAGGGTGTGATTGATGGGCACGAGCAGTGCATATCTTCGCCTGTCTTAACTCATCTCCTTCAGCCTTCTTCAGACTGTGCAGCCTCATGGCCGCGGCATGCAAGAAGGGATCAGCAGAGGCCGCCCAGTCTGAAGCAGGTGTAAGGACGTGTGTGAGCGGCCAAAATATTTACTGCTCAAGGCCACGAATCCCAGCACCGCAGTGTGGCTTTATGAAAAGACACTGTGGGTCTGGGATTTATGGCCATCGTTAACCGCACCGGCCAACATGAAATGATGTCATAAGATGGGCAGCGCTAACAGGGCATTGCCAAGGGATAACACAAGAGCGCAGACTCCTGTACAGCAAATAACAACGCTCAGGAAGCTGCTCCAAGCACCAAGGCGTTATTTTGGACACCTGTGCTGCGTCTCATCAAAAAACCAAGTCACGCATCCACTACAGTTTGACTGTAGAATGGGGTAAATTGTGTATGTCTTTCATTCAGCGTGTGCAAGTAGACAAATTAATAGAGCAACCTTTCACTTGTGCAGCATTAATACTGCACAAGGTGTGTCTCTTGTACTTTGTAACACCTGAGGGGGGGGTTAAAGGTTTCCTTTGAAATTGGTTCAACTAAGCTTCGGCCTACACTCTGCTCCTCTCCTCCTCCTCCTGCTTCAACACGGGCTCTAACATCGCTAGTTTTTGCCCGCAAGTGCTAGCTGCACAGAGAAAAACACACGCCATTGTGTTAGTGGGGTTCAGCAACGCCAGCTGTTCCCCCAGTGTGTAGCCGGCAAAGTGTCCTGCAAACGCAACGCAGACACAAAGCTGCCTCCAGTGCAGGCTTCGGCCTACACTCATCTCCCCCTGCTTACCCTTTGCTCCAACACCGCTAGTTGGGGCTCTAGGAAGACAATCTTTAATAGGCAAGGCAACGCATCCGGGTTCCAGCACCGCCAGCTGGTTCTCGGCAGTGTTCTTGTCACAGGTACTCCCTCGTGCCAAGCCTGGTTTCAGCACCGTCAGCTGTTTCCGGGTTGTGTCAACTTCACTGAGACGCCTATGCTTGCCCCGTCGTGGTGCGGTCGAGTTAGCCAACTCCAGGGTGCCTCCAGTTTAGGAGCTTCCTATGTGGGCTGCGTGAACTGGTAGTCAAGGCTGGTTCTGTAGTGCCAGTAGGCCCAGCTCCCCCTGTAGGACTGTTGGGGTTCGGTAACTGCGGCTGCCTCGCGGCCTAGCTGTTCTCTCCTCTCCTGTGGGCCTTGGGGTCCACCACCTGGTTCCAGCACCGTCAGCTGGTTCCGGGCCGAGCCTTTGGCTTAGGTGCCTCCTCCTGGGTATCCGAGTTCCGCCAACGCCAGGCGGTCCTTGGTAGTGCTTTTAAGCGCGGGCACCTACAGCTTAGTAACCGGGTTCCAGCACCGTCAGCTGGTCCTCGGTCGTGCCATTGGCTCTTGCACACTGGGGCAACGCATCCGGGTTCCAGCACCGCCAGCTGGTTCTCGGCAGTGTTTTTGTCACAGGTACTCCCTCGTGCCAAGCCTGGTTTCAGCACCGTCAGCTGTTTCCGGGTTGTGTCAAGCTCACTGAGACACCTATGCTTGCCTCGTCGTGGTGCGGTCGGGTTAGCCAACTCCAGGGTGCCTCCAGTTTAGGAGCTTCCTATGTGGGCTGCGTGAACTGGTAGTCAAGGCTGGTTCTGTAGTGCCAGTAGGCCCAGCTCCCCCTGTAGGACTGTTGGGGTTCGGTAACTGCGGCTGCCTCGCGGCCTAGCTGTTCTCTCCTCTCCTGTGGACCTTCGGGTCCACCACCTGGTTCCAGCACCGTCAGCTGGTTCCGGGCCGAGCCTTTGGCTTAGGTGCCTCCTCCTGGGTATCCGAGTTCCGCCAACGCCAGGCGGTCCTTGGTAGTGCTTTTAAGCGCGGGCACCTACAGCTTAGTAACCGGGTTCCAGCACCGTCAGCTGGTCCTCGGTCGTGCCATTGGCTCTTGCACACTGGGGCAACGCATCCGGGTTCCAGCACCGCCAGCTGGTTCTCGGCAGTGTTTTTGTCACAGGTACTCCCTCGTGCCAAGCCTGGTTTCAGCACCGTCAGCTGTTTCCGGGTTGTGTCAAGCTCACTGAGACACCTATGCTTGCCTCGTCGTGGTGCGGTCGGGTTAGCCAACTCCAGGGTGCCTCCAGTTTAGGAGCTTCCTATGTGGGCTGCGTGAACTGGTAGTCAAGGCTGGTTCTGTAGTGCCAGTAGGCCCAGCTCCCCCTGTAGGACTGTTGGGGTTCGGTAACTGCGGCTGCCTCGCGGCCTAGCTGTTCTCTCCTCTCCTGTGGGCCTTGGGGTCCACCACCTGGTTCCAGCACCGTCAGCTGGTTCCGGGCCGAGCCTTTGGCTTAGGTGCCTCCTCCTGGGTATCCGAGTTCCGCCAACGCCAGGCGGTCCTTGGTAGTGCTTTTAAGCGCGGGCACCTACAGCTTAGTAACCGGGTTCCAGCACCGTCAGCTGGTCCTCGGTCGTGCCATTGGCTCTTGCACACTGGGGCAACGCATCCGGGTTCCAGCACCGCCAGCTGGTTCTCGGCAGTGTTTTTGTCACAGGTACTCCCTCGTGCCAAGCCTGGTTTCAGCACCGTCAGCTGTTTCCGGGTTGTGTCAAGCTCACTGAGACACCTATGCTTGCCTCGTCGTGGTGCGGTCGGGTTAGCCAACTCCAGGGTGCCTCCAGTTTAGGAGCTTCCTATGTGGGCTGCGTGAACTGGTAGTCAAGGCTGGTTCTGTAGTGCCAGTAGGCCCAGCTCCCCCTGTAGGACTGTTGGGGTTCGGTAACTGCGGCTGCCTCGCGGCCTAGCTGTTCTCTCCTCTCCTGTGGACCTTCGGGTCCACCACCTGGTTCCAGCACCGTCAGCTGGTTCCGGGCCGAGCCTTTGGCTTAGGTGCCTCCTCCTGGGTATCCGAGTTCCGCCAACGCCAGGCGGTCCTTGGTAGTGCTTTTAAGCGCGGGCACCTACAGCTTAGTAACCGGGTTCCAGCACCGTCAGCTGGTCCTCGGTCGTGCCATTGGCTCTTGCACACTGGGGCAACGCATCCGGGTTCCAGCACCGCCAGCTGGTTCTCGGCAGTGTTTTTGTCACAGGTACTCCCTCGTGCCAAGCCTGGTTTCAGCACCGTCAGCTGTTTCCGGGTTGTGTCAAGCTCACTGAGACACCTATGCTTGCCTCGTCGTGGTGCGGTCGGGTTAGCCAACTCCAGGGTGCCTCCAGTTTAGGAGCTTCCTATGTGGGCTGCGTGAACTGGTAGTCAAGGCTGGTTCTGTAGTGCCAGTAGGCCCAGCTCCCCCTGTAGGACTGTTGGGGTTCGGTAACTGCGGCTGCCTCGCGGCCTAGCTGTTCTCTCCTCTCCTGTGGGCCTTGGGGTCCACCACCTGGTTCCAGCACCGTCAGCTGGTTCCGGGCCGAGCCTTTGGCTTAGGTGCCTCCTCCTGGGTATCCGAGTTCCGCCAACGCCAGGCGGTCCTTGGTAGTGCTTTTAAGCGCGGGCACCTACAGCTTAGTAACCGGGTTCCAGCACCGTCAGCTGGTCCTCGGTCGTGCCATTGGCTCTTGCACACTGGGGCAACGCATCCGGGTTCCAGCACCGCCAGCTGGTTCTCAGCAGTGTTCTTGTCACAGGTACTCCCTCGTGCCAAGCCTGGTTTCAGCACCGTCAGCTGTTTCCGGGTTGTGTCAACTTCACTGAGACGCCTATGCTTGCCCCGTCGTGGTGCGGTCGAGTTAGCCAACTCCAGGGTGCCTCCAGTTTAGGAGCTTCCTATGTGGGCTGCGTGAACTGGTAGTCAAGGCTGGTTATGTAGTGCCAGTAGGCCCAGCTCCCCCTGTAGGACTGTTGGGGTTCGGTAACTGCGGCTGCCTCGCGGCCTAGCTGTTCTCTCCTCTCCTGTGGGCCTTCGGGTCCACCACCTGGTTCCAGCACCGTCAGCTGGTTCTCGGCAGTGTCTTTTGCTCTTGTACCTTCTGCTCCCCATCCTGGTTCCAGTACCGTCAGCTGGTTCCGGGCAGAGCCTTTGGCTTAGGTGCCTCCTTCTGGGTATCCAAGTTCCACCAACGTCAGGTGGTCCTTGGTAGTGCTTTCAGGCACGGGTACCTCCTGCTTAGTAACCGGGTTCCAGTAACGTCAGCTGGTCCTCGGTAGTTCCATTGGCTCTTGGACCTTCGGCTACCCATCCGGGTTCCAGTACCGTCAGCTGGTTCTCGGCAGTGTCTTTTGCTCTTGTACCTTCTGCTCCCCATCCTGGTTCCAGTAACGTCAGCTGGTTCCGGGCAGAGCCTTTGGCTTAGGTGCCTCCTTCTGGGTATCCGAGTTCCGTCAACGTCAGGCGGTCCTTGGTAGTGCTTTTTAGCACGGGTACCTCCTGCTTAGTAACCGGGTTCCAGTAACGTCAGCTGGTCCTCGGTAGTTCCATAGGCTCTTGAACCTTCGGGTAGCCATCCGAGTTCCAGTTCCATCAGCTGGTTCTTGGCATTTTCTCAGCCTTCTTGTACCTTCTGCTACATTTCCAAGTTGAAGACCCTAACGTCGACGACCCGGAAGACCACCACGATGACGACGACACGGAAGACCACCCCGATGACGACGACGACGACGGCGGAGATGACGACACTGGAGACGACGACCCTGGAGACGACAACATGGAAGACCGAGAAGCAGAAGAACAAGAGGCTGCAGAACAAAGAGCAGAAGAACATTAAGCATAAGACTTAATATCAGAGCAAAAGATATTATCTAAATTATATGCAGAAGAAGACTAAGCAGTGTATGGGGGTGAGTCCGTTCCTCCTCGTGGTGCCCCTGGATAAAGCCTGATGCTGCAGGCCAAACTGAACGCGGACAAATGTAACTTTTGTGACTGGCAGAACGGAAGGTGTAATCTTCAAACTTTTATAGATAACAACTACGGGAATGCCTGTCACAAATGAGAATATGATGAAGAAGTAGAATAGGAAGAATAATAACAGTGGAATAAAAAGAATATGTAGAATAAGAAGAATAATAATAGTTGAATAAAATGAATATGAAGAATGTAATAAAAAAAAAAAAATAGGTAGAAGATGAAGAAGAAGATGAATAAGGTGAAGAAGTTGATGTCAAAGATGCTGATGATGATGAAGATGAAAGTGTGGGAAAAGAAAAAAAAAAAGAAAAAAAAGAAGGGGAAGGGCGTGGAATAGTGAAACATCAATATCTGACAAAATAAAAAAAAAATTTACATAGTCAATATCTTTGTCACTCCGAACGTCTTAAAAAAAAACAAAAAACATGCTATTCTATTTGATTGGGATAAACCTCTATGACTTTAATGTCTCCGCCACCTCCCCAAATACATCCGGCATTATTCTTAGTTGTTTTCCTTCATGTAGAATGAACCTACAAGGAAAGAAAGGGTTTATTTTAATTCCGATATTTTGGTCCCATTGACTTGCATTGGGATCGGGTATCGGTATCGGCGATATCCGATATTTTTTGAATATCGGCCGATCCAAACCGATACCGATACTTTCCGATATCGGAAGGTATCGCTCAACACTAATGATCACATAAGTATATATTGAAACCAGAATATAATATAAAAGGAGTCGAGGTCACATGAAGATGTAAGAGATGATTCAATGAGTCAAGAATAAGATCTGTCCAAGCAAACATGTGTGAGATGTGCTTATATACAAACATATATTATTTGAGAACATAAAATAAATGTCTGGTGTAATCACAGTATGGAGAGGGATTCAAAGCCAAGTCGCACAGGAGCTGCTAATGTGCGGGGTGATCACAGTTATAAAGCCAGAAATATATCATACAATAAGGCCTCGCTCCAACTTGCACTGAGATTCTCAAGCAAAGCGTGATCAGAGAGGAAGGAGGGAAAAAAGTAGAAAAACACTTGATAGTCTAGTTAGGAACGGATTGGGAATTTTTAGTGCAAATACATAAGAAAATAGTTGTGATTATAATAATAATAATGATAATAATAATTACATTTATATAGCGCCAACATATTCTGCAGCACTTTACATTATAGAGGGGACTTCTACAGACAATAGACATTACAGCATAACAATAAACACATAGATCAAAACAGATACCAAGAGGAATGAGGGCCCTGCTGCTCACAAGCTTACAATCTATGAAGAATAGGGGGGACATGAGAGGTGGATGGTAACAATTGCTTTCGTTGTTCAGACCAGCCATAATGTAAGGATCGGGTGTTAATGTAAAGCTGCATGAACCAGTTATCAGCCTAAATATGTAACAGTACAGACATAGAGGTTATTAACCCCTTCATGACCTTGGGATTTTTCATTTTTCCCTGTTCGTTTTTCGCTCCCCTCCTTCCCAGAGCCATAACTTTTTTATTTTTCCGTCAATTTGGCCATGTGAGGGCTTATTTTTTGCGGGACGAGTTGTACTTTTGAACGACTTCATTGGTTTTAGCATGTCTTGTACTAGAAAACGGGAAAAAAATTCCAAGTGCGGTGAAATTGCAAAAAAAGTGCAGTCCCACACTTGTTTTTTGTTTGGCTTTTTTGCTAGGTTCACTAAATGCTAAAAATGACCTGACATTATGATTCTCCAGGTCAGTACGAGTTCATAGACACTAAACATGACTATGTTATTTTTTACCTAAGTGGTGAAAAAAATTCCAAACTTTGCTAAAAAAAAAAATGCGCCATATTCTGATACCCGTAGCGTCTCCATTTTTCATGATCTGGGGTCGGTTGAGGGCTTATTTTTTGCGTGCCGAGATGACGTTTTTAATTATAGCATTTCAATGCAGATACATTCTTTTGATCGCCCGTTATTGCATTTTAATGCAATGTCGCGGCGACCAAAAAAACGTAATTCTGGCGTTTCAAATTTTTTTCCCGGTACGCTGTTTAACAATCAGGTTAAGTTTTTTTTTAGTTGATAGATCGGGCGATTCTGAGCGCGGCGATACCAAATATGCATAGATTTTGTATTTTTTTTATTGATTTATTTTGATTGGGGCGAAAGGGGGGTGATTTAAACTTTTATATTTTTTTTATTTTTTTAACATTTTTTTCAACTTTTTATTTTACTTTTGCCATGCTTCAATAGCCTCCATGGGACGCTAAAAGCAGGCACAGCATGATCGCCTCTGCTACATAGCAGCGATCTGCTGATCGCTGCTATGTAGCAGAAATGGAGGTGTGCTGTGAGCGCCGACCACAGGGTGGCGCTCACAGCCACCGGCGATCAGTAACCATAGAGGTCTCAAGGACCTCTATGGTTACAATGGAGACGCATCGCCGACCCCCGATCATGTGACGGGGTCGGCGATAACGTCATTTCCGGCTGCCCGGCCGGAAGCGGTAGTTAAATGTCGCTGTCTGCGTTTGACAGCGGCATTTAACTAGTTAATAGGTGCGGGCAGATCGCGATTCTGCCTGCGCCTATTACGGGCACATGTCAGCTGTTCAAAACAGCTGACATGTCCCGGCTTTGATGCGGGCTCACCACGGAGCCCTGCATCAAAGCAGGGGAGCTGACCTCGGATGGGATTCGGACGTACTATCCCGTCCGAGGTCAGAAAGAGGTTAAATGCATAAAGTGTATGAGAACACAATGCGAGGAACCTGAATATGGTTTAAGTTTTTTGAATGAGCCACACAGGGATAGTTAGGTTAGTGCGTTGAGGCGGTAGGCCAGTCTGAACAAATGAGTTTTTAGGGCACACTTAAAACTGAGGGGATTTGGGATTAATCATATTAACCTAGGTAGTGCATTCCAAAGAATTGGTGCAGCACGTGAAAAGTCTTGGAGATGGGAGTGGGAGGTTCTGATTATTAACTCTAGAACGCGTACCTGGGGCCTTGCAGGCCTGCTAGGTTACTTGTTTTCTACTATCTGTAAAACTACATTAGTTAGAATTTTGAAACTCAAGGTAATCCTCAGGTATATAGTTGTTAGTAATATCCAGTTGTTCATATATTTTTATGTTATAGGCATCTCGTATAGCAACGCTTTTTTTGTGACTACCCCAGATTCACGTGCCTGGGGCCTTTGAGGCCTGCTTTGGTTTACATGTACTCCTCAGTCTTTTTGTCTGTACTGTTGTTGGGGAAGAACTTATGACTCAGTCTTTATGACTATTGGTCGATGGCTGTTGCTGGGAAGAGTGTGGATTCTGCCTGACATGGTAATGTGATCCTGGAAGGGAGTTTCCCCTCACAAAGTAACGTGATTATGATGTCAGTACAGGTCCTTTAGTCCTAAATCCTAGTTGCTGGAGAGACTTTGGAGGAAGAAGTCAGCTTTCTTTAATCTGCAACAAAGAACCTTTCTGAGCTCCAAAACCAGAGGCTTCTACTGCACTTACAAGAAAGTGATCTGTTGAAGGTAAGAGTAGGGGGGCTGTACTTTACCCTAAGCACACAAACACTAACAAAGTCTTAGCACACACAGTGTATAGTGCACAAGCCTGATTGTAATCTTTATTTTTTACTTTTCATTTTAGTTTACTCACATATAATATTACAATGGCACATTCTACATCAAGGGGATTGACTGTCCAAGAAATTGAGGCGATTATTTTCAATAGTGATGAAGACAATGACATTTCTTTGTCGGATGAAGAGTATATTCCACCAGCTAATGTATCAACTTCATCGTCCAGCGATTCCTCAGATGATGAAGAAGTAATGGATCCAGCAGAATGTGCAAGTAGAACATCTAAAACAAAATGTTTTTTGGAACAGTACTGCTGTGGCTCATGCACGCACCCCATCACATAACATTATTAGAGTTCCTCAAGGAGCTGTCGGAATTTCCCAATTCATGTCCAAAAAAGATGTTTTCAGTAAATTTGTTTCAGATGATATTGCAGATGAGGTAGTTTTGTGTACGAATGTGGAAGGTAAACGTATTGCTTCGGAAAAAAAAAAACTTGGAAAAATTTAACTAAAGAGGAACTATATGCCTATATTGGCCTTACTCTTCTGGCAGGGTCGACTAAATCATATGATGTGCCAATCAGAGAGTTATTTCTGAACCCATGTGCAGATCCACATTACAAAGCCACTATGTCCGTAGATAGATTTGAGGCTATTCGGAGATGCATTCGTTTTGATGAAAAGAAAACTCGGCCTGTAACATAGTAACATAGTAACATAGTTAGTAAGGCCGAAAAAAGACATTTGTCCATCCAGTTCAGCCTATATTCCATCATAATAAATCCCCAGATCTACGTCCTTCTACAGAACCTAATAATTGTATGATACAATATTGTTCTGCTCCAGGAAGACATCCAGGCCTCTCTTGAACCCCTCGACTGAGTTCGCCATCACCACCTCCTCAGGCAAGCAATTCCAGATTCTCACTGCCCTAACAGTAAAGAATCCTCTTCTATGTTGGTGGAAAAACCTTCTCTCCTCCAGACGCAAAGAATGCCCCCTTGTGCCCGTCACCTTCCTTGGTATAAACAGATCCTCAGCGAGATATTTGTATTGTCCCCTTATATACTTATACATGGTTATTAGATCGCCCCTCAGTCGTCTTTTTTCTAGACTAAATAATCCTAATTTCGCTAATCTATCTGGGTATTGTAGTTCTCCCATCCCCTTTATTAATTTTGTTGCCCTCCTTTGTACTCTCTCTAGTTCCATTATATCCTTCATGAGCACCGGTGCCCAAAACTGGACACAGTACTCCATGTGCGGTCTAACTAGGGATTTGTACAGAGGCAGTATAATGCTCTCATCATGTGTATCCAGACCTCTTTTAATGCACCCCATGATCCTGTTTGCCTTGGCAGCTGCTGCCTGGCACTGGCTGCTCCAGGTAAGTTTATCATTAACTAGGATCCCCAAGTCCATCTCCCTGTCAGATTTACCCAGTGGTTTCCCATTCAGTGTGTAATGGTGATATTGATTCCTTCTTCCCATGTGTATAACCTTACATTTATCATTGTTAAACCTCATCTGCCACCTTTCAGCCCAAGTTTCCAACTTATCCAGATCCATCTGTAGCAGAATACTATCTTCTCTTGTATTAACTGCTTTACATAGTTTTGTATCATCTGCAAATATCGATATTTTACTGTGTAAACCTTCTACCAGATCATTAATGAATATGTTGAAGAGAACAGGTCCCAATACTGACCCCTGCGGTACCCCACTGGTCACAGCGACCCAGTTAGAGACTATACCATTTATAACCACCCTCTGCTTTCTATCACTAAGCCAGTTACTAACCCATTTACACACATTTTCCCCCAGACCAAGCATTCTCATTTTGTGTACCAACCTCTTGTGCGGCACGGTATCAAACGCTTTGGAAAAATCGAGATATACCACGTCCAATGACTCACCGTGGTCCAGCCTATAGCTTACCTCTTCATAAAAACTGATTAGATTGGTTTGACAGGAGCGATTTCTCATAAACCCATGCTGATATGGAGTTAAACAGTTATTCTCATTGAGATAATCCAGAATAACATCCCTCAGAAACCCTTCAAATATTTTACCAATAATAGAGGTTAGACTTACTGGCCTATAATTTCCAGGTTCACTTTTAGAGCCCTTTTTGAATATTGGCACCACATTTGCTATGCGCCAGTCCTGCGGAACAGACCCTGTCGCTATAGAGTCCCTAAAAATAAGAAATAATGGTTTATCTATTACATTACTTAGTTCCCTTAGTACTCGTGGGTGTATGCCATCCGGACCCGGAGATTTATCTATTTTAATCTTATTTAGCCGATTTCGCACCTCTTCTTGGGTTAGATTGGTGACCCTTAATATAGGGTTTTCATTGTTTCTTGGGATTTCACCTAGCATTTCATTTTCCACCGTGAATACCGTGGAGAAGAAGGTGTTTAATATGTTAGCTTTTTCCTCGTCATCTACAACCATTCTTTCCTCACTATTTTTTAAGGGGCCTACATTTTCAGTTTTTATTCTTTTACTATTGATATAGTTGAAGAACAGTTTGGGATTAGTTTTACTCTCCTTAGCAATGTGCTTCTCTGTTTCCTTTTTGGCAGCTTTAATTAGTTTTTTAGATAAAGTATTTTTCTCCCTATAGTTTTTTAGAGCTTCAATGGTGCCATCCTGCTTTAGTAGTGCAAATGCTTTCTTTTTACTGTTAATTGCCTGTCTTACTTCTTTGTTTAGCCACATTGGGTTTTTCCTATTTCTAGTCCTTTTATTCCCACAAGGTATAAACCGCTTACACTGCCTATTTAGGATGTTCTTAAACATTTCCCATTTATTATCTGTATTCTTATTTCTGAGGATATTGTCCCAGTCTACCAGATTAAGGGCATCTCTAAGCTGGTCAAACTTTGCCTTCCTAAAGTTCAGTGTTTTTGTGACTCCCTGACAAGTGCCCCTAGTGAAAGACAGGTGAAACTGTACAATATTGTGGTCGCTATTTCCTAGATGCCCAACCACCTGCAGATTTGTTATTCTGTCAGGTCTATTAGATAGTATTAGGTCTAAAAGTGCTGCTCCTCTGGTTGGATTCTGCACCAATTGTGAAAGATAATTTTTCTTGGTTATTAGCAGAAACCTGTTGCCTTTATGGGTTTCACAGGTTTCACTTTCCCAGTTAATATCCGGGTAGTTAAGTCCCCCATAACCAGGACCTCATTATGGGTTGCAGCTTCATCTATCTGCTTTAGAAGTAGACTTTCCATGGTTTCTGTTATATTTGGGGGTTTGTAACAGACCCCAATGAGAATTTTGTTACCATTTTTCCCTCCATGAATTTCGACCCATATGGACTCGACATCCTCATTTCCTTCGCTAATATCCTCCCTTAAAGTGGACTTTAGACAAGACTTTACATAGAGACAAACCCCTCCTCCTCTCCGATTTTTACGATCCTTTCTAAACAGACTGTAACCCTGTAAGTTAACTGCCCAGTCATAGCTTTCATCTAACCATGTCTCGGTTATTCCCACTATGTCAAAGTTACCTGTAGATATTTCTGCTTCTAGTTCTTCCATCTTGTTTGTCAGGCTTCTGGCGTTTGCGAGCATGCAGTTTAGAGGATTTTGTTTTGTTCCAATCTCCTCGCTGTGGCTTGCTTTAGAAATGTTCTTACCTCCCATCTGAGTATGTTTTCCTGGGTCTTCTTTGTTCAAGTCTAATGTTTTTCTTCCCGTCCCCTCTTCTTCTAGTTTAACGCCCTCCTGATGAGTGTAGCGAGTCTTCTGGCGAATGTGTGTTTCCCAGGTTTGTTGAGGTGTAGTCCATCTCTGGCGAGGAGTCCATCGTACCAGTAATTCACACCGTGGTCCAGGAATCCGAATCCTTGTTGTCTGCACCATCGTCTTAGCCAGTTGTTTGCATCAAGGATCCTGTTCCATCTCCTGGTGCCATGCCCGTCTACTGGAAGGATAGAAGAAAAAACTACCTGTGCATCCAGTTCCTTTACTTTCTTCCCCATCTCTTCAAAGTCTTTGCAGATTGTCGGTAGGTCTTTCCTTGCCGTGTCATTGGTGTCAACATGTATCAGAAGAAATGGGTGGACGTCCTTGGAGCTGAAGAGCTTTGGTATCCTATCGGTCACATCCTTGATCATCGCACCTGGAAGGTTGAACCTGTGAGGTTGGCAACCGATAAATTAGCGCCTATTAGCTATATATGGAATCTTTTTATCAAGAACTGTTACTAACTTTACAATTCTAGCGAATATGTGACAGTGGACGAACAACTTCTTGCCTTTAGGGGACGTTGCAAATTTATCCAATATATGCCCAGTAAGCCAGCTAAATACGGCATAAAAATTTTCTGGATGTGCGATTCAGCAACTTATTATGGGATGAATGGTATGATTTACTGTGGAAAAGAAGCTGACGCTCCAGTCCAGAAAGATCTATGTTCCAACATAGTGAAAACACTAGCTTTACCAATTTTCCATTCTGGAAAAAATATCACTATGGATAATTATTTTACTAATTTAGAACTGGCCAATTTTTTGCTTCAGAAACAACTAACACTTGTTGGTACAATGAGACCAAACCGCCGCGAAATTCCACCAATAATGAAACACAATGCACAGCGACCAATCTACGAGAGTGTATTCGGTTTCTGCAATGAGGCAACAATGGTGTCCTATAAAGCCAAGAAAGAAAAATCTGTGATATTACTGAGCACAATGCATCACGATGAAAGTATTGACACCAATGACAGGAAACAAAAACCTGAAATTATACTTCATTATAATAAGACAAAAGGAGGTGTCGACAAGATGGACGAAATGATTACTGAATATTCGTGTAAAAGGCAGACTAAACGTTGGCCTGTTGCCCTTTTTTCCAATATCCTTGATGTGTCATCCCTCAATAGCTATATGCTAACCTCAGGTCATTAGCGGAGCGGAGGGCACGGGTAGGGTGGTAGGCTGAGACCAGGGAGGATATGTAGGGTGGTGCTGAGCCATGGAGTGCTTTGTGGATGAGGGTAATGAGTTTGTGCTGGATTCTGGAGTGGATGGGTAACCAGTGTAATGACTGGCAGAATGTAGAGGGATCGATATTACGATTGGTGAGGATTATGATCCTGGCTGCAGCATTCAGCACAGATTGGAGCGGGGAGATTTTGGTAAGAGGGAGGCCGATTAGTAGAGAATTACAATGGTCCAGACGAGAATGAATAAGAGAAATAGTAAAAGTTTTTGCAGAGTCGAAAGTAAGAAAAGGGCGAATTCTAGAAATGTTTTTGAGATGCAGATAACAAGAGTGAGCCAGTGATCGGATGTGGGGGGTGAAGGAAAGCTCGGAATCAAGTATGTCCCCAAGAGCGGCGTGTTGCTGGGGAGTAATGGTGGAACCGCACACGGAGATGGCAATGTCAGGCAAAGGCACATTAGTAGATGGAGGAAACACAAGGAGTAAAGGTACCTTCACACTAAACGACGCTGCAGCGATCCAGACAACGATCCGGATCGCTGCAGCGTTGCTGTTTGGTCGCTGGAGAGCTGTCACACAGACCGCTCTCCAGCGACCAACAATGCCGGTAACCAGGGTAAACATCGGGTTACTAAGCGCAGGGCCGCGCTTAGTAACCCGATGTTTACCCTGGTTACCATCCTAAAAGTAAAAAAAAACAAACGCTTCATACTTACCTTCCGCTGTCTGTCCCCGGCGCTCTGCTTCTTTGTACTGGCTGTGAGCACAGCGGGCGGAAAGCAGAGCGGTGACGTCACCGCTCTGCTTTCTGGCCGCTGTGCTCACAGTGAGTGCAGGAAAGCACAGCGCCGGGGACAGACAGCTGAAGGTAAGTATGAAGCGTTTGTTTTTTTTACTTTTAGGATGGTAACCAGGGTAAACATCGGGTTACTAAGCGTGGCCCTGCGCTTAGTAACCCGATGTTTACCCTGGTTACCAGCGAAGACATCGCTGAATCGGTGTCACACACGCCGATTCAGCGATGTCAGCGGGAGATCCAGCGACCAAAGAAAGTTCTGGCCTTCTAGCCCCGACCAACGATAGCACAGCAGGATTCTGATCGCTGCTGCGTGTCACACTGAACGATATCGCTAGCGAGGACGCTGCAACGTCACGGATCGCTAGCGATATCGTTTAGTGTGAAGGTAGCTTTAGACAATCACTGGTGTGATCTAAAAAGGCAGGCGTGATATCAGGAGTGATTATGACACTAAATAGATAGGGATTTCAGAGGAAAATTACTTTGCCTCTGGACTATCCCTTAAAAAGTCTTAAAATTAAAAATACAACCCCTTTGGCACCTCATTAAGGCAAATCTTCAAACTAATTCAGTATTTTATTTTAATAATTTACATTTCTGCAGCACCTCTCATCTCTATATGCTATGTTATCGTATATCAGTAGTGCTATGGAGACTGAGGGAGAACGTTTTTATGTCATTTCTCCTTAGGGACAAATTGACGTAGTGTTTTTTATTTAATTTGCAGCAACAAAGCCATTGTCTTAACCCATTACACTACAGTATACACTTCCATGTGCTGGATTAAAAGTCAGCTTGTGTCCTAATCGAGTGTATTCGGCGTGCTAGAAAAAAATGCTTTTCAACAGCCGCAACACAAGGAAGGATTGCCAAACAAACAGTCAATTCCTGCATGTGTTGCGACTATCAAACAGCCACGAGACATGCTGCCATGGTGACTCGAGCATTTTTTTGAGTATGCTGAAAGTACTTGATTAGGACAAGAGCATGCTCGCTCATCACTAGCCAACACCAAGCGTGTTAAGTGTTGTAGCATGGGATGGAGGTACAAGGGCAACCAACATCTATGGGGTCGGGTGCCAATATATACGAGAGTGCAAAATTTTACTAAATCTCTGCCCCCATTGTCAAATGAATTGCCCACCTAATGCTGCCTACACAGAGGGCAGAAGTTGATATAAGCTTGTCATAGCTCCCAGTGTAGAAAATTAAGTTTTCCATTTTGGTCACTTCCTATGCAAAGTGCAGCAGCTGATGGCAGACTCATCTCGACTGCAGCTGAGTGCAGCAGCTGATGAATGGAGGCACCATTGACTTTTGAGAGGCACCATTGACTTTTGAGTTATGTGTTTTGCACATGATTCAATACTATCTTCATGCATTATTATTAACTGCTTTTACATTTTTACACCTTTTTTTTATCCTTGAACTGTGTTAGTGCTAGGGATAGGCATAGGGCTGGAGTTAGGGCTAGAACATTGCTAGGGTTATGGCTAGGGAAAGGTTTAGGAATAGGTTAGGTTTAGAGCCAGAGTTGGGCATATCATCAGTGTTGCAGAGTAATTAAATAAAAAAATTTAATTAAAGATAAGCCTTAAAAAATGTTATAACTTTTTATTTTTAAAATTTTTTGTCTGATTTAAGAAGAAAAGAGACTCAAAGGACAGACTATGATTTAATCGGTAACTTTTTAAAAAAAAATGCATGTGCTTAGGGAATAAAGGGTTCATTACTGGACTGTTAAGAGTGAGTCATTGAGTGGTATTGGTCTATGGGTTAAGTGTTGCAAAATACTTGCCTTGCTCCTGCCACACTACGCCACTGCAAAACAAAGTGCCTAGATATTGACTTGTAAATAATAAGCTTATCCCCTCACTTGAGAGTCTATGTCGGCTATGGTTGACTGCCTCACATTGACTAAAAGGAAGTTTTTTTCATGCGTGCATCCATTATTGGGCCATCTTATAGCTATGGATTGAGTCTGAGGTCAAAAGGGCCACGCATAAGTTTTTACCTGCCTAAGTGGAGTCTGTCAACACAGAATGACTGCCCAAACCAAGTAGAGGCACTCGTTGCACCCTTGGTGTGGCCAAATAATTAAATTTACCTTCCAACCTCCATGTTTTTTATTTATCCCCACTACAGTTGAGCGAATTTGTTCGGATTCGGTTCCGAATAAGATCGAGAGCGAATATTGTCTTTGCAATATTCGTCAAACACAGGCAAATCAATGGGAGTAGAAATTACCAAATATGTTCGGAACTGATCAACAAACATACATTCGGCACGAATAGGGAACCAATATGGCAAATTCAGATTCAGTGACCGAATCCAAACTAATTCACTCAACTCTAATCTCCACCTGCATATCTTATTTAAAAGCACTATCTTCATAGACCAGAGATCGGTGGAGATAGATGGAGAACAAGTAGGTGGAAAGGTGCACTTAAAGGGAACCTGTCACCCCCCCAGGCGTTTGTAACTAAAAGAGCCATCTTGTGCAGCATTAATGCTGCATTCTGACAAGGTGGCTCTTTTAGTTATTGCTCGTTGCACTGCAGAAATAATCGCTTTTGAATTTGGTCCCTCATACCTTCAAATCATCCAGGGGGCAGGTCTTTCCCCCCTGATCCAGACACAACATAGCAGGGATCTCAGGCCGCGCGTGCACGCAGGTGCAGTAAACAAGACATCAAGTGATGTCAGTTGTTGGGCAGCGCGAACTGCTCATGCCCAAGGTAGAATATGACCACGTAGGTGCCTGGATAACTGAATAACGCCAAGGAGACGGTGCCCTTCTCGCAGAGTGACGGCTGTGTTTTGTCTGGATGAGGGGGGAAAGACGATTTGAAGGTATGAGGGACCAAATTCAAAAGCGATTATTTCTGCAGTGCAACGAACAATAACTAAAAGAGCCACCTTGTCAGAATGCAGCATTAGTGCTGCACAAGATGGCTCTTTTAGTTACAAATGCCTGGGGGGGGTGACAGGTTCCCTTTAAATGCTTTGCCCCATCCTGATGCACCTAGCGCCTGTACTTTGGTTTCATCAGTTATTCTGTGCTGACTGTTCCTTTAACAGGTTGACCTGTTTTCAGACAGCATAGTCTATTCACTATAGCATGAAAAGATCTGCCATTGTTGAACCTACTTTGTATCAATGAGTCACAAATTCTCAAGATTTTTGCTTGTAGTCTTTTGCTGCATTTGGAATACTCCTTTAAAAGTCTATGTAATATTGGCATTCTGTTATACAGTAGATACGGTAGGGATAGGCTATGTGTTTTCTTGTACACTCAGTGCCTGAATTGTGAATTTCCAATTTTACTGGAATTTACTGGATGAGAATTTCCCACAGTTTATCAGACTTGTGTTTCTTCCTGTATAACATACATACGCTGCAGTATAGATAATGTATGGAAAAGTAAACCTTCCCACCAATTAATTTCATAGGGGATGGATAGCAATCAAAATTAATTAAACCTCGTCAGGAATGTCAATTTTCTGCTTGTTTTTCGACTCCCACACATGTCATACATATCGTTTTCATTTCGAGCTGGGTGGGTTCGTTGATTCCATCATGAACTCCTGGGTCCTGTTTGGAGTCATCAAGTGTGTAAATATTTTAAAACTGAATGTTGTACAATCCCCCAAAATTAGGTCATCTATCACGCTGACAGACATAAATATCCAGGCTTTAAGGAACACGCTTGGTACTGAGCTGTTTTGGAATTACCTTCCAGTGAACCTATTGCCTAATTCTAAAATGGGCATAAATTGTTTTTCCGCAGTACTACGCATCTTACCATTGAAAGAGAGGGACGCCCGTGGTTGCTAATGTGTTTTCTCTTGACTTATAGGTATATTGGGAGTGATAACTTGATGTGAACTGACCCCTGTGGTTGTACAAAGGAATATTTGTGGTAATAGGCAGATTACATCTGTGAAGGATCAAGAAAACGTGTTTACATGAATGCACCTATTGTAGATGCCTCTCAGACATCGCTCGCGAGGAGCGCCTTCAATGCATAATCTCTATGTAGGTCAGAAAATCATGAAGAATATGAACGTACCGCACAAGGCATGGAACTACATCACAGGCAAACGTAAACCTTCTGCTAACTGCTGTTACTGTAATGGATTCCTGAGAATCTGTGCAAATAATCATTATCATGTACAGTGCAAACTCCGGGGAGGTCTGAAGAGGACCACAAGGATTTACACTCACCAATTATTATATAATACTATTATTAATAAAAGTAATAACAATAATGAAAATCTAATATATAAAGCTGAGTGTATGTGTGTGTGTATGTATCGAGCCACGCCCATTGTGCATAGCAGGCACAGGCCACATCTAGCTTCGTCGTGTCTAGAATGAAGTTGCTCCTGTGAGATATGACATCAAGAGAAAGGGAGGAGCCTCATGGATAGAGATGTGAGGGGCAAAATGAGAGACGTCAGGGGGAAAATGAGAGAAGTGAGGTGCTGCTGCAGTATGAGGCTGTGTAAAGAGAAGAGTGAGGCGCTGCAGGTGGAGGCTGTGTGTAAGGCCACATTCACACGTTCAGTATTTGGTCAGTATTTTACCTCAGTATTTATAAGCCAAAACCACGAGTGCGAGAAAGATACAGAAGTGGTGACTAGGGTTGAGCGAAACGGGTCGTTCATTTTCAAAAGTCGCCGACTTTTGGCAAAGTCGGGTTTCATGAAACCCGATCCGACCCCTGTGCGGGGTCGGCCATGCGGTACGCGACTTTCGCGCCAAAGTCGCGTTTCAATGATGCGAAAAACGCCATTTCTCAGCCAATGAAGGTAAACGCAGAGTGTGGGCAGCGTGATGACATAGGTCCTGGTCCCCACCATCTTAGAGAAGGGCATTGCAGTGATTGGCTTGCTGTCTGCGGCGTCACAGGGGCTATAAAGGGGCGTTCCCGCCATGTTACTGCTGCTGATCTGAGCTTAGGGAGAGGTTGCTGCCGCTTCGTCAGAAGCAGGGATAGCGTTAGGCAGGGTCCATTAACCACCAAACCGCTTGTGCTGTAGCGATTTCCACTGCCCAACACCACCTTCGGTGTGCAGGGATAGTGGAAGCTACATTTTTTTTTTTCCCTCAGCGCTGTAGCTCATTGGGCTGCCCTAGAAGGCTCCCTGATAGCTGCATTGCTGTGTGTACGCCGCTGTGCAAACCAACTGCTTTTTTCAAAGCACAAATCCTCTTGTTCCTTCCTTTCTGCACAGCTATCTTTTTGGTTTGTACACACTTTTTATTTAATTTGTGCATCAGTCCACTCCTTATTGCTGCCTGCCATACCTGGCTGAGATTACTGCAGGGAGATAGTAATTGAAGGACACTCCCTGTTTTTTTTTTTTTTTTTGTGGGAGATTAAGATTGACATTTCTGCTAGAGTGCCATCTCTGTCTGTGTCATCTCTCACTCAGTGGGCCATAGAAAGCCTATTTATTTTTTTGCTTGATTTGGGTTCCAAAATCTACCTGAAAAAATCACTACATCAATCAGTGGGAGATAAATATTGGCCTCTGGGCTTGTGTGCCACTCCTGACTCCTGTGTGCGTCATCTCTCACTCAGTGGGCCATAGAAAGCCTTTTTTTGTTTTATTTGTTTTCTAAATTCTCCCTGAAAAAATCATTTTATTTTATTTGGTTTCTAAATTCTTCCTGAAAAAATCATTTTATTCTATTTTTTTTTCCTAAAGTCTCCTTGAAAAAAAAAAAAAAAAAAACAAATCAGTGGGAGATTAATATTGCCCTTTCTGCTTGTGTGCCAGTCTTGACTCCTGGGTGTGCCATCTCTCTCTCTCTCTCCAATTGTGGGCCATAGAAAGCCTATTATTTTTTTTAGCTTGATTTGGGTTCCAAAATCTACCTGAAAAAATCACTACATCAATCAGTGGGAGATAAATATTGGCCTCTGGGCTTGTGTGCCACTCCTGACTCCTGTGTGCGTCATCTCTCACTCAGTGGGCCATAGAAAGCCTTTTTTTGTTTTCTAAATTCTCCCTGAAAAAATCATTTTATTTTCTTTGGTTTCTAAATTCTTCCTGAAAAAATCATTTTATTCTATTTTTTTTTTCCTAAAGTCTCCCTGAAAAAAAAAAAAAAATCAAATCAGTGGGAGATTAATATTTACATTTGTGCTTCAGTGACAGTCCTGCGTGTGTGGCATCTCTCTCATTTGTTGCCACCAACAACAGAGTGTGTAACATTGTGCCTGATTTTCGTTGTGGTCTCACTCACCTGTAAAGGGGTAGCTAAATCATACTGAAGTTATAGCTCACCGTGTAATTTGTGTGACAGCAACAAATACCGTTAGTTTGTTTATGTTTTTAAAACATTGAGGAAGTATGGTGGAAGAGGTCGTGGCCGGGGGCGTTCATTGTCAGCTGGTAATGAGGGTAGTGGTAGTGGTGGAGCATCAGCTGGTCGTGGGAAAAAAAATATTGCACCTAAGTCTGGAGCTGTGGAGCCAGGTTCGTCGTCTGGCTACACAAGGCCTCGAACGCTCCCTTTTCTGGGAGTAGGAAAACCGCTTTTAAAGCCGGAGCAGCAAGAGCAAGTTTTGGCTTATCTTGCTGACTCAGCCTCTAGCTCTTTTGCCTCCTCTCGTGAAACTGGTAAATGTCAAAGCAGCGCGTCGTTAGTGGATGTTCACGGTCAGGGACAAGTCGCTTCCTTGTCCTCTTCAGCAAAAACAACAACAGAGAAGAATGCAGCAGGCGACACAACGGGTTACTCCATGGAGCTCTTTACACATACCGTCCCTGGCTTAGAAAGTGAAGCAGTTAACAGTCCATGCCCATTACAAGTTGAATCTGACATGGAGTGCACTGATGCACAGCCACAGCCAGACTACTATGCTGGTCCTTTGACTCAGACCACAACATTGCCCTCGCAGGGTGCTGATCAAGAATCAGACCCTGATGAGACTATGTTGCCCCATCACGAACGCTATACCACCGACCGACACGGTGACACAGACGAAGTTGCACACGAGCTACAAGAAGAGGTAATAGATGACCCAGTTCTTGACCCCGATTGGCAGCCATTGGGGGAACAGGGTGCAGGCGGCAGCAGTTCTGAAGCGGAGGAGGAGGGGCCGCAGCAGGCATCAACATCGCAACAGGTTCCATCTGCCGGGCCCGTATCTTGCCCAAAACGCGTGGCAAAGCTAAAACCTGTTGGAGGACAGCGTGGCCATCCGGTTAAAGCTCAGTCTGCAATGCCTGAAAAGGTATCCGATGCTAGAAAGAGTGCAGTCTGGCATTTTTTTAAACAACATCCAATTGATCAGCGCAAAGTCATCTGTCAAAAATGTTCAACTACCTTAAGCAGAGGACAGAATCTGAAAAGTCTCAATACAAGTTGCATGCATAGACATTTAACCACCATGCATTTGCAAGCCTGGACTAACTACCAAACGTCCCTTAAGATTGTAGCACCCTCGGCCAATGAAGCTAGTCAGCAACGCAACATCCCTTCCGGCAGTGTAGGGCCACCATTTTCCGCACCACCTGCAGTATCTGTGCAGGTTTCTTTGCCAGGCCAAAGCCGTCAGGGTCAGGGAATCACCAGTTTCGTAGTAGGAAACACTGCATCTAGGGCACCGGTGGCAACAATACCATCTCCCACCGTCTCTCAGTCTGCCATGTCGACCGGCACCCCCGCTAGTTCCACGATCTCCAGCTCTCCAGTCCAGCTCACCCTACATGAGACTATGGTTAGAAAAAGGAAGTACTTAGCCTCGCATCCGCGTACACAGGGTTTGAACGCACACATAGCTAGACTAATCTCGTTAGAGATGATGCCCTACCGGTTAGTTGAAAGCGAAGCTTTCAAAGCCCTGATGGACTACGCTGTACCACGCTACGAGCTACCCAGTCGACACTTTTTTTCCAGAAAAGCCATCCCAGCCCTCCACCAGCATGTTAAAGAGCGCATCGTCCATGCACTCAGGCAATCTGTGAGCACAAAGGTGCACCTGACAACAGATGCATGGACGTGTAGGCATGGCCAGGGACGTTACGTGTCCATCACGGCACACTGGGTAAATGTGGTGGATGCAGGGTCCACAGGGGACAGCAAGTTTGGGACAGTTCTGCCTAGCCCATGGTCTAGGAAACAATTGGCTGTAGCCGTTCGCACCCCCTCCTCCTCCTCTTCGTCCTCCTGCAGAAGCGAGAGCTCGTCCACAGACCGCAGTCGCACAACCACTCCATCCGCAGCTGCCACTGTTGCACACCAGGTCTCCCATTATGGGGCAGCTACTGGCAAACGTCAGCAGGCTGTATTGGCTATGAAGTGTTTGGGCGACAACAGACACACCGCGGAAGTTCTGTCCGAGTTCTTGCAGAAAGAAACGCAGTCGTGGCTGGGCACTGTAGATCCTGAGGCAGGCAAGGTAGTGAGTGATAACGGAAGGAATTTCATGGCTGCCATCTCCCTTTCCCAACTGAAACACATTCCTTGCCTGGCTCACACCTTAAACCTGGTGGTGCAGTGCTTCCTGAAAAGTTATCCGGGGTTTTCCGACCTGCTCCTCAAAGTGCGTGGACTTTGCTCACATATCCGCCGTTCGCCCGTACACTCCAGCCGTATGCAGACCTATCAGCGTTCTTTGAACCTTCCCCAGCATCGCCTAATCATAGACGTTGCAACAAGGTGGAACTCAACACTGCACATGCTTCAGAGACTGTGTGAACAGAGGCGGGCTGTTATGTTTTTGTGGGAGGATACACATACACGGGCAGGCAGTAGGATGGCAGACATGGAGTTGTCAGGTGTGCAGTGGTCGAAGATTCAAGAAATATAATGCCACATGAGAACTTGGAACTAATATTAGCAACCAAACAATCAACTCTTGTTGACCGTTTGCTTCTGGCATTCCCTGCACACAGCGCCCGTGATCGTTCTCACACGAGCTGCAGGGGCCAGCAGACCAGAGGAGTTAGAGGGGCAGAAATCAGAAGTGGCGTTGGCCAGAGGGGTTTTCTGACCAGGTTGTGGAGTGATTTTGCTATGACCGCAGACAGGACAGGTACTGCAGCATCAATTCAAAGTGACAGGAGACAACATTTGTCCAGTATGGTTACAAACTATTTTTCATCCCTTATCGATGTTCTCCCTCAACCGTCATTCCCATTTGATTACTGGGCATCAAAATTAGACACCTGGCCAGAATTGGCAGAATATGCATTGCAGGAGCTTGCTTGCCCGGCAGCTAGTGTCCTATCAGAAAGAGTATTCAGTGCTGCAGGTTCAATACTAACAGAAAAAAGGACTCGTCTGGCTACCCAAAATGTAGATGATCTAACCTTCATTAAAATGAACCACAACTGGATTTCGAAATCTTTTGCCCCACCTTGCCCGGCTGACACCTAGCTTTCCTATGAAAAGGTCTTGCCTGTGGACTATTCTGAATGCCTTTTCCAATCTCGTAATTTTCTGCACCTGATTGTCCAGCATACGACATGTTTACACCTCACTAAATGGCCAAACTCCCCACACGGGGCCGTGGTATCGACACTTGGCGACAGCACCCGTGAGAGTGCAGTTTGTCTGAAGAGGTGGGTGAGCCCGCTTTTGGTCAATGGCACTGCCACTGGGTCCCTCCTAGTACAATAAAGTGTCTCTGGCGGTGGTGGTGCGCACCCAACGTCAGACACACCGTTGTAATATGAGGGGCCCTGGGCCTGTACCGCCGGCCACAAGACAGTTTCCCCCCACCCCAGCTCAAACAGTGCTCTACCACTTGCAAAATTATCTCACAGCTCCACCAATGTTTAGTCTATGCGCTGACATCCTTCAATGCCTGCCACTGACAATACCATTGTATTGACATTTTTGTTATGTTAGGCCTTCGATGCCTGTCTGTGGTCACTCCTTCCACTAGGCCTCCACTGACCACACCACTGCTGCCCGTGTACCCCTGGAACCAATTTAAAATTGCCTACAGCCATGTGTTATTATTTTAGGCCTTCGATGCCTGTCTGCGGTCACTCCTTCCACTAGGCCTCCACTGACCACACCACTGCTGCCCGTGTACCCCTGTAACCAATTTAAAATTGCCTACAGCCATGTGTTATTATTTTAGGCCTTCGATGCCTGTCTGTGGTCACTCCTTCCACTAGGCCTCCACTGACCACACCACTGCTGCCCGTGTACCCCTGGAACCAATTTAAAATTGCCTACAGCCATGTGTTATTATTTTAGGCCTTCGATGCCTGTCTGCGGTGACTCCTTCCACTAGGCCTCCACTGACCACACCACTGCTGCTCGTGTACCCCTGGAACCAATTTAAAATTGCCTACAGCCATGTGTTATTATTTTAGGCCTTCGATGCCTGTCTGCGGTGACTCCTTCCACTAGGCCTCCACTGACCACACCACTGCTGCCCGTGTACCCCTGTAACCAATTTAAAATTGCCTACAGCCATGTGTTATTATTTTAGGCCTTCGATGCCTGTCTGCGGTGACTCCTTCCACTAGGCCTCCACTGACCACACCACTGCTGCCCGTGTACCCCTGGAACCAATTTAAAATTGCCTACAGCCATGTGTTATTATTTTAGGCCTTCGATGCCTGTCTGCGGTCACTCCTTCCACTAGGCCTCCACTGACCACACCACTGCTGCCCGTGTACCCCTGGAACCAATTTAAAATTGCCTACAGCCATGTGTTATTATTTTAGGCCTTCGATGCCTGTCTGCGGTCACTCCTTCCACTAGGCATCCACTGACCACACCACTGCTGCCCGTGTACCCCTGTAACCAATTTAAAATTGCCTACAGCCATGTGTTATTATTTTAGGCCTTCGATGCCTGTCTGCGGTGACTCCTTCCACTAGGCCTCCACTGACCACACCACTGCTGCCCGTGTACCCCTGTAACCAATTTAAAACTCCAAGGTGTTCCCCAGGTTGCCTTTCCTGAGCTTCGATCTTCCGGCTCTCGTTTAGTAGTTGTTGGAAACTACGCTGCATTGGGCCTACAAATTGGGTATGGGGTGTAGAGAGATGGTGTGTTCCACTCCAAGGTGTTCCCCAGGTTGCCTTTCATGAGCTTCGATCTTCCGGCTCTCGTTTAGTAGTTGTTGGAAACTACGCTGCATTAGGCCTACAAATTGGGTATGGGGTATAGAGAGATGGTGTGTTCCACTGTAGAGAGATGGTGTGTTCCACTCCAAGGTGTTCCCCAGGTTTCCTCTCCATTGCTTCGATCTTCCGGCTCTCGTTTAGTAGTTGTTGGAAACTACGCTGCATTAGGCCTACAAATTGGGTATGGGGTGTAGAGAGATGGTGTGTTACACTCCAAGGTGTTCCCCAGGTTTCCTCTCCATTGCTTCGATCTTCCGGCTCTCGTTTAGTAGTTGTTGGAAACTACGCTGCATTAGGCCTACAAATTGGGTATGGGGTGTAGAGAGATGGTGTGTTACACTCCAAGGTGTTCCCCAGGTTTCCTCTCCATTGCTTCGATCTTCCGGCTCTCGTTTAGTAGTTGTTGGAAACTACGCTGCATTGGGCCTACAAATTGGGTATGGGGTGTAGAGAGATGGTGTGTTCCACTCCAAGGTGTTCTCCAGGTTGCTTTTCCTGAGCTTCGATCTTCCGGCTCTCGTTTAGTAGTTGTTGGAAACTACGCTGCATTGGGCCTACAAATTGGGTATGGGGTGTAGAGAGATGGTGTGTTCCACTCCAAGGTGTTCTCCAGGTTGCCTTTCCTGAACTTCTATCTTCAGGCTCTCATTAAATTGTGGTTAAACGGAACAACTGCATTTGGCGTACTAGTTGGTTTGGGGCCTACTATCGGTGTCTGCCGCTCCTTGCTGTTCTCCTGGTTTCCTGTCCTGAAATTCCGTTTTCAGGCGCTGGTTAAGTAGTTGTTAATGTTAGACTGCATTTGGCCTACTAGTTGGGTTGGGGCCTACTATCGGTGTCTGCCACTCCTTGCTGTTCTCCTCCACTGAACAAAGCTGTGCCGCCTGTTTACTACTGTTGCCAATTTTGAACTGCATTTCGACTACTTACTGATTTGGGCCTACTCTCTGTGTCAGCCTCTCATTCCAGTTGTCCTCCACTGCAATGCCCCCTGATTAGTCCTGTGTTACCAATTTTGAACTGCATTTAGCCCACTTTATTCTTTGGGCCTATATCTGTGTTTCCTCCTCATCCTGCCCATTGCCCAGCCAGTGATAGATGAGTCTGCTGGTACATTGACCCATAACGCAACATTTCCCGTGCACGCTACACTGCAAGATTGTGACCCTGCTGAAAGTCAGGTCCCCCTTCCCGCATACCATACCACCTTACACGGGGACAAACAGGAAGGTGAAGATGAAAGTGCAGGTTCCTTCATCTTGTGGGGGGAGGAATACTAGTTGGCGACGTCACTGGCACAGGGCCTCTCATGGTACGCAAAAGTGTTGCTGCCGGTGGGAGGCGCCCCCGCCGTGCAAACACACCGCTGTACTTTGAGGGGCCCTGTGCCAGTGCCAATGCCAACGAGTGGGCCACCCCTGCTTGCTCAGGTTCACAGCACTTGCAAAGTTGAAATACTTACCTCTCCCTGCTCCACTGCCGTGACGTGGTCCAGATTTCCTGGGCCCACTAATTACTTGAACCAGCCCTACCCACCACAACTTTAGCCAAATGACCCCCAATTTCAAATGCCTTCCAATTATTATAAGGTAAATTACGCTTGACAAGCTTCATTAAGAAGAATGGATGGTTTTGACATTAAAATGGGCACTCTAGGTGTTTTCCTGGCCCCCACTCACTGCCGACTATGCTGCCCCATTGACTTGCATTGGGTTTCGTGTTTCGGTCGATCCCGACTTTACGTCATAATCGGGCGATTTCACTCGACCCGACTTTTGAGATAGTCGGGTTTCGCGAAACCCGGCTCGACTCTAAAAAGGTCAAGGTCGCTCAACTCTAGTGGTGACATGTTTCTAATAAACTTTTCCTCTGATTATTTTGCTCCAAGTTTTAGCTTACAAATACTGAGGTAAAAATACCGACCAAACGACGTGTGAATGAGGTCTAATACAGCAGGAGATGACACACAGGTATATACTATATACAGCGGAGATAACATACAGGTATATACTATATACAGCGGAGATGACATACAGGTATATACTATATACAGGAGGAGATGACGCACAGGTATATACTATATACAGCGGAGATAACATACAGGTATATACTATATACAGCGGAGATGACATACAGGTGCAGTATATACTATATACAGGAGGAGATGACGCACAGGTATATACTATAAACAGTACGAAATGACATACAGTTATATACCATAAACAGAAGGAGATGACATACAGGTATATACTATATACAGCAGGAGATGACACACAGGTATATACTATATACAGCGGAGATAACATACAGGTATATACTATATACAACGGAGATGACATACAGGTACAGTATATACTATATACAGGAGGAGATGACGCACATGTATATACTATAAACAGTACGAGATGACATACATTTATATACCATAAACAGAAGGAGATGACATACAGTTATATACTATATACAGGAGGAGATGACATACAGGTACATACTATATACAGGAGGAGATGACACACAGGTATATACCATAAACAGGAGGAGATGACATACAGGTATATACTATATACAGGAGGAGATGACATACAGATATATACTATATACAGGAGGAGATGACACACAGGTATTTACCAAAAACAGGAGATGACAAACAGGTATATACTATATACATGAGGAGATGACATGCATGTATATACTATATACAGGGGAGATTACATACAGGTATATACTGTATACAGCAGATGACATACAGGTATATACTATATACAGGGGAGATGACATACAGGTATATACTATATACAGAGGAGATGACATACAGGGATATTCTGAGGGGAAAATGACAGGTGTGAGGTCAAAATGAGAGATGTTAGGGGGAAAATGAGAGAAGTGAGGGGAGAAATGAGATATGTGGGGGGAAAATGAGAGAAGTGAGGTGCTGTAACTAACCACAGTCAGTTACTATGCCCGGGCAATGCCGGGCTCTTCATCTAGTAATAGTATAAACATCAGCAGTAGAGAGGAGCGCATATTTTGAGATTCAAACTTGCCTCCAAAATTCAACTTGCAGTGCATAAATCCACGCAAATCTCAATAATGGAAAGTTTATTATTGTTTAGAAAAGAAAGAAAGAAAGAGAGAGAGGGGGATACTGCTGACCATAAAACCTTAAATGCTACAGTAGAGAGTGAGAGAAAGAAAGGAAGAAAGAGGGAAAGAAGAAAAAAAGAGAAAAAGAAAGAGAAAGAAAGACAAATAGAGGGGAAGAAAGAATGAAAGAAAGAGAAAAACAAAGATAAAAAGATAGATAGATAGATAGATAGATAGATAGATAGATAGATAAAGAAGAACAAAGAAAGTAGAAAATATAGGAAGTTAGAGCAAAATAGAGAAGGAGACTAATAGAGAGAGAGAGAGAGGAAAAAAGATACAGGAGAAAGACAAAGGAGAAAGAGAGACAAAAATAAAGAGAGATAGAAAGACTGAAAGATAGAGAGAGGACCACACTGACCCTAAGAGCTGACTCTCTACGGGAGAGAGAAAAAGAGTGAGGGAACCGCTTATTATGAAAGCTTACACTATATAAGAGAGAGAGGACTCTGCTGACAATAATAGCTTACACTCTACAGGAGAGAGAGAGGACCTCACTGATCATAAGAGCTTACACTTTTCAGGAGAGATAGAGGACCCCATTGACTATAAGAGCTTATGGAGCGCCCCCAGACACAGGGCAATGAGTTCTCGGTACCGGGCCTCTCTGGTTCGGTTCTGAGGCTGTGGCTAGACCCGGTCCGCGACCCTGTTAAGGGGCGTCCAATAAAGGTTGTGCAGTCTGTCAGGGGTTCGTGACGCCACCTGTGGTGTTCGGTCAGGGTGACCGATGCTGCTATGGGGTCCGCTGGGGTGATGGAATGGCAGCTGGATGGTATACTTTCCCACAGGTGAAGTATGTCCCCAGGGCTTCCCAGTAAGGTGGATGGTAATGGTGTAGGGTGCAGTCAATAACAAGGACACAGGGTTGCAGTCTCTTTACCTCTCTACTGAAGACTTCAGGATCCTCAATCCAGAGTACGCTTAACAGGGCTATCTGAGACCAGCCGGTCCGATGGGCACATCCAGAGTTTCCTTCGCAGATGGAAATCGTTGCCTACCACTAGCGCCTGTGTGTTGTAGTCCTATCCTGCTGAGCATTCGGAATAGTCCTCACAACTGCTGTTCTCGTTCATTCGTTCTCTACAGCTCTCTCTCTCTTCCAGATGTTACTAGTTTCTCGTCCCCCAGGAATGTTATGGCTAGGATGCATCCGTATGACGGGAAGGCTCGGAGCTCTTCCGGGACCCTAGGCACGCCCCTCTCCACGCGTTGCCCCCTATGTCTTCGTAGGTGTAGTAAGGTAGACAGCCAACCTATGATTAACTGTCCTGCAGAGTTCGAAGTAAGGCCTAGAGTTAGTTACTCCCGCGGTGTTCCGGCCACCGGCTACGCGCCTCAGTAGGATGTTGCCTCGGTCTCACGGCACGACTCCTACTGGTAATCCTTTGTGCTTGATCTCGTTTACACTGTTCCACAATATCCTTCCCTTCGTGTCTCTCTCTTGGATACCGCCGCGGGGTGTGCAGGCGCGGTTCCGTTACGTTCTGCTCTGTTCGCTAGGCCCTGCCAGGTTCCCACGCCTGACAGGGACCCCCCTGTGTCTTCTCCCTGCAACACCCCCTGCCACGGGATGTTGCCTGCATCCAACCAACCCAGTCAGCTTCTGACTAACTTCCTCCCCAACCCCTAGTTTTACCAGTGTGAGGAGTGGCCCAATAAATAAAGCCTTTTTCTCCCCCTTGTGGCCGGAGTGTGAAGTGTAATGTGTTCTGGTGATACCTGGTCAGGAGAACTCCTTTAGTGCCATCAGACATACCATCACTCCCCTTAGTGGCAGAGCGTCATACTGCAACGACCAGGTCTCTGGTGCGCTGCACTTACACTCTTCAGGAGAGAGAGAGGACCCCTCAGATCATAAGAGCTTACACACTTCAGGAGAGAGAGAGGACCCCTCAGATCATAAGAGCTTACACTCTTCAGGAGAGAGAGAGGACACCACTGACCATAAGAGCTTACACTCTACAGGAGAGAGAGGACTCCACTGACCATAAGAGCTTATACTCTACAGGAGAGAGAGAGGACACCACTGACCATAAGAGCTTACACTCTACAGGAGAGAGAGGACTCCGCTGACCATAAGAGCTTATACTCTACAGGAGAGAGAGAGGACCCCACTGATCATAAGAGCTTACACTCTTCAAGAGAGAGAGAGGACCCCTCAGATCATAAGAGCTTACACTCTTCAGGAGAGAGAGAGGACACCACTGACCATAAGAGCTTACACTCTACAGGAGAGAGAGGACTCCACTGACCATAAGAGCTTACACTCTACAGGAGAGAGAGGACCCCACTGACCATAAGAGCTTACACTCTTCAGGAGAGAGGACCCCGCTGATCATAAGAGCTTACACTCTACAGGAGAGAGAGAGGACACCACTGACCATAAGAGCTTACACTCTACAGGAGAGAGAGGACCCCACTGACCATAAGAGCTTACATTCTTCAGGAGAGAGAGAGGACACCACTGACCATAAGAGCTTACACTCTACAGGAGAGAGAGGACTCCACTGACCATAAGAGCTTAT
This sequence comes from Ranitomeya imitator, assembly GCF_032444005.1. Taxonomy (NCBI): domain Eukaryota; kingdom Metazoa; phylum Chordata; class Amphibia; order Anura; family Dendrobatidae; genus Ranitomeya; species Ranitomeya imitator. The sequence goes on along the minus strand of NC_091284.1, from coordinate 48,861,018 downwards.
ACTCTACAGGAGAGAGAGAGGATGCTGCTGACCATAAGAGCTTACACTCTACAGAAGAGAGAGAGGACCCCACTGACAATAAGAGCTTACACTCTTCAGGAGAGAGAGGGCACTCTGCTGATTATTAGAGCTTACTGTAGAGATATGACACTGCTGACCGTAAGACCTGACACTCCCAGTAGAGAGAGGGCTCAGCTGATACTAAAGGCCCCTTCACATTAAGCGACGCTGCAGCGATACCGACAACGATCCGGATCGCTGCAGCGTAGCTGTTTGGTCGCTGGAGAGCTGTCACACAGACAGCTCTCCAACGACCAACGATGCCGGTAACCAGGGTAAACATCGGGTAACTAAGTGCAGGGCCGCGCTTAGTAACCCGATGTTTACCCTGGTTACCATCCTAAAAGTAAAAAAAAACAAACCGCTCTGCTTTCCGGCTGACCGACGCTCACAGCCAGTGCAGGAGGAGTGCAGAGCACAGCGCTGGAGGACAGACAGCTGTAGGTAAGTATGTAGCGTTTGTTTTTTTTTACTTTTAGGATGGTAACCAGGGTACCCTGCGCTTAGTTACCTGATGTTTACCCTGGTTACCAGTGAAGACATCGCTGGATCGGTGTCACACACGCCGATCCAGCGATGTCAGGAGGAGTCCAGCGACGAAATAAAGTTCTGGACTTTATTCAGCGACCAACGATCTCCCAGCAGGGGCCTGATCGTTGGTCGCTGTCACACATAATGATTTCATTAACGATATCGTTGCTACGTCACAAAAAGCAAAGATATTGTTAACAATATCGTTATGTGTGAAGGTACCTTAAGAGCTTACACTCTGCGAGAGAAAGAGACAGAGAAGACTCCACTGACCATAAAAGCTTACACTCTACAGGAGAGAGAGAGAGGACCCCACTGACCATAAGAGCTTACACTTTACAGGAGAGAGAGAGGACCCCACTGATCATAAGAGCTTACATTCTTTAGGAGAGAGAGAGGACCCCGTTGATCATAAGAGCTTACACTCTACAGGAGAGAGAGAGGACCCCTCAGATCATAAGAGCTTACATTCTTTAGGAGAGAGAGAGGACCCCGTTGATCATAAGAGCTTACACTCTTCAGGAGAGAGAGAGGACCCCACTGACCATAAGAGCTTACACTCTACAGGAGAGAGAGGACCCCTCTGATCATAAGAGCTTACACTCTACAGGAGAGAGCGGACCCCGTTGACCATAAGTGCTTACACTCTACAGAAGAGAGAGGGGACTGATTATTAGAGTTGACACTCTACTGTAGAGATATGACACTGCTGACCGTAAGACCTGACACTCCACAGAAGAGAGAGGGCTCAGCTGATACTAAGAGCTTACACTGCAAGAGAAATAGACAGAGAAGACTCCACTGATCATAAGAGCTTACACTCTACAGGAGAGAGAGAGAGGACCCCACTGACCATAAGAGCTTACACTCTATAGGAGAGAGAGAGGACCCCGCTGACCATAAAAGCTTACACTCTACAGGAGAGAGAGAGTGGACCCCACTGACAATAAGAGCTTACACTCCACAGGAGAGAGGACCCTGCTGACCATAAGAGCTTACACTCTACAACAGAAAGAGACCCAGTGACTCTGGAGATGGAAAACGACTCTGCCGTACAAACTGTGCTCCACTGGGAACTGCTGATCTGTGATGTCCCAGGTACTGACCACCACTGTACAAGTTATGATAATCTGCTGGATGCCATGGCATTATAGCTGCAGGTACTATTTGTAGGGCCACATAGTCATGCAAAAAGATATGAGCCCGCTTCAGCAGACAGGGAAATGGCGCAGGGCAAGATTTTTATTTTCAAACCGCAAACTAAATCTCAAAATATTTGAATTTGCGTAAAACTACGAATTTCAATACAGGAAAGATTTAGATCTTGGTACCGTGTTAGCCAGTAGATAGAAAAATATTTGGAATTGAGAGTCCTCAGTGGTTGATACCTTTTAATGGCTAACTGAAAAGATGGTAACAAATTGCAAGCTTTCGAGATTACACAGGTCTCTTCATCAGGCAAAGACTAAAATAAATTCTGAAGAATCACATATTTATGCACATCATAGCACAGAAAAAAACCAAAGGATCGTAAAAATCGGAGAGGAGGAGGGGTTTGTCTCTATGTAAAGTCTTGTCTAAAGTCCACTTTAAGGGAGGATATTAGCGAAGGGAATGAGGATGTCGAGTCCATATGGGTTGAAATTCATGGAGGGAAAAATGGTAACAAAATTCTTATTGGGGTCTGTTACAAACCCCCAAATATAACAGAAAGCATGGAAAGTCTACTTCTAAAGCAGATAGATGAAGCTGCAACCCATAATGAGGTCCTGGTTATGGGGGACTTTAACTACCCGGATATTAACTGGGAAACCCATAAAGGCAACAGGTTTCTGCTAATAACCAAGAAAAATTATCTTTCACAATTGGTGCAGAATCCAACCAGAGGAGCAGCACTTTTAGACCTAATACTATCTAATAGACCTGACAGAATAACAAATCTGCAGGTGGTTGGGCATTTAGGAAATAGCGACCACAATATTGTGCAGTTTCACCTATCTTTCACTAGGGGGACTTGTCAGGGAGTCACAAAAACACTGAACTTTAGGAAGGCAAAGTTTGAACAGCTTAGAGATGCCCTTAATCTGGTAGACTGGGACAATATCCTCAGAAATGAGAATACAGATAATAAATGGGAAATGTTTAAGAACATCCTAAATAGGCAGTGTAAGCGGTTTATACCTTGTGGGAATAAAAGGACTAGAAATAGGAAAAACCCAATGTGGCTAAACAAAGAAGTAAGACAGGCAATTAACAGTAAAAAGAAAGCATTTGCACTACTAAAGCAGGATGGCACCATTGAAGCTCTAAAAAACTATAGGGAGAAAAATACTTTATCTAAAAAACTAATTAAAGCTGCCAAAAAGGAAACAGAGAAGCACATTGCTAAGGAGAGTAAAACTAATCCCAAACTGTTCTTCAACTATATCAATAGTAAAAGAATAAAAACTGAAAATGTAGGCCCCTTAAAAAATAGTGAGGAAAGAATGGTTGTAGATGACGAGGAAAAAGCTAACATATTAAACACCTTCTTCTCCACGGTATTCACGGTGGAAAATGAAATGCTAGGTGAAATCCCAAGAAACAATGAAAACCCTATATTAAGAGTCACCAATCTAACCCAAGAAGAGGTGCGAAACCGGCTAAATAAGATTAAAATAGATAAATCTCCGGGTCCGGATGGCATACACCCACGAGTACTAAGAGAACTAAGTAATGTAATAGATAAACCATTATTTCTTATTTTTAGTGACTCTATAGCGACAGGGTCTGTTCCGCAGGACTGGCGCATAGCAAATGTGGTGCCAATATTCAAAAAGGGCTCTAAAAGTGAACCTGGAAATTATAGGCCAGTAAGTCTAACCTCTATTGTTGGTAAAATATTTGAAGGGTTTCTGAGGGATGTTATTCTGGATTATCTCAATAAGAATAACTGTTTAACTCCATATCAGCATGGGTTTATGAGAAATCGCTCCTGTCAAACCAATCTAATCATTTTTTATGAAGAGGTAAGCTATAGACTGGACCACGGTGAGTCATTGGACGTGGTATATCTCGATTTTTCCAAAGCGTTTGATACCGTGCCGCACAAGAGGTTGGTACACAAAATGAGAATGCTTGGTCTGGGGGAAAATGTGTGTAAATGGGTTAGTAACTGGCTTAGTGATAGAAAGCAGAGGGTGGTTATAAATGGTATAGTCTCTAACTGGGTTGCTGTGACCAGTGGGGTACCGCAGGGGTCAGTATTGGGACCTGTTCTCTTCAACATATTCATTAATGATCTGGTAGAAGGTTTACACAGTAAAATATCGATATTTGCAGATGATACAAAACTATGTAAAGCAGTTAATACAAGAGAAGATAGTATTCTGCTACAGATGGATCTGGATAAGTTGGAAACTTGGGCTGAAAGGTGGCAGATGAGGTTTAACAATGATAAATGTAAGGTTATACACATGGGAAGAGGGAATCAATATCACCATTACACACTGAACGGGAAACCACTGGGTAAATCTGACAGGGAGAAGGACTTGGGGATCCTAGTTAATGATAAACTTACCTGGAGCAGCCAGTGCCAGGCAGCAGCTGCCAAGGCAAACAGGATCATGGGGTGCATTAAAAGAGGTCTGGATACACATGATGAGAGCATTATACTGCCTCTGTACAAATCCCTAGTTAGACCGCACATGGAGTACTGTGTCCAGTTTTGGGCACCGGTGCTCAGGAAGGATATAATGGAACTAGAGAGAGTACAAAGGAGGGCAACAAAATTAATAAAGGGGATGGGAGAACTACAATACCCAGATAGATTAGCGAAATTAGGATTATTTAGTCTAGAAAAAAGACGACTGAGGGGCGATCTAATAACCATGTATAAGTATATAAGGGGACAATACAAATATCTCGCTGAGGATCTGTTTATACCAAGGAAGGTGACGGGCACAAGGGGGCATTCTTTGCGTCTGGAGGAGAGAAGGTTTTTCCACCAACATAGAAGAGGATTCTTTACTGTTAGGGCAGTGAGAATCTGGAATTGCTTGCCTGAGGAGGTGGTGATGGCGAACTCAGTCGAGGGGTTCAAGAGAGGCCTGGATGTCTTCCTGGAGCAGAACAATATTGTATCATACAATTATTAGGTTCTGTAGAAGGACGTAGATCTGGGGATTTATTATGATGGAATATAGGCTGAACTGGATGGACAAATGTCTTTTTTCGGCCTTACTAACTATGTTACTATGTTACTATGTAAACATGGATAAGACAGGTGACATGAAGTGATAAACAGTTATGTCCATAAATATTGGACCAGTTCTTAGATAAGGAATGTTTTATTGTCCTCTGATTGGGGTCTGGTTCTGTTGTGATGACCCCTCATAGTCTGAGGGGCAAGTTCCTTAGTTGATGTAAAAAGACATAAATCCATGCGACACATTCATTCCTCCACTAAGACTGTCACATTTCTGAGGTGACAGAAAATACCTTTTTGAATCAGGGCTACCATCCAAGAATAATTGAAAACCAGATTACAAGAGCCACCAGAATATCAAGGAATCACCTGCTACATTACAAAGCTAAAGAAGAAAATAACCGGGTACCTCTAGTAGTTACCTACAATCCAAATCTGGAGGTGCTAAGGGGAGCTGCACGGAAATTACAACCTTTACTGCAAAAAGATGCCCGATTACAATCCATTTTTCCAGACCCCCAACTACTGTGTTTTAGGCAGCCCCCAAATCTAAGAAGCATCTTTGTGAAGAGCTCCCTGTCCTCTCCAACAGCTGCAGGTACCTTTCCTTGCAATTAGAAAAAATGTAAAACCTGTCCATTTATAATGACCACGGACAAGATAAAGATCCCCAATTCACATCAGGACTACAAGATACCAGGTACTTTCAGCTGTGTCACTTCTAATGTGGGGTGACTAATTATTTGTACTAAATGTACATGTATGTGGGGGAGACAAGGCAAAAGCTTAGAACAAGAATGAATTCTCACCGCCACACAATAAGAGAAAAATGAATGGATCTACCTGTGGCAATACATTTTTGTCTCCCAAATCATAACATTAAGGACATGAAATTACTTGTGTTAAAAGGTAGCTTCAAATCTAAGAGACAGAAGAGTCTGGTAATATAAGGTGATGATGACCTAAGACACTCTCACTGCAGGAATGAATGTGTCACATGGATTTATGTCGTTTTACATCATCTAAGGAACTTTCCCCTCAGGCTATGAGGGGTCATCACAACAGAACCAGACCCCAATCAGAGGACAATATTCCTTATCTAAGAACTGGTCCAATATTTATGGACATAACGGTTTATCACTCATGGTAATTCTGCTTCATGTCACCTGTCTTATCCATGTTTTTTTTTCTGTGCTATGTTGTGCATAAATATGTGATTCTTCAGAATTTCTTTTAGTTTTTGCCTGATGAAGAGACCTGTGAAGTCTTAAAAGCTTGCAATTTGTTACCATCTTTTCAGTTAGCCATTAAAAGGTATCAACCACTGAGGACTCTCAATTCTAAATATTTTTCTACGAATTTCAAGAAATTTGACTGGACCTCGATGCTCCGCAGATCGATCTGCTTATCTCTACAGTAATCAGTATTAGAGTACAATAAGTATAAAAGCACACAATAAGCCGCAAATTTTGCATTTTTCCATTGCCATATGAAGTCTTGTTGGTCGCATGATGAGTTGGAGTTTTGAATGACAAGCTTAGACTCTACCATATAATACACTGAAACCAGGAAAAAAACTTGAAAAATGTTGCTATAGTTTGGGGGATGTTGTTTTCACTGTGTTCACTGTGAAAATTACCTAGCAACATGATTGGGCAGACCAGTATGATTATGGTGATACCAATGTATAATTTTAGTGACTTAAAATATTTTGAATTTTTGAAAAATAAATTTGTTACTGTATCAATATTCTGAGACATAATTTTTTTTATTTTTCCATTGATGGCGAGGTATAAAGCCTTATGTTACGCATGGTGAGCCATAGATTTTATGGATATTATTGCATGGTACAAATTATGTTTTGATACATTTTTATTGGCATTTTTTCATTTCTTTTTTCTGCTTTATGACATTTACTGTACAGTATTTTATATTTTGATAGCTTGGACTTTTGCAGATAGGGCAATACAAAATATGAAACATGCCAAACGTGAATAGAATGTATTATTGGCACATAAAACATGATATTATGCTGCAGAACAGATGCCACAGCTGGCACCTGCATGCAGAAGGTTTTTTAAAAAAAATATGAACAGATATTCATTATGCAAACTAGGGGGCAGGTAACTCAGGGATCAAGTGGGTGGAATCCATGGCGGGCACCATGTCACGTTTGGAGACCCTCTGATGTTCCTAAACAGTGGAAATCCCCAATTCTAGTTACAACCCTAACACAGCCCTACCCCTGACCTTAATCCCAACCCTAACACTAATCCCAACCCTAACCCCAACTCCAACACCACCCTAACCCCAACACCCCAACTGTAAACCCAGCACAACCATAACCCCAATGCAATCTTAACCCCAACACAACCCTAACCCCAACAAAACACTAACCCCAACACAACCCTAACCCCAGCACCACAACCATATCATAACCACAACACCACAACCGCAACCCAACTGTAACCCCAACACAACCTTAACCTTAGCCCCAACCTTAACTCTAGCTCTAACGCCAACCTTAGCCCCAATCCTAACCCTAGCCCCAACACTAAACTAACCGCATCTCAACCCTAACCCCAACTCAATTCTAACCCCAACACCACAACCGTAACCCAACTTTAACTCCAACACAACTCTAACCCTAGCCCCAACATTAACCATAGCCCCAAATCTAACCCTAGCTCTAACCCCAACCCTAAGCCTAGCCCCAACCCAAGCCCTAGCTCCAAACCTTACCCTAGACCAAACAATAACTCTAGCTCTAACCCCAACCTTAACCCCAACCCTAACATAGACCAAACCCTAACCCTATCTCTAACCCCTACCCTAACTCTAGCCCTAACCCTAACTGCAAAGAAAGGAAAAAAACAAATTTGTTTTATTGTATTATTTTTACCTAACTAAGGGGGTAAAAAAGGGGGGTTTGGTTTACTTTTTTTATTTTGATCACTGTGATAGGGTATATCACAGTGATCAAAATGAACCAATAGGTATTGTTGCCACTTGCTGGCCGGCAGATCTCGGCATGCACCCGCTATTTTCTTCTAGAAAGAAGATACCGAGGGTCGGGGGACAGAGCCGGAGGGTCCATGGATACCAGAGGTACTGGGAGACCCTATTTCTCTCTCCCAATCATGCTAGATCATATAAGTTGATAGAGAAATGACTGGGAAATCGGGCTTTTTTCCATTCCACTAGACTGGGGACGGTAAAAACTGACATGTGTTAGGTGTCGAGTTCCCGCTTCTGCACAGGGGGAATCTCGAACCATCTCCGCTGTGGTCTCCCATTCTTCTCCAGCCGCAGTGGAGTCTGCTCAGCGGAGATGTCGGTCCCAGCGTCTAGATCAGGCTAATACTGGATGACTGGTTACTACTGCCCTGCCAGGCTCTGTTCTTGTAGCCAGCAATGTTCAGCAGTGAGCAGGTCTTTCTGGGACTAAGTCCAGATTTTCCCTTTCTGAGCATGCCCACGGGATGACCTCCCATTGGAGGTCGGGGGTCACATGCTCAGATACTGCAGAAGATCCCATTGGTCCTTTATTGGAAGGTCCTGAAGGTGCTAAACTTCTGTGGCAGCTTCCCATTGGTCCTTTATTGGAAGGTCCTGAACGTGCTGCAGCTATATAAGCTTCGCATGACCGCACGGCCATGCGCTAGTATACAATTGTTAGCGTGTGTGTGTTGATGAGTGCAAGTCGTTCCTTAAAACACCCATCCCTTGTGTATGACTGTTCGTGTAAGGTGTATTGCTGCAATCTAGGGCCCGGCTGAACTCACAGCTTTAACGCACGAAACAGCATCTAACTGCTGTGACCGCCAGTGCAGCGCCGTGCGCTAATAGAGCGCTTACCTTACCCAAGTCTGGGTGGTTTGTGGCAACCGCTAGTGTGGCAAAGCATGCACTTCTGTGCATATTAGTTACTCTGATACCCCAATTGTGGTTTCGATCGCAAGAGGTCTACACTAACTCTAATCCTGTGTCCTGGGATAGAGTTCTGTGGTTCCTTGCTTGCGCTCTCTGTGCGGTACCGCGACCCTGTGACTTAACACGGATCGCTTTCTTCATACAGGGTGAAGTTAACCCATGTGTGTATCCTCATTATACCGCCATATAGGTCGTCATTACTTAGCAGCAGGTTCCATCTCTGCACGGTAGACCCCGGGCTGCGAACGCACCTTGTTGTATCTATTTAATAATTTGGTGCGTTCCACTAGCCCTAACAACATGAATAATGTTCTCCAGTGTCACAGCTACCCCCGGTAGCCTAGACCCTGGAGATTTTCCAACTCTTGGGGGTGCTTTAATCTTATTTCTCAAAGTGGCACTGAGGAATAAGTACCCTTAGCTATTACAGTTAAAAGGCGTATCAGCGGTCATTAAGGGTTAGTAAACCAATCACGTTGTTAAAGAGACAGTGTTCCATTTATACCTCCGTGTGCAGCCAAATGAGCCAATCTAACACACCAACTTGACCATATGCAACTAAACTTTTACTGGTTGTGTCATACTCCAATATCAACAGCGCGCATAGCAGTACCTCAACTGGAAATTACTGATATCTGAGTGGAAGTGAAGGTCTGCAATCATCTGTGCTTATCTCTGATCCAGTCACCTGCTCATCCATCAAGATTCACTCTCATCTCATTATCCATATAACATTTAAAAATTTTGTTTTCAGATAATATTTGGCCCATTCTTGACATTTGCCCTTCTGTGTCTTACTCAGTGATGGTTGGGTTTCAGCCTTCCTTGCCTTGGCCATGTCTACTGGACCTCCAGGGAGGTTGCAGTTCTAGAATATGTCAACAATGCAGGATAATGGCTTCCTGCCCACTTTATGTTTGATTCCTCTCAAATACTTGGCTTATTGACTATTTGCAACAAAACATTTGATGATTGTGTGATCTCTCTGCAATACATGCTGCTCTTTCTGTAAGACTTGTAAGCCCATAATGAGGCTGGGCTTTGCGAGAGACTAAAAAAACAGGAAAAATGGAATCTTCAGTAGAACCCTGACTGCCATGGCACGGCAATCTATTGATTTACCATGATTATGTCAAGGATGCTGATGGGTGCTGTAATGGACACTCTACTGGTGGCCACTTAAGTGGGTTATCTGGGACATTTGTTTTCTTTTTATGTGGCCTATATTTCCTTGCCCCTATTTCTCCTGATATAGTGGTTATTGACTACTCCTGATAGTGATTATCCTACTTTTGTGAAGCCATATTGGCAGAGCACCCTCTTCTCTGTTGATGTTGATAGACGGATAACTCCCAGCTGCCTATCTCACTCGCAGATGTAGAGGGTGTTCCTGTCAGTGTCGTAGGAACAATTTTTCTTCTCTGTGGGTCAGCTTCTTCCAGAGCCTAGCAAATTATTTGCAACATGTTGTATTATCTGTATCCGTGATTGGGTGCATAGTGCAGAATCTACACCATTCCAATTTTTTCGAAAGAAATCGGTACTTTTATGGCTGCTTATAATAATATCCTGGGTTGAGCAGATCCTTACATAGAAATTCTCCCCCTCTCCCACACACAACCAACTTTTTCAGACTTTACATCCATATACAGAAAGAAAATTCCTAAACTTAGGTTATCCAAAGCAATTTACCGTACATTCAGTTTCATGAGCACAATGCATTCTACATTTCCCTCAGGATAATTAATTCTAAATGCTGAAAAAGAAAAACCTATTAAAATATGAAAAAAATTCTTTATCAACACTGAAAATGATTATATTGAATGCCTGAATAGTTTTGGAATATAATAACTGTATTGTTTTCTCAAGAATTTATTTTCCTTATATTTTAGGTACAAATAATTGGTTTAATTATAATTAATTAGTTCAGTTAACTGGAATAATTAATAAAATAATTTGTAGTTTTCCAAATACACTGCATTTCTTTTAAAAAATAGTTAAAGAATAAATCACTATAAAAATTAGAACTCCATCCGAGAATTTTCTAAATGGCCAGGTGAAAGAAAGCAAGATCCCGATACTTTATTCATGTGTGCTAATCAATTTATTAGCAATTGGTTCTATACATTTCTTTTAGTTTGCTAAAATACTACTGTGTGCGTAATTAATTTTATATTTTGAAAGATCTGACCTCTGTGGATATGCCAACATTGAATATATATATATATATATATATATATTTATATTTAGAAATATATATATATAGAGAGAGAGAGAGAGAGAGAGAGAGAGAGAAATGTATATATACAGTACAGACCAAAAGTTTGGACACGACTTCTTATTTAAAGATTTTTCTGTATTTTCATGAAAATTATACATTCACACTGAAGGCATCAAAACTATGAATTAGCACAAGTGGAATTATATACTTATCAAAAAAGTGTGAAACAACTGAAAATATGTCTTATATTATAGGTTCTTCAAAGTAGCCACCTTTTGCTTTGATGATGGGATTCAAGAGGTAGTCACCGGGAATGGTCTTCCAACAATCTTGAAGGAGTTCCCAGAGATGCTTAGCACTTGTTGGCCCTTTTGCCTTCTCTCTGCAGTCCAGCTCACCCCAAACCACCTCGATTAGGTTCAGGTCTGGTGACTGTGGAGGCCAGGTCATCTGGCATAGCACCCCATCACTCTCCGTCTTGGTCAAATAGCCCTTACACAGCCTGGCGGTGTGTTTGAGGTCATTGTCCTGTTGAAAAATAAATGATGGTCCAACTAAACGCAAACCGGATGGAATAGCATGCCGCTGCAAGATTCTGTGGCAGCCATGCTGGTTCAGTATGCTTCAATTTTGAATATATCCCCAACAGTGTCACCAGCAAAGCACCTCTACACCATCACACCTCCTCCATGCTTCACGGTGGGAACCAGGTATGTAGAGTCCATCCGTTCACCTTTTCTGCATTGCACAAAGACACTATGGTTGGAACCAAAGATCTCAAATTTGGACTCATCAGACCAAAGCACAGATTTCCACTGGTCTAATGTCCATTCCTTGTGTTCTTTAGCCCAAACAAGTCTCTTCTGCTTGTTGCCTGTCCTTAGCAGTGGTTTCCTAGCAGCTATTTTACAATGAAGGCCTGCTGCACAAAGTCTCCTCTTAACAGTTGTTGTAGAGATGTGTCTGCTGCTAGAACTCTGTGTGGCATTGACCTGGTCTCTAATCTGAGCTGCTGTTAACCTGCCATTTCTGAGGCTGGTGACTGGGATAAACTTATCCCAGAAGCAGAGGTGACTCTTGGTCTTCCTTTCCTGGGGCGGTCCTCATGTGAGCCAGTTTCTTTGTAGCGCTTGATGGTTTTTGCCACTGCACTTGAGGACACTTTCAAAGTTTGCCCAATTTTTGGGACTGACTGACCTTCATTTCTAAAAGTAATAATGGCCACTCGTTTTTCTTTACTTATCTGCTTTTTTCTTGCCATTATACAAATTCTAACAGTCTATTCAGTAGGACTATCCGCTGTGTAGCCACCAGAATTCTGCACAACACAACTGATGGTCCCATCCCCATTTATAAGGCAAGAAATCCCACTTATTAAACCTGACAGGGCAACCTGTGAAGTGAAAACCATTCCCGGTGACTACCTCTTGAAGATCATCAAGAGAATGCCAAGAGTTTGCAAAGCAGTCATCAAAGCAAAAGGTGGCTACTTTGAAGAACCTATAATAAAAAACATAATTTCAGTTGTTTCACACTTTTTTGTTAAGTATATAATTCCACATGTGTTAATTCATAGTTTTGATGCCTTCATTGTGAATGTACAATTTTCATAGTCATGAAAATACAGAAAAATCTTTAAATGAGAAGGTGTGTCCAAACGTTTGGTCTGTACTGTATATATATACATATGGTAGCGTTTCACCTACTACGTGTCTTGGGGGACACTCGCTTGGCATAGGATTCAGGCACTCAGGCACGATATCTCACAAAAATTAGTCCATATGGTTTATTTATTTGTCATAAGCCTCACCGTAAGCCAGGTTACACATCACCAGCTTACACATAGTCCATTGCTTCAACACGTGTGGCTTTACAAAGCATTCAATAGGTACGCCTTGTCTCTCCTGCTCCACAGGTTGACTCCACGTCAGTCCCAGGTCCTCAACACGGACTGTCCAGGTCGACGGTCTCACAGTGCTTCCAGGACGTCTCCACTGCCAGGAGACTCCAACACTGACTGTCCACTCAGTGCCAAAACCCAACCATTCAGGAATCCTATTCCCCAGGACTTCCAACACAGGCTTCCAGGGCCTTGCACTTGGATCATTCAGATCCACACACAGGAACTTTGTGACCCACACCCTGGTCATATTACATACCTGTAACCACTTGCCTGGGTGGGAGTGTGGGTGTGTGTGGCTAGTTTCACCTGCCCATCTCTCATAACTAGCCCTGCCAATCTCGAATTGGAACTACACATTTACATGTGAGACTACAGGTCACAGACCACAACTTAACTTCAGACTGACAGCGCAGAGTGTCCTCCTCTGCGACACACATACCGGCCATCTACAATTCTGCTGGACTTTGTCTCATCACAATTATGCCTGCAAGTGCATCTTGAAGTGCACACGCAGCGCCCCCTGGGTGTAACATTGGTCACTGCACCACAATATATATATATATATATATATATATATAATATATATATCTATATTATATATATATATATATATATATATATATATATAATATATATATTTATTATTATTATTAATTATTTACTCTTATTTTTTTTTATTCCCATATTGGATTTTAACCCATGTTCTTCTGATTGCAATTTAATTGTATTACAGTATATAGCAAAAATTACAGTCTCTCATGAAGCCCAGTCTATGGCTAGATTTCACAGGAGTACCAACATGGGAACAATGAGGGCCCGCATAAGCCCTCTGACTTCTTCTGGTTGCAGATCAAACCCTGAAATGGTATGATTCAGTGTTTACATGCCTCATAGGGTGCTATCATAGATTGACAGTCGCATTTAAACGGGTTGTCTGGTCTCACGGTGAAAGTCTGCAGTCACTCTGTGGGATTCTCTGGTGTTGCTCCCAAGACCGGTTGGTTAGGTGAATGTAAGTATGCAATTTGCTTTCGTGTGGTCACATGCTGACTAATCATGTTATGTCTCACTCAGTGCAAGTTAATTGAGCAAGTCTGTGCATGTCTAGTTGGAATGCAGCCGACGTATGCAAATTGCATACTTGTGATCATATGACCACCTGGTCTTGGCAGCGGTATCAGAGAAACCCAACAGCATGCAGTCTGTGCTGCAAGGATTTAGATGCCTGCAGTCAAATATAGTGACCTACACAACAAAACCAAATTTTGAGGTTTGACAGCAGCGATTGGAGCTTAGCTCTGAGAACTGCAGGAAAATTTTGGCTATTTAACACACCTGGCAAATAGCATGTATGGTGCAAGCTCAGCTCTCGAGTCCACTCTATACATCCTCACCTCACATCAGCACCCGTTGTGAAGAGGATAAAAGGGAAGAGCCTCTAGACGCAACCTCTGACCATGTAGCCTATTGTGACATCATAAAAAATATTATTTACCTAGAATAATTTCTTATCAGCCAGAAAAGTTTCTCTATAAGAGAAGCTTTGGCCATGTAGATGAGATCTGTCTATGCCATACATGTAAATTACTGTTCTCTTCCTCTGTAAAGAGGCTATTTGCATGTAGTATTTCCCAGGGAACATTACATGGCATATAAGTCTTACTTCACCATCTGTTTTCTCATGACATATTGCACTTTATGATAGTGGTAAAATTTCTGATGAAAAAAATTGTGAAAAAAATGGAAATTTGGTGAATATTTTGAAAATTTCACAATTTTCAAACTGCACTGCAGAGTATCAGATCAATACAATAAAACCCAGACTCATATTAAGATAGTGCGCCAAAAGTGATGCAATTGATTACATATTACTTCAAAAACATTGCATCTCAAAAAGGAGGATAAATGGAGTTTACTTTTTTTTAACATTATGTACAAAAATCTTTATTGACACAATAATGAGCGTACAAAAAGACAGATAAAACCATGTGCTATAAAGGACACCACAAAAACTGGTGGTGTTTAGTACAAAGGATAGCTCAATTCACAGTAGCAACCTTAGTAATGGTAAGATGAGGACTTGCTGGTTGAGCTCAAAGAGTCACATTACAGGAAGCAGGAAGCAGAGTCAACGGACAGCGAAACGCGCGTCGGGTTTGGGTGCTGGCGTTTTAGTGCTGGGTAAGATGATTTTCTGACTGTGTATCATACAAATGAATTTGGGGAACCTTTGATTGTAATGTCAGATTGGTTTTGGACCTTGGGCTCTTGACCACAAACCATGCAACCCTGGGCATTAGTATTAACATAGGAATAGTATAATGACTGATGGCACTTTTTGCTTACAGCAGGGAGCATTGTAATGTGATTCTTTGTGCTCAACCAGCAAGTCCTCATCTTACCATTACTAAGGTTGCTACTGTGAATTGAGCTATACTTTGTACTAAATGCCACCACTTTTTGTGGTGTCCTTTATAGCACATAGTTTTATCTGTCTTTTTGTATGTTCATTATTATGACAATAAAGATTTTTGTACATAATTAAAAAAAAAAATTCCATTTTTGAGAGAGAGTATCAGATCAGTATCTGACCGGCAGGGAAGGATGCATGCTGTCACCTGCAATCAGCAGGCGCTCACAAGCTATTTTCCCTACAGGACCCCGTGACCATGTTGGGGCCAGGGGTTTCCATAGAGACCATCAGGACAATGCAATCTCATCTTGTTCTCCTGATGGAAGAGCGCAGGGGGCCCCCTCCCTGTGCAATACCCCTCTATGTCGCTGTCACTACTGACAGCTGCATCATAAGGGTTACATGCCCGCAAATGGTGCTAGCACCAATTGTGGGCATTGCTGCTCAGCATTTGGCCGCGCGTTCAGTGCACCATACTAGTACTGCTGTTTGCGGGAATGCAATTCTGGCAGAGCAGTACTAGTGTAGCGCATGTCAGGAAGGGGTTAATATATGCATTTGTGCAAAGAAATTGACTGGTTCATATGTTCAGGATTTTGAGCGTCTTTGAATTGCTGCAGGTTTCCGAAGACGCCAAGCAGTTAAAAAGTGACCTGACCATTCTTCAGGTGTTTTAAACTCTGAAGACACTCTACACTTTGAAATAGGAAGGCTCAGAAAAAGACGTCTGGTCATCTTTTTGAGCATTTTACCAGCGTTTTTGCTTGAAAAACTTCTAGCGGTTTCTTCATTGTTGAATCGAGTTAACTCCTTCATAACAGGGCTTATTTCTGTTTAGTTTTTTCCTCCCCTTCTTCCAAGACCCATAACTCTTTATTATTTTTTTTTTGTCCGCAAAGACATATAGGGGATTGTTTTTTGCAGCATGAGTTGTACCATTAATATACCATACATATTAACACATAGTGTACTGGAAAATAGGAAGAAAAATCCAAGTGGGGAGAAATTGTTAAAAAATATTTTTCTGCTTATCAGTACGATTTATCGTTAGTTTAGTGATGAGAGAATATCAGAAGTTTGCAAAAAAATATTTTAGGCTGTGTCACCTTTTCTGACACCCGTAACATTTTGATTTTTTCAGTTGATGATGATGATGGCTTATTTTTTTTCGGAGGCGAAAGGGTGTTTTTATCCATACCATTTTGGGATACACATGACTTTTCGATTGCTTATTACAGCATTTTTTTGTGAAGTTGGAGCGATGAAAAAAAATTTTTTTACTGTTCTTGAATTTTTTTTGCTTATGGTGCAATATATGCTTATACTGTATGTAGTAGAGATCACGGTCTCTTTGAAGCCTGGCCATAGGCAGAGTTTTAAGGGAGCTCCCTAATCCCAAGCACAGAGGTCTTCAATAGATTCCCGCCGGTCATAGCAACTCACGATGTTGTCACAGCTGTGCCAATGGGAGCATGAAAAGATACACCCCCATGCCGGTGCATGTTAAATGCTGTTGTTATTGATTGATAGCGGAATTTAACAGGTTAACAACTGCGAGTGGAGCTCTGGCAGGTCCTAGCTGTAACACACAGCCATGACCTGCCGGATACTGGGCGGTCTCACCCTATGAGCCCATGCCATACATGTGCTCCCGGCATGAAGCTTAAGACACATGTCGTGAAGGGGTTATATTTAAAAACCAACTAAAAAAAGCACCTTTACCAAAGAAGGAACAAAAATGGGAAGAAAAGGTAAAAAAAAGGGTGAACTGTAGATGCAAGAAAGGTTATCAAGCTTGGAGTTATTCAGTTTGGAAAAACGAAGGCTTAAGGGCGAGTACTGAGATCTTTCTAATGATCTTTTTACAGCAAGGCCTGCAACATGGATCAGGGGGAATCCTCTACATCTACAGGAAAGAAGATTGAATCATTATCCCAGTTGGTGATTCTTTACTGTACAAACAGTGAGTTTATAGAACTCTCTGCTGCATTAAGTTGTACTGGTTGATTCGCTTCTAACATTCAAGAAAGGCCTGGATGCCTTTCTTGAAAAACATAAAATCACAGGTTATGGGCACTACAGATGGACAAATTTGTTTGGGTCCCTGCTTACTCTACAAGCTATAGCGCTTACCAAATAAGCTAAAGTGGGAACCCGGATACATGGAACAGCTGTTTGGCTCAGCAGCTGCATGTGTCATGGCTGTGTGACAGTCAACATACATGCATGGAGAGCCCATACCTAATGGGCACTAGAGTCTGTGATAACACGTAGGTTGATACCGGGAACTAATCTGATTGTCGTATGGAGTCGGGAAGGAATTTTTCCCCTAGTATGGGATGATTAAAAATGATCAGCATCTTTCTCTTGTGTTTTGTGCCTCCCTCTAGGTAGGGTATCGGTTGAACTTAATAGAGTTAGGTCTACCGTCAACCTGAAAAACGATCAAACTATGAAATAACGCCATTGGTTAAAGCATCGTATTAGCATTCCGGAAATGACCAAAAATGCCGAAAGGTGAACAAAATTCATTTCCTGAAGCGGCTTCCACTTGAAAAACTTGCCCAGATGAAAAAATACAACGAGTGCACATGCCCTAAGTCATGTAGCAAAAGGGTTGATATTGAATAATAGTCTTGCTTTCTCGAATAGAGAGCACAAGAGACGTCATTCTCCTCCTCTGTTCTCTTTCCCTGATGAATGACCATACTTTGCTTCCTGCAGCCATAACAAACGATCACCAGAGGTGAGAGAGGCTGAGCAACAGTGGTTTCAGAAAGTTTTATCTTTATTATAAGTCTCTCATATTAAATCTGAAGTCACGAAGAAAGTATTTGTAGGTGTAACACTCCGGTCTTGCTTCATTTGTTACACTTTTAACATTGTCATCTTCAATTTACCATCTTCATATGTTTCATTGAAGACTAAATTTACTGTAACATGTACGACAGTATATGGTGCAGGTTTCTAAAGAAAAAAAAATGTTCCAAATGTATTTTTTTCTGTAAAATTCCTTAGTGGCCTCAATATTCCAGCGTCAGACTGATGGATTGGGGAGCAGATTCATCTGGAATTTCAGGTCTGGAATCTGAAAGTTATTAATGTGGCACAGTTACCCCAGGGACCTGAATCATGATACCATGTATTTCTAAATCTCATTGCATAGTCAACTACTCTCCATATTTTCTGCATAATTTCTCCCTAAGAAGAAAATGTTGAGATTTTTCTTACTATTGTTTTATATATTCAAGTTAGGTTATAAAGCTTTTTCCTGATTTCCTATTTTCTTAGCGACCTATGGATGAAATCAGTTAAGTAATGTGAAAAATCTGAATCTAATAAAGACATTCCATACTTTTTTTTTCACACAGATTTATATGTATGCTGTGTGCAGAATAATTAAGTGAGTATTTTGACCATCTCACTATTTTTATGCAGAATTTCCACCTCCGCGCTGTATAAATTTGAATGCTTATTGGATCAAGCAGATCATGTGATGTGTATTTGTGTAATGAGGAGGGTGCTGCCTAAGGATACAACATCCTATATCAGGGTTTCCAGAACTATTACTTTACGTTCCCACGATGAGCTTTTGGTGAGTATTGTATGTTGCAGATTATCTGCATAATTTCTGTATCTAACAAGAAAGATAGGTGTAGAGAGATAGGGAGTCAGCGGATGCTCTAGTCTGCTGGCCCAAGACAAATGGACAGCTTCGTCTTCTTTACGGCGATACCCAGCAGGAAGTGCGGCGGCGTCTAAAAATCACTAAAATTGACAAATCTCCAGGCCCGGATGGGATACACCCTCGAGTACTGCAGGAATTAAGTACAGTCATTGATAGACCATTATTTTTAATCTTTAAAGACTCCATAATAACAGGGTCTGTGCCACAGGACTGGCGTATAGCAAATGTGGTGCCAATATTCAAAAAGGGGACAAAAACTGAACTCGGAAACTATAGGCCAGTAAGCTTAACCTCTACTGTGGGTAAAATCCTGGAGGGCATTCTAAGGGATGCTATACTGGAGTATCTGAAGAGGAATAACCTCATGACCCAGTATCAGCACGGGTTTACTAGGGACCGTTCATGTCAGACTAATCTGATCAGCTTCTATGAAGAGGTAAGTTCCGGACTGGACCAAGGGAACCCAGTGGATGTAGTGTATATGGACTTTTCAAAAGCTTTTGATACGGTGCCACACAAAAGGTTGATACATAAAATGAGAATAATGGGGATAGGGGAAAATATGTGTAAGTGGGTTAAGAGCTGGCTCAGGGATAGGAAACAAAGGGTGGTTATTAATGGAGCACACTCGGACTGGGTAGCGGTTAGCAGTGGGGTACCACAGGGGTCAGTATTGGGCCCTCTTCTTTTTAACATATTTATTAATGACCTTGTAGGGGGCATACAGAGTGGAATTTCAATATTTGCAGATGACACTAAACTCTGCAGGGTAATCAATACAGAGGAGGACAATTTTATATTACAGGATGATTTATGTAAACTAGAAGCTTGGGCTGATAAATGGCAAATGAGCTTTAATGGGGATAAATGTAAGGTCATGCACTTGGGTAGAAGTAATAAGATGTATAACTATGTGCTTAATTCTAAAAATCTGGGCAAAACCGTCAATAAAAAAGACCTGGGTGTATGGGTGGATGACAAACTCATATTCAGTGGCCAGTGTCAGGCAGCTGCTACAAAGGCAAATAAAATAATGGGATGCATTAAAAGAGGCATAGATGCTCATGAGGAGAATATAATTTTACCTCTATACAAGTTACTAGTTCGACCACACTTAGAATACTGTGCACAGTTCTGGTCTCCGGTGTATAAGAAAGACATAACTGAACTAGAGCGGGTGCAGAGAAGAGCGACCAAGGTTATTAGAGGACTGGGGGGTCTGCAATACCAAGATAGGTTATTACACTTGGGGCTATTTAGTTTGGAAAAACGAAGGCTAAGGGGTGATCTTATGTTAATATATAAATATATGAGGGGACAGTACAAAGACCTTTCTGATGATATTTTTAATCATAGACCTGGGACAGGGACAAGGGGGCATCCTCTACATCTGGAGGAAAGAAGGTTTAAGCATAATAACAGACGCGGATTCTTTACTGTAAGAGCAGTGAGACTATGGAACTCTCTGCCGTATGAGGTTGTAATGAGTGATTCATTACTTACATTTAAGAGGGGACTGGATGCCTTTCTTGAAAAGTATAATGTTACAGGGTATATACACTAGATTCCTTGTTAGGGTGTTGATCCAGAGAATTAGTCTGATTGCCGTATGTGGAGTCGGGAAGGAATTTTTTTCCAGTGTGGAGCTTACTCTTTGCCACATGGGTTTTTTTTGCCTTCCTCTGGATCAACATGTTAGGGCATGTTAGGTTAGGCTATGGGTTGAACTAGATGGACTTAAAGTATTCCTTCTACCTTAATAACTATGTTACTATGTTACTATGATAAGCGTGGTGGTTGGTCGCTCCCCCTCGACCAAGGTGTGGGGAGTACCCACTTGGTTTTTACTTATGTTTTATTGCAATTGGTGTGTCAATAAAGTTTTTTCTATTATATAATTATATTGGTTGTGTGCATATCATACGGTGGTTGTTTTTTCTTTTCCCTTATGTAGTTTCTGCCATTGGATATTGCACCTTCATATATTACATATATATTTTGACGGTTGTGCGCCCTGTGTTTCTTTTCAATGGCATTTAGTTAATGTGTACATCTGCTAGATATCTTTCAGCCAATAGCTGGGAGGCATCTAGTGTAAAAAGCACCCGCTCAAATTGGGAGGTGCCTGAGCTACACCTATAGTTACTGTGGTTTACTGTGTGCAACTGTATGCTGCCAGGTCCCCCGTCCCTTGTCTGTTAATGTTTCCTGTATCCTGTGCCAATTAGTCCAGTATAGTAAGTATTTGCTCCTGCATTCACTTTGGTGGTGTCTAAAGTAAAACTGCACCGGTGGTACCTGCACTTTTTAATTAGACTAGTGTGTCTAACCTGTCCCTATGGCCATCCCATCTGCTATCTGGAGACCGCACAGTCTGAACCTGTTCCTTTGGCTGTTCCGTCTGCTATGTGGTGACTGCATAGTCTTAACCTGTCCCAAGTGGCTGTTCTGTCTGCACAGTCAGAACCTGTCCTAGTGGCCAGCCTGCTCTGTCTAGGAATTTAAGCAAAAGGCTTAGACCCTTGGGGTCATCTGCTCATCCTGGGAGCTGCCCTGTAGTGGCACCTGACAGCTACCTGCCACACAAGCCTGACCTCATTATTAGAAGCTCCAGTGAACACCAAATTAGCTGCTTAGTCACGCGTCTCCAGGGTAGGTCCGGTCTGTAGCACAGTGGGTCCACGAACCATGCGTGCCTTCTTCTGGTGTATCAGTTTCCTCAGGCCATGGACCCCTTTGAGCTTGATGGTCCACCGCTGTTGAAAGTGTTTAAATCATTGTTTGGCCAGCATATGCGACAGGAAGAAAAAAAAATCACCCACAGACTCAGGATACCCGATAGGAAGCCTTGACTATTGATGCACCAACCCTAGTCACAGTACCTATGGTGTTGTTTATACAAACCAAAATCTTTGTCTCTAAACTGCAACCTGTCCTGTCTGATCCACCTTGGTACTATGGTGATCCAAAGCAGTGCCATGGGTTCCTGGATCAGTGCATGTGATACTATAAAGTTTTCGATCAGTTGTTTTTCTCCAGTTGGGCCAAGGTGGGATTCCTGATATCCTAACTAGCAGGAGATTCCTTGGCACAGCTAAACTCTCTATGGGAAAAAGGGTCTCCCATCATGTCATACCTGTAGGCCTTCCTGGTGGACTTCCAACGGCGGTAATTATACAATCACACATCTATGCCTCTAAACTGGAACATGTCCTGTCTGATCCATCTCGGTACTATGGGGATCCAAAACAGTGCTGTGGGTTCCTGGACTGAACAGTACCACTGATTCCCAGGTGCCGACCCGTGTCACACTGATGACACAGGGATGCCATCCATGTGTCATCAGTGTGCACATGTGCAGGAGGTTTTGCAGCCCCTGCTGCTACCAGAAACACTGACATCTGAAATAGCCCTTACTGAACTTGGTAATTTACCGAACTTTGGCCTCCTTTTGCGGGAATCCGGACACAAATCTAAATGTGCAACGTTCATGTCAAATTTGAGATTGGTGAACTTTTTCCGAACAAATTCGCTCATCTCTGCTTATGGCTGTGTCATCATGGTGACCAGGCTGAGGACAGATCTTCTGTTCCTAATAGGTCTGGTGAAGAGAACATCAAGGTAGAGACATCTACGAAGTCTCTTCAACCCACTAACCAGTCAGAGGAACTCCAATTAGTCCTTGAATCCTCTGAGGTTGTACCTGATCTCAACAAACTGAGTGAGACTTCCCAAAGCCAAGTTCCTTTTACTAAGCCCGCTTTGTCTTGTTCTGTGGATGGCTTGATGGAGAGAAGCAGAAAAAGGATATCCGGCACTCCTGGTGAGTGATTCTGGTGCCCAGGTAGGGCTCCAGCCCGTATTCCAATAGTAGCAATAAACCTGGCACTCAGGATAGTTTGAAAGTATAACAGTTATATTGGCAATCAATGTTTAGACAGTCATCAGGACTAATTGACGTAGGAGAACTTTCAGAAAAGATAAGAATGCTGACACGACGATCTGAAATGATGCAGAAAGGGCTGAAAGGTGAATATCTAAACAAACTGAAATGTTAAATTGTGGATTGCCAATAAATCTGTTATATGACATGTGTTCAAACTATCCTGAGTGCCAGGTTTATTGCTACTTGATGGAGAGAAGAATCCTAGTCGTGAAGATGGTGAGAGATATCACTTTTCTTCTTGTGGACGGAAGAAGTCATGGTCCTGATAAGAAGTCGAGGGAGTCCATGATGAGGTGTCGACCTCCAACTTCTCTGGAGAGAGTCCTCATGGTCTTGAAGAAGAGGGAGGTACTGTAGTGCTGCTACTGATGCCCCTGTATGGTGTCATCTTCTCTCCATGCAGAGATGTCAGCTTACTCACTGTCCTGGCCCCAGTATGGTCCTCAGTGTATTCCTACACCCTGGTCTGTGTGTGCGCCATAGATCCTAGCAGCGCCCCTATTACGCACATGCACATGCTCCTCTGCTTTTAAAGGGGCAGCGTGCGCACATGGAAAAAAATGCCCCAGCTAAGAAGTATTTGGTTAATGTGTATATCTGCTAGATGTCTCTCAGTCACAAGCCTCCCATTTATTTGTATAAAAGGCACCCTCCCCAACTGGGAGTTGCCTGAGCAACCCCTATAGTTATTGTTAAGTGGTTTGCTGTGTGAAACTGTTGCCAGGTCCCTCCATAGGGTCAGATGCTACTGCCACATGCCTGACCTCACCTCTAGAAGCTCCATTAAACACCAAGGTAGCTTCTTAGTCATGCTCCTCTAGGGTAGGTCCGGCCTGTGGCACAGTAGGTCCATGAAATACTTGTGCCAAATTTAGGCGTAACATTTAGGCCTTTGACTAGTTGATTAGGCGGTTGTTTTCCTCAGACGAGTTTGTTCTCACAACATGTAATCACACCACTCTGGGTGTGATAGCATGATTTTCAAGAACCATCATCATCATCAGCTCTCTGCAAATCTTGCTCATGTGCACAGCTTTTTTCGCCCACGTCATTGTGCGCATGAAGCCTGGTGTACGCTTCCTGGTTTTAGAGGCGCACTTTTTCTATCTTCAGCTATACCCGTGGGCTCCGATCTCATTCTTCCATCTTGTGATCACACCTCCAGACTGATTGTAAGTCAAAGCTAAGGCTATGAGTTCCTCTTTCATGTTATTATAAACTTACACTGAGAAGTGAATTCTGGTCTACCTAACAAACTCTGGAGCAATCTGGCTAGACACAACCAGCAGAACAGAACAAAGGTGGTGCCAAGAACATAAAAAAACAGCAGATGGTAAATGTTTCACTACATGTCGGAAAAATACATTAGCAATACCATTCCTGTGTTGATTTAAAAGGATTCTTTAAGAATCTGTCAAACTCCTTGGATGGAGCTTATGACCATTATAGAAGAAAGGGCTGTTAGGGCTAGCGGAACGCACCAAATAATAAGATAGGTAGAATAAGGTGCGTTTGCAGCCCGGGGTCCACCGTGCAGAGATGGAACCTGCTGCCAAGTAATGACGGACTATATGGCGGTACAATGTGAATACACACGGGTTAACTTCACTCTGTGTGAAGAAAGCGAACCCTGTTAAGTCACAGGGCCGCGGTACCGCACACAAGAGCACAAGCAAGGAGTCTCCGGGCTCAGTCCTAAGACTTGGGATCTGAGTCTGTGTAGACTACTTGCGGTCGACACCGCAACTGGGGTGTCAGCGTAACCTAAATAATACCTAAAGAATGCACGAGAGTGCGTGCGGTGCCGCACTGGCGGACGCCACTAACCACCCAGGCTTGGGTCAGGAAAGCGCTGTGGGAACTCGACACCTAACAAGGGCGGCCATAATACTATATTAGTCAATGAGATTTTTTTTAAATGGCAGAAATGTATTTTTGTACATTGTGACGTTCTTAGCTATTGTTCTCACTTTAACAGATGAAAATAAGCAACCTAAATGTATGTTTATCATTTAGGTACATATTAATTCTGCATACTATTAGTTGCCCAATAATTCT
Organism: Ranitomeya imitator; assembly: GCF_032444005.1. NCBI lineage: Eukaryota > Metazoa > Chordata > Amphibia > Anura > Dendrobatidae > Ranitomeya > Ranitomeya imitator. The sequence goes on along the minus strand of NC_091284.1, from coordinate 48,836,079 downwards.
GCACACAGAGATAATCTCATAAAAAAAAACCCCTCACTTTTACTTTCTTTCATATTCAAGCTTTTACTTCATTAACCATCTGGATTTATTGCCAATACTGGAGTTGTTCCTTAATAAAATTATTTATCAAAAATATAAATTGCCTCATAATTGTGCAGTGTAGACATTATCTATGTTTTCAGATATGCATTTACATTAGCATTCTCGTGTAATTCTCATGTAATTGCTAAAGCTTGTTGCTACTTTTATCAACATGCTATGTAAATCTTTCCTATATGTTACCAACATTTACTGCTAGCAAATCAGTTATCCAAGCAATCTAGTATCGTTGGAAAAAGTAGTCATTTTTATATTTAAGACATTAATACTTGAGTCATGGGCTGAAAAAGGACTTTCCATGTATGACATCCTTAGTGTGCTTGTGGGGTCCATCCCTCTGTACCCTCACTGATTAGCAAATGGATCGGGCATGAGCTTAATGGACATCTATAAACGTCAAGTCACTGTCAATCACATATTGATAGTCTATTATTATAGACCATCTATTGATGATTTTGGTAGTTCAACCTTCAATACCTTCAATAACCAAAAGGAATGGACACAACCTCCTGTATGAAAGATGTACTGTACATACTCCCATTATTAAATGGAACCTTTCATTAAGTTTTCCCTATATATAGTACGACCGGCACCGTGGGGCCTTTTTACAGCTCACTGGAATAAGGTAAAAAAAAGTCCCCAATCCCGTCTGTGGAACCCAAAATAGACCTTTTATTATATTCACAGAAGGCGGTCAGATCTGATGGGTATCTATGGTCTTGGTTGGGTGCCATCTCTCTTCTTTTGATCGGTGTCCTCCTTACGTGCTTCTTGTGGAAGACAAGTCCTACGGTATCCACACAGTGTCTCCATCAAGCTCCTGCACAGGTACACTTCTCTTTTCCTTGCCAAAGGCAGAGCAAAGTACTGTAAAATGCATCCCGTCCACCCTCAAATGTCTATGAAATTACTGGTGGACTATTTGAGAGATGAGGTCCTCTTCAATGAGCAGGTGAAGAGAATGGAGTACATGTGTTCTTGCTCCATGTGGTCTCTACCAAACGCCTGAAACAATAGTTGCCTGTTTAGTGACGATGTCATAGTCCTATCTATTGCATCAGGTAAACTGATAATGTTTTTTGACATAGTAAGGCTAACTCTTCCACCATCTGTACAGACTGCTGACAACATATCCAATAATGGGGAAGGGTTGGGGGTTATTGGCGCACCACTTTGTAACAAGCTTTCGATAATATCTCCAGGTGCCGCTATGTCACATTGCTATAAAAACTGTTGGAGATAAATAGCGCAATAGGGTTTTATCGGAGATTAAGCGATCAATGCAAGATAAAAGCACTCACCAGACGTAGCTTAAGGGCTTGTTTCCATTTGCGAGAAACACGTCCGTGTCTCGCATGTGAAAACCAAGCTCTGGCGCCGGCACTTGGGAGCGGAGCGTGTAGCTCCATGTGTTGCTACGCGGCCGCACGCTCCGCTCTAGAGTGCCAGCGCCACAGCTTGGTTTTCACATGCGAGACATGGACGTGTTTCTCGCAAATGGAAACAAGCCCTAAGACAAGCATTGGAGAGATTCGCTGCTACAGATTCACGAGGGACGGGCCGTTGAGAATACAATGTAGGAGAACGTGGTCAAATTCTGCACTGCTGAATCATGTAGTCAAAATGTATTATTATTATTCAACGCGTTTCTGAGTTTCAACGAACGCCTTCATCAGGAAATACCACATAAGAATCTATTATATTCTGATGTGGTATCTCTTGATGAAGGAGTTCTTTGAAACTCAGAAACGTGTCGAATAAAGACCACTTTTAATAATACCTTTGAACTGCATGAGTCAGCAGGACAGAATTTGACCACGTTCTCCTACATTGTATGTCACATTGCTGGCACATTTTGCCGAATTTGTCATCCTACACAATGACCTATTTTATCTTGCTAGGTAATTTCACTGTTACATTGTTACCTCCAGTGCTTTATGCCATTACTTTTGTGCTGCATATTCAGGCCCTCAATGAGTTTACAGCTTCAATCCATGCAGGAAGCATTTACAAACAAATCTTTACCATCTTTTCATGCCAATTCAATCATTTGACACTTGCGATAACAAATAATTCATTTTCAAAAGCGTCCCTCTCGTCATTTCCACAAGTACAGTATCTGGAATAGCAGTTCTTCAAGCACATATATTATCTCTCGCCTTTGAGCTTCAGCTGTAATTTGCACCGTTCCTGTTTTGCTCTATTTCCTTTTTTTCTCCCCTTTTGAAGCAATTTATGTATTTTCTCTCTGAAAAGATTAATTTCACCTTTCCTATGTGTTTTGAGTCAACTTGTCAGAAGAATGTCACACATTTGATATGACAATCTGCATCGTACTCATATTTAATTAACGTCGCTTTTGCAATTCCTCACCCGTGCTGTTTGGTTCCTTGTTGCTCTATTCAGCAGCTGAGCTCCATTGACAGAATTCATGATGAAACACCACCATATTCAGCTTTTTTTTTTACTTCTTACATATTCCATATTTCTCATTCTGCTCCTCCAGCACTTTGCATCGGTTTTATCTGGAAATGCATTTCTATTGAGTCCATGCTGATTATTGGAGCCCCATATTTAATATTCTTCGGTGAATGTAACATGCGCTTATCATGTGCTTACAGTTCTGTTGAATAGAATTATGGAAATCTTTTAGTTTCTTCATAGTCCTGTTCATAGTCCTAGTCATTTCTAAATCTTTGTGTATAAAATATTTGGCTGACGTATTAAAGTGAACAGAGTGCATATGATAAATAAAAATGAAGATATTTATCATGTGTATTCTCGTTGAAGCGAATTGAATTTAGAAAAGCCCTGAATGTTTATCTACCCTTGCAAATGGCGAATGTTCTAAAGTCTAACTTCCCCTTTTAATGGCCTTCAAATAATTATATTGACTACTTGGGCACCCTTATTTCAGTGGACCTATCAGAGTTGTTTGGCCTGAATGTTGGTTGATTTTTGTCCAGACTGGAGGAGGATCTTAAGTTCTGGAACTGCAGAGAGTTTTCTTGGTTTGGTGAAGTTAACATCCTCAAAATGACAGTATTACCTAGACTTTTATCTCTCCTACAAACTATCCCAATATATATTCCTTCTTCGTTCTGGACCAAGATCTAATGTTAATTTAATAAATTTGTCTGGTCAGCAGGGCGTCCAAGAATTCTTAGTCCTGTTTCGGTGCTTTCAAATGGTTCTGGTGGTATAGGTCTACCTGACTGTTGCAAATACTTCCTCGCATCTGCTCATGCAAGAATTCTAGATCTTCTACATTGTAGAGACTCTAGACTCTAGGTACGTATAGCCCAAGAAACTTGCCCTGTATGAGTGTCTACTCTACCATTGATGTTGCCTTTTTTGGCTTGAAAAAATATCCTAATTCCATTTAGTAAAGACAAATGCTTAAAACAATCCGCATCCCCAGTATAAAAGGAGTTCAAATTGACCTATTGGGACCGTTGTCCCCAATAACAGAATAGACCTATTGGGACCGTTGTCCCCAATAACAGATAACCCCAAATTTCCATCTGGTGTTTTCACCAGCCTTTTTCTGGGTAGTTTCAGGAGAAATCTCTTGCGTGTTTATGATGTTGCCCCGCAAGGAGTATTGCTTCCCCTTTCGGATATTTTGGGTGATCGTCTGACAAAGGCACACTATAGTTTTGAATATACTCAACTTGGACATTTTCTTTCTACGCTTGCCAATCATTAAGACTGGATGCGCCCCCTTTCTTCTTTTGAGGCTCTGTGTGTGGCTCCCACTAACCCTGTATATGCCATCTTAGATATCTACCAGCTTCTAGTGAATATTGATCTGCATATACCTCCTCCTTTTTGTAAGGCATGGGAAAGGGCGTTTCAACAGACTTTCAAAAGAGAGCAATGGCACAAATGTTTCCATCTCTCCCATAAATCTAATATAGTCACTAAAGCTCAGGAAACAAGTTACAAAATATGAGCAAAAAAGAAAAAAGAAAAAAGTGTCCGCACAGTCAGCTCAATAAATCGCCAGCACATACCATCTCACAACTGATATCGCGTTATAATGCCACAGCGGACTCCAGGTGCTCATTCAGATAAACGGTGAGTTCAAGCATATGTGTCAACTTTCAAGAAGAAGAGCACTCATCATCCGCATATTTTCCATTCTTTATTATGACATTAAGTCAATAGCAGGACCATATCGGGAGAACGATGGTTCCAAGAGACGACGGCCGCTTCGTGCTGCCGCGCTTCTGCCCCGCCTGCTCAGGGGCCCCATAGCGGCACAGCAGGGAGATTGATTCTAGCTGCTCTGCCGCAGAAAGTAACTGTAAATGTACAGTATTGTAGCTCCAGGTGGGCCCTCTCAGAGCACCCTCTGCCCCCCCGGTAGCTACGCTACTTGTGTTTGTTTACATTTGCTGTCATGTTTCTTTCTATCATAAAGTCAATAAAATTTTGAACATGAAAAATATGTAAAAAAATATGCTCACCCGTCTCTCACTTATCCCACCATGCAGGCAAGCTCAGGTCTGTTTATCTTCTTTGGTCTGGGTACTGGTGCCACCTCACAGTTATTGAAAGAAATAAGACTAGACAGATCTGTGGCTCTCACCACTGAATGCATAACTGTAATACAGTGCAGAGCATGTCACCATGGAACAGACAGACCAACTGTTGAGGGGAATTTATTAACAGGAGTAAGATTCTCCTCGCAGGGAGTAAACAGGGGTTAATAGAGATAAAGCAAACAGTAAACAGTTAAGTGGAATCGAAACGGTTAACAAATGTTCCAGTCCTGGGCGGTCCTGACTGGAGGGTCCTTATTCCAATGTGGGTACAGTCACCAGCAGCGCTTGAAGATCCTGAAGTCTTTCCTCTGTCTCCTGGGAACTGGAGACTCCGGGGTTAAGTCTTTGCAGTTTTTTCTCTCAGTGAAGCTGGAAGCAGGAAGTAATACAGCCACTCTGCTGCAAGTCTCTCTCTCTGCAGCAGCAATGCTACACACACACTGAGCAGTTTACTTTGTCACACTCAGGGGTCCTGGCTTGTCAGTGCGGTCACTGGGGCTGCGCGCTTAGGTCACTGTAAGGGGATACGTTTTCTCTGATTACGGAGGCTTCCAAGTCCGCACTCTCACATCCAGCCTTCACTACGGCTGGTATCTCAGCCTCAGTGCCCTCACGGGGAGCAATCTCTTTCGGGGAGTGCGGCGCTGCAGCCTGCTCTCTCTCTGGCGTGCTGTCCCCTCTGTCCTGCGGGCTCTGCTCTCCCGCTCTTTTCTGACCACACCCTTCTCTCTTCCTCTCTGCCCCCAGCAGTCACATTATCCCTTCTATCTAGGGCAGAAAGTCTTCCCCCCAACAACCCAGCTGTCTGACTAAGTGGTTCCAGGTAAGGAGCATGGAAAGCAACCTCCTTAAATTCCCCCTCTCTTGAAGCTCGCCATTCAACGGCAAGGACTCTTCGGTAGGGTTGAGCGAAACGGGTCGGCCATTTTCAGAAGTCACCGACTTTTGGCAAAGTCGGGTTTCATGAAACCCGACCCGACCCCTGTGTGGGGTCGGCCATGAGGTCGGCGATCTTCTGAATCTGGTATCGGAATTCCGATACCGAGTTCCGATATGTTTGCAATATCGGAAATAGGTATCGGAATCCATATTTAAGTGTAAAATAAAGAATTAAAATAAAAAATATTGCTATACTCACCCTCTGACTCGCCCTGGTACTAACCGGCAGCCTTCCTTCCTTAGAATCAGCGCGTGAAGGGCCTTAGATGACGTCGCGGCTTGTGATTGGTCACGCGACCGCCCATGTGACCTCTCACGCGACCAATCACAAGCCGCGACGTAACCGAAGGTCCTTCAAGCGCTGATTCTTAGGAATCAGTATATTCCTATTAGGTATATACTCACCCTCGGACGCGCCCTGCTTCTTTCCTGCAGCCTTCCTTCCTAAGAATCAGCGCTTGAAGGACCTTCGGTGACGTCGCGGTTTGTGATTGGTCGCGCGAGCGGTCACATGGGCGGTCGCGTGACCAATCACAAGCCGCGACGTCATCTAAGGCCCTTCACGCGCTGATTCTAAGGAAGGAAGGCTGCCGGTTAGTACCGGGGCGCGTCAGAGGGTGAGTATAGCAATATTTTTTATTTTAATTCTTTATTTTACACTTAAATATGGATCCCAGGGCTTGAAGGAGAGTTTCCTCTTGCACTGCATTGGGTTTCGTGTTTCGGCCGACCCCGAATTTTTTATAGGATCGGCCGATTTCACTCAACCCGACTTTTGAAAAAGTCGGGTTTCGTGAAACCCGACCAGATCCTATAAAAGTAAAAGTCGCTCAACCCTACTCTTCGGGCTTCTCTTGTTCTTTTGAGGGGAGTCAGATACCTGCAATTCTCGCATCTCCTTCTGCCTTTCTTCTTTCACACATATACTGCCAAACTAAATGATCTAGGAATTGTTCATCAGTCAGGTTGAGATATTCTTCCTCTACCTCGTCGGCAGCCATAGAAGAAAATTCCTCAGACAAATTTTGTGTTGTCACATTAGATTTTCTAATGGCATCCACTGTCCTCTTCTTCTTTTTCTTCTTCTTTTTGGCTTTGCCGCTAGCAGATGCTTGCATAGACGATTTGTCCTTTTCCTTGTCGCTATCGGAAACTTTAGGGACTTCTTGCCCAGGCTCCTCAGTCTGGGGGCTTAGTACAGGTAATTCTTCTCCATAGCTCCCCCTCTCTTTGACAGGAGCATTCTTGTTGAAACTAGAATCAGATGGATTAAGACCAAGCAGGCTGGACTCTTCGCCATCTGTGCCGGGCTCTGCTAGCATCACTTCCCAGGGCTTCTCAGCCACACACCCTGTCTCATACAGCTGATCCATTTCCTTTGTCCGATCAGGATCTTGTGAGCTGACAGCCAGCACACTCTTCACCTCAGGGGGCGACATCAGTGGTTCCTCCTTCTCATCAACTAGGGCCTGGAAAACGAGCGTTGCAGGAACACTTGGCACTTTTTCCCCTTCTCCTGGGCATCCAACATTGTGGTACTGTCTTGCTCTAGGTGGGGCTCTTCTCTTCCTGGCGTACCACCCTCTCCAGGGGCGACATTACCTCCAGTTAGCAGGACCCTCAGAGGGGTGAGCGGATCTCTGCCACCGCTCTTCTCAGGCAGGGCAATTTCGGGACATGTGTCCAAACCCTTCTGCACTACCAGCACTCATGTCTGCATCTGTCTGGAGGGCGCTTTAGTTTGTATCGTCGACCTCAGCAGGAGACATCTCTCATCTGCGGTTGCTCTTCACTCCAGGATATGGAGTTACACTCTGGGGCCACCACTGAAACCTTCTTCATGCTACGCACCTCTCAGCTATCTCTTTCTGGCTGCTTCCGCACGTTACCTCCGGGTATGCCGCTGGTCCCCAAAACGGAAGCCAGGGCTTTCCCCAGACTCTCAATCTTTTCCCAGATTCTTCTTATCTTCAACTGTGAATCCCGGGTCCATGTCATCTCCTCTTCATTCTGACTGGGTGCTACGCAATTATAGCATGTTGGCAGTCTTCTTTGCCGAGCGTCACTAGTCTCACTTTGGGGGGCGGTCTCTCTTTCTCGCACTGGAGGGCTGTACTCTGCAGCAGGGGTCTTCTTATATTCAGCCACTTCCTCATGGACCCGCTTAACCTCCTTCTTCAAGTCTTCTACCCATTGAGGGGCTGTTACCTCCCCACTCCATACCTTCCCCACTGGCACTACCACCCCTTGCTCTTGCTCGCTCGTGCGTGCCTCACTCCTGCCCTCAGAGAAGGTCATATCTGGCTTTACGCGCATGTGCTCTCGCAGGGCCTGATTCATCAACACATCTCGCAAGCCTGTCACCAGTTGATCTCGCAGCACAACATCAACTGACCCCACACCTACACTGTCCTTCCTTTTAAAGGCAGTATGAAGCTCCTGCAGGGCATTCATATATTGCATCACGGTCTCCCCCTCTCTTTGTACCCGGCGGAACAGTTGCATGCACAGCTCCCCTACGTCAGTGGGGTCCCCATGCGTCTCCTCAAGTATACGTAATACTTTGTCCAAGGTATCTCTTGCCTGGGGGGTTTGAGCATAACAGAGTATAGTGCATCCCCCTCTAGAGCCATCGCAGCTATTTCCGCCTGCAGAGCCGGCGTCATAGGATGCATCCGCATTATCCCTCGGATGCGCTCCATCCAACTCCACAACATGACATCGATCCCCGAGAATTTTGGCAGGTTAACCAACATGGCTCCCAGGGAGATGCTAGACAAGGGGCCTCCCCCAACTGCTTGGTCTACCCTTTCCGCGCTACCGTGTGATATCCTGCTGACTACACCAAGTGTAATAGAGTGCAGGGTTGAGTATGTCACCACGGAACAGACAGACCAACTGTTGAGGGGAATTTATTAACAGGAGTAAGATTCTTCTCGCAGGGAGTAAACAGGGGGTTAATAGAGATAAAGCAAACAGTAAACAGTTAAGCGGAATCGAAACAGTTAATGAATGTTCTTGTAACTTATCAGTCCAGGGCGGTCCTGACTGGAGGGTTCTTATTCCAACGTGAGTACAGTCACCAGCAGCGCTTGAAGATCTTGAAGTCTCTCCTCTGTCTCCTGGGAAATGGAGACTCTGGGGTTAAGTCTTTGCAGTCTTTTCTCCCAGTGAAGCTGGAAACAGGAAGTAACACAGCCACTCTGCTGCGAGTCTCTGTATATTAGGCTGGCAGTCTCTCTCTCTGCAGCAGCAATGCTACACACACACTGAGCAGTTTACTCTGCCCCACTCAAGGGTCCTGGCTTGTCAGTGCGGTCACCGGGGCTGTGCGCTCAGGTCACTGTAAGAGGATACGTCTTCTCTGATTATGGAGGCTTCCAAGTCCACACTTTCACATCCAGCCTTCACTATGGCTGGTATCTCAGCCTCAGTGCCCTCATGGGGAGCAATCTCTTTTGGGGAGTGCAGTGCTGCAGCCTGCTCTCTCTCTCTGGCACGCTGTCCCCTCTGTCCCGCATGCTCTGCTCTCCGGCTAGTTTCTGACCACACCCCTCTCTCTTCCTCTCTGCCCCCAGCAGTCACATGGTCCCTTCTGTCCAGGGCAGAAAGTCTTCCCCCCAACAACCTAGCTGTCTGATTAAGTGGTTCCAGGTAAGGAGCAGGGAAAGTAACCTCCTTACATAACCAGCCATGGTCGTGTGTAATAATGGCAGTAACCTGGTGGTGCTTGTGAAGCTTGGCAAGCTCACACACGTACCATGCTTGGCCGATGCTCTTAACTTGGTAGTGCAGCAGTTTCTGAAAACCTACCCATATTTGCCAGAGCTTCTGGTCAAGGTACGCAGAATCAGTGGCCATTTCCACAAGTCATCTACAGCTGTAACCATGCTGGCAGAGCTACAGCAGCACATGCAAGTGCCAGATCACCGACTGATGTGCAAAGTCATCACGAGCTGAAACTCCACACTGCACATGTTGGCAAGACTTTGTGAGCAGCAGAGGCCAGTTGTAGAATACCAGCTCCAACATGCCTGTCGGAATACTAGTCAGGCTCCACACATAACTGAATCATGGACATGAATGTCTGACATTTGTGTAGTTCTCCAAGACTTTGAGGACTTTACAAAGATGGCGAGCGGCGATGACGCAATCATCAGCATAAAGATCCCACTTTTCTGCCTACTTAAATAGTGGCTGCTAACAACTAAACATGAAGCTTTGCATGCAGACCAGGTGGAGATGTGTTATGATCTGGTGGCCTTGGAGCAGCATGAGACGTACTCTGGAGAAGGTGGCACCTGTACTGACCGCAAACCCTGAACTAGCAGCGCAACTAGAAGCAGCCGTGGGGGGTACCTAACGTTCCCTAGACCCCTCGACACAGCCTAAGAATTAACTACCCTGTTATGAACTGGTGGTTTAGGAGCAACATGGGACGAGCTCTGAAGGAGGTGGTACCTGTACTGACCGCAGTCCCTAAGCTCAACACAACACTAGAAGTAGCCGTGGGATGCTCCTGTCACTCCCTAGGCACCTCGTCACAGCCTGAGAACTAACTACCCCTAAAGATAGAAACAGGAAAACTATCTTGCCTCAGAGAAAATCCCCAAAGGATAGATAGCCCCCCACAAGTAATTACTGTGAGTGGAGAGGGAAAAGACATACACAGAATGAAACCAGGATGTAGCACAGGAGGCCAGTCTAGCTAGATAGATAAGACAGGATAGAATACTGTGCGGTCAGTATTAAAAACTACAAAAATCCACACAGAGTTTACAAAAATCTCCACACCTGACTAAAGGTGTGGAGGGTAAATCTGCTTCCCAGAGCTTCCAGCTTAAAAGAATTAATCCATATTAACAAGCTGGACAAAACATAGAATGCACAGAACGAATAAGTCCACAACATGTGGACAGAAAAGAGCAAAGCAAGGACTTAACTTTGCTGAACTGGTCAGGATATCAGGGAAATCCAAGAGAGATGTGAATCCAACCAGGAACCATTGACAAGTGGCACTGCTGAAGGGAAGAGCCAGGCATAAATAGCCGAGCAGAAAGACAATCAGTGGAAGCAGCTGCAGACTGCTAAATCCAAGGAGCAGCCATACCACATAAAACCACTGGAGGGAGCTCAAGAGCGGAATTCACAACAGTACCCCCCCTTGAGGAGGGGTCACCGGACCCTCACCAGAGCCCCCAGTGTTGTGAATTCTGTGGCAGAGCTCCCTCCTGTGGTCACAAGTGGTACTTCGGCTGATTCTCTCTGTGAGCTTCTGTTGGTGGAGGGAAGTGGTACTGCGGCTTCTGAGTTTCCTCCCTCAGGTGATCTGGTGAGGTCGTTGGGTGCTTCTCTACTTAACTCCACCTAGTGCTTTGATCCTGGCTTCCTGTCAATGTTCCAGTGTTGGACTTGCTTTTCCCTGGATCATTCCTGTGGCCTGCTGCTCTGCATAGCTAAGTTCTTCTTTGCTATTTGTTTGCTATTTTTTCTGTCCAGCTTGTCTAATTTTTTGCTGGAAGCTCTGGGACGCAAAGGGTGTACCTCCGTGCCGTTAGTTCGGTACGGAGGGTCTTTTTGCCCCCTTTGCGTGGTTTTCTTTAGGGTTTTGTGTAGACCGCAAAGTTACCTTTTCTATCCTCGCTCTGTTAAGAAAGTCGGGCCTCACTTTGCTGAATCTTTTTCATCTCTACGTTTGTCTTTTCATCTTAACTCACAGTCATTATATGTGGGGGGCTGCCTTTTCCTTTGGGGTATTTCTCTGAGGCAAGGTAGGCTTATTTTCTATCTTCAGGCTAGTTAGTTTCTCAGGCTGTGCCGAGTTGCATAGGCAGAGTTAGGCGCAATCCACGGCTGCCTCTAGTGTTGTTTGGAGAGGATTAGGGATTGCGGTCTGCAGAGTTCCCACGTCTCAGAGCTCGTTCTATGATTTTGGGTTATTGTCAGATCACTGTATGTGCTCTGACCGCTATGTCCATTGTGGTACTGAATTGCCTTTCATAACACCCCAGGCCGATCAGGACGAGCCAAGTGAAAAGCACGAACCAAATCGGCGGCATGGACATCGGAGGCAACAACCCCCCCAAGAATAATCCTCCTGGCCATAACCCTTCCACTTGACAAGATACTGAAGCCTCCGCCTCGAAAAACGAGAATCCAAAATTTTCTCAACCTCATATTCCAACTCTCCCTCAACCAACACCGGGGCAGGAGGATCAACCGAGGGAACAACAGGCACCACATATCTCCGCAACAAAGATCTATGGAAAACATTATGAATGGCAAAAGAGGCTGGAAGAGCCAAACGAAAAGACACAGGATTAATAATTTCAGAAATCTTATAAGGACCAATAAACCGAGGCTTAAACTTAGGGGAAGAAACCTTCATAGGAACATGACGAGAAGACAACCAAACCAAATACCCCACACGAAGCCGAGGATTAACACACCGATGGCGGTTAGCAAAACGTTGAGCCTTTTCCTGAGACAACGTCAAATTGTCAACCACATGAGTCCAAATCTGCTGCAGCCTGTCCACCACGGAATCCACACCAGGAAGGTCAGAAGGCTCAACCTGCCCAGAAGAAAAACGAGGATGAAAACTATAATTACAAAAGAAAGGTGAAACCAAAGTAGCCGAACTAGCCCTATTATTAAGGGCAAACTCGGCCAATGGCAAGAAAGCCACCCAATCATCCTGATCAGCAGACACAAAGCATCTCAAATAGGTTTCCAAGGTCTGATTAGTTCGCTCAGTTTGGCCATTAGTCTGAGGATGAAACGCCGAAGGAAAAGACAAATCAATGCCCATCCTAGCACAAAAGGCCTGCCAAAACCTAGAGACAAACTGAGAACCTCTGTCAGACACAATATTCTCCGGAATGCCATGCAAACGAACCACATGCTGAAAAAACAACGGAACCAAATCAGAAGAGGAAGGCAATTTAGGCAAAGGTACCAAATGAACCATCTTAGAGAACCGGTCACAAACCACCCAGATAACCGACATCCTCTGGGAAACCGGAAGATCTGAAATAAAATCCATAGAAATATGCGTCCAAGGTCTCTCAGGGACTGGCAAAGGCAAAAGCAACCCACTAGCGCGGGAACAGCAAGGCTTAGCCCGCGCGCAAGTCCCACAGGACTGCACAAAAGCACGCACATCGCGCGACAAGGAAGGCCACCAAAAGGACCTAGCAACCAAATCTCTGGTACCAAAAATCCCAGGATGACCAGCCAACACTGAACAATGAACCTCAGAAATTACCTTACTTGTCCATCTATCAGGAACAAACTGCTTCCCCACTGGACAACAGTCAGGCTTATCAGCCTGAAATTTCCGAAGCACCTGCCGCAAATCAGGGGAGATGGCAGAAAGAATCACCCCTTCCTTAAGAATGCCAACCGGCTCAGGGACTCCAGGAGAATCAGGCAAAAACTCCTAGAGAGGGCATCAGCCTTAACATTCTTAGATCCCGGAAGATACGAGACCACAAAATCAAAATGGGAGAAAAACAGGGACCATCGAGCCTGTCTACGATTCAGCCGCTTGGCCGACTCGAGGTAAATCAGATTCTTATGATCAGTCAAGACCACAACGCGGTGCTTAGCTCCCTCAAGCCAATGTCGCCACTCCTCAAACGCCCACTTCATAGTCAACAACTCCCGATTGCCGACATCATAATTGCGTTCCGCAGGCGAAAACTTTCTGGAAAAAAAAGCACACGGTTTCATCAAAGAACCATCAGAATCCCTCTGAGACAAAACGGCCCCTGCCCCAATCTCAGAAGCGTCAACCTCAACCTGAAAAGGAAGAGAAACACCCGGCTGATGCAATACAGGGGCAGAAGTAAATCGGCGTTTAAGCTCCCGAAAGGCCTCAACAGCCGCAGAGGACCAATTCGCCACATCAGCATCTTTCTTAGTCAAATCAGTAAGGGGCTTAACCACACTGGAAAAGTTGGCAATGAAACGGCGATAGAAATTAGCAAAGCCCAAAAATTTTTGAAGGCTCTTCACAGATGTGGGTTGAATCCAGTCATGAATAGCTTGGACCTTAACAGGATCCATTTCCATAGACGAGGGAGGAAAAATAAAACCCAAAAAAGAGACCTTCTGAACTCCGAATAGGCACTTAGACCCCTTCACAAATAAAGCATTATCACGAAGGATTTGGAATACCATCCTGACCTGCTTCACATGAGACTCCCAATCATCGGAAAAAATCAAAATATCATCCAAATATACAACCATGAATTTATCAAGATAATTGCGGAAAATATCATGCATAAAAGATTGGAACACAGATGGAGCATTAGAGAGCCCGAATGGCATCACAAGGTATTCAAAATGGCCTTCGGGTGTATTAAATGCAGTTTTCCATTCGTCACCCTGTTTAATACGAACAAGATTATATGCCCCTCGGAGGTCAATCTTAGTAAACCAACCAGCCCCCTTAATTTGAGCAAACAAATCAGAAAGCAAAGGCAAGGGGTATTGGAATTTGACCGTGATCTTATTAAGAAGACGATAATCTATACAGGGTCTCAAGGAGCCACCCTTCTTAGCAACAAAAAAGAAACCCGCTCCCAATGGTGACGAAGACGGCCGAATATGTCCCTTCTCCAAAGATTCCGTAACATAACTCCGCATGGCGGCATGCTCTGGCACAGACAGATTGAAAAGTCGGCCCTTAGGGAACTTACAACCTGGAATCAAGTTAATAGCACAATCACAGTCCCTATGTGGAGGAAGGGAACTGGACTTGGGCTCATCAAATACATCCTGGAAATCCGACAAAAACTCAGGGACCTCAGAAGAGGGGGAAGAGGAAATTGACATCAAAGGAACGTCACTATGTACCCCTTGACAACCCCAACTAGTCACAGACATAGATTTCCAATCCAGCACCGGATTATGTTCCTGTAACCATAGAAAACCCAGTACAACAACATCATGCAGGTTATGCAACACCAGAAAACGGCAATCTTCCTGATGTGCTGGAGCCATGTACATGGTCATCTGCGTCCAGTACTGAGGTTTATCCTTGGCCAATGGTGTAGCATCAATGCCTCTCAAAGGAATAGGGCTCTGTAAAGGCTGCAAGGAAAAACCACAGCGCCTGGCGAATTCTAAGTCCATTAGGTTCAGGGCAGCGCACGAATCCACAAACACCATGACAGAAAAGGACGACAATGAGCAAATCAGGGTCACAGATAAAAGAAATTTAGGCTGTACAGTACTGATGGTAACAGACCTAGCGACCCTCCTAGTACGCTTAGGGCAATCAGAAATAACATGAGCAGAATCACCACAGTAAAAACACAGCCTATTCTGACGTCTGAATTCCTGCCGTTCTGTTCTAGTCAAAATCCTATCACATTGCATAGGCTCAGGACTCTGCCCAGAGGACACTGCCATATGGTGCACAGCTTTGCGCTCGCGCAGACGCCGATCAATCTGAATGGCTAGAGACATAGATTCGCTCAAACCAGCAGGTGTAGAGAAGCCCACCATAACATCTTTAAGGGCTTCAGAAAGACCTTTTCTGAAAATAGCAGCCAGAGCATCCTCATTCCATTTAGTGAGCACAGACCATTTCCTAAATTTCTGGCAGTATAATTCTGCCACTTCCTGACCTTGACACAGGGCCAACAGGGTTTTTTCTGCATGATCCACAGAATTAGGTTCGTCATACAATAATCCGAGCACTTGAAAAAATGCGTCTACATTCAGCAATGCCGGATCCCCTGATTCAAGGGAGAATGCCGAGTCCTGAGGGTCACCACACAGCAAGGATATGATGATTTTAACTTGCTGAATAGGATCACCAGAAGAACGGGGTTTCAAAGCAAAAAACAATTTGCAGTTATTTTTAAAGTTCAAAAACTTGGATCTGTCCCCAAAAAACAAATCAGGAGTAGGAATTTTAGGCTCCAAAGCCGGAGTCTGGAAAACATAATCTTGAATACTCTGTACTCTTGCAGCAAGTTGATCCACACGAGAAAACAAACCCTGAACATCCATGCCAGAGCATAAATCCTGAACCACCCAGAGATCAAGAGGAAAAAAAAGACAAAACAGTGCACAGAAAAAAATATGGCTCAGAATTTTTTTTGTCCTTCTTTTGAGATGCATTTAATTCATTTTTGGCCACTTGTACTGTTATGAACTGGTGGTTTAGGAGCAACATGGGACGAGCTCTGAAGGAGGTGGTACCTGTACTGACCGCAGTCCCTAAGCTCAACACAACACTAGAAGTAGCCGTGGGATGCTCCTGTCCTTCCCTAGGCACCTCGTCACAGCCTGAGAACTAACTACCCCTAAAGATAGAAACAGGAAAACTATCTTGCCTCAGAGAAAATCCCCAAAGGATAGATAGCCCCCACAAGTAATTATTGTGAGTGGAGAGGGAAAAGACATACACAGAATGAAACCAGGATGTAGCACAGGAGGCCAGTCTAGCTAGATAGATAAGACAGGATAGAATACTGTGCGGTCAGTATTAAAAACTACAAAAATCCACACAGAGTTTACAAAAATCTCCACACCTGACTAAAGGTGTGGAGGGTAAATCTGCTTTCCAGAGCTTCCAGCTTAACAGAATTAATCCATACTAACAAGCTGGACAAAACATAGAATGCACAGAACGAATAAGTCCACAACATGTGGACAGAAAAGAGCAAAGCAAGGACTTAACTTTGCTGAACTGGTCAGGATATCAGGGAAATCCAAGAGAGATGTGAATCCAACCAGGAACCATTGACAAGTGGCACTGCTGAAGGGAAGAGCCAGGCATAAACAGCCGAGCAGAAATGTGGCTAAAGAAAGAAGTAAGACAGGCAATTAACAGTAAAAAGAAAGCATTTGCACTACTAAAGCAGGATGGCACCATTGAAGCTCTAAAAAACTATAGGGAGAAAAATACTTTATCTAAAAAACTAATTAAAGCTGCCAAAAAGGAAACAGAGAAGCACATTGCTAAGGAGAGTAAAACTAATCCCAAACTGTTCTTCAACTATATCAATAGTAAAAGAATAAAAACTGAAAATGTAGGCCCTTTAAAAAATAGTGAGGAAAGAATGGTTGTAGATGACGAGGAAAAAGCTAACATATTAAACACCTTCTTCTCCACGGTATTCACGGTGGAAAATGAAATGCTAGGTGAAATCCCAAGAAACAATGAAAACCCTATATTAATTGTCACCAATCTAACCCAAGAAGAGGTGCGAAACCGGCTAAATAAGATCAAAATAGATAAATCTCCGGGTCCGGATGGCATACACCCACGAGTACTAAGAGAACTAAGTAATGTAATAGATAAACCTTATTTTTAGGGACTCTATAGCGACAGGGTCTGTTCCGCAGGACTGGCGCATAGCAAATGTGGTGCCAATATTCAAAAAGGGCTCTAAAAGTGAACCTGGAAATTATAAGCCAGTAAGTCTAACCTCTATTGTTGGTAAAATATTTGAAGGGTTTCTGAGGGATGTTATTCTGGATTATCTCAATGAGAATAACTGTTTAACTCCATATCAGCATGGGTTTATGAGAAATCGCTCCTGTCAAACCAATCTAATCAGTTTTTATGAAGAGGTAAGCTATAGGCTGGACCACGGTGAGTCATTGGACGTGGTATGTCTCGATTTTTCCAAAGCGTTTGATACTGTGCCGCACAAGAGGTTAGTAGACAAAATGAGAATGCTTGGTCTGGGGGAAAATGTGTGTAAATGGGTTAGTAACTGGCTTAGTGATAGAAAGCAGAGGGTGGTTATAAATGGTATAGTCTCTAACTGGGTCGCTGTGACCAGTGGGGTACCACAGGGGTCAGTATTGGGACCTGTTCTCTTCAACATATTCATTAATGATCTCGTAGAAGGTTTACACAGTAAAATATCGATATTTGCAGATGATACAAAACTATGTAAAGCAGTTAATACAAGAGAAGATAGTATTCTGCTACAGATGGATCTGGATAAGTTGGAAACTTGGGCTGAAAGGTGGCAGATGAGGTTTAACAATGATAAATGTAAGGTTATACTCATGGGAAGAAGGAATCAATATCACCATTACACACTGAATGGGAAACCACTGGGTAAATCTGACAGGGAGAAGGACTTGGGGATCCTAGTTAATGATAAACTTACCTGGAGCAGCCAGTGCCAGGCAGCAGCTGCCAAGGCAAACAGGATCATGGGGTGCATTAAAAGAGGTCTGGATACACATGATGAGAGCATTATACTGCCTCTGTACAAATCCCTAGTTAGACCGCACATGGAGTACTGTGTCCAGTTTTGGGCACCGGTGCTCAGGAAGGATATAATGGAACTAGAGAGAGTACAAAGGAGGGCAACAAAATTAATAAAGGGGATGGGAGAACTACAATACCCAGATAGATTAGCGAAATTAGGATTATTTCGTCTAGAAAAAAGACGACTGAGGGGCGATCTAATAACCATGTATAAGTATATAAGGGGACAATACAAATATCTCGCTGAGGATCTGTTTATACCAAGGAAGGTGACGGCACAAGGGGGCATTCTTTGCGTCTGGAGGAGAGAAGGTTTTTCCACCAACATAGAAGAGGATTCTTTACTGTTAGGGCAGTGAGAATCTGGAATTGCTTGCCTGAGGAGGTGGTGATGGCGAACTCAGTCGAGGGGTTCAAGAGAGGCCTGGATGTCTTCCTGGAGCAGAACAATATTGTATCATACAATTATTAGGTTCTGTAGAAGGACGTAGATCTGGGGATTTATTATGATGGAATATAGGCTGAAGTGGATGGACAAATGTCTTTTTTCAGCCTTACTAACTATGTTACTATGTTACTATGTTACTATGTAAAGACAATCAGTGGAAGCAGCTGCAGACTGCTAAATCCAAGGAGCAGCCATACCACTTAAAACCACCGGAGGGAGCCCAAGAGCAGAACTCACAAAAGTGCCACTTACAACCACCGGAGGGA
This sequence comes from Ranitomeya imitator, assembly GCF_032444005.1. Lineage (NCBI taxonomy): Eukaryota > Metazoa > Chordata > Amphibia > Anura > Dendrobatidae > Ranitomeya > Ranitomeya imitator. The sequence goes on along the minus strand of NC_091284.1, from coordinate 48,817,527 downwards.
GCCCAAGAGCGGAATTCACAACACTACCCCTAAAGACAGAAACAGGAAACCTATCTTGCCTCAGAGAAAATCCCCAAAGGATAGACAGCCCCCCACAAATATTGACTGTGAGAGGAGAGGGAAATAACATACGCAGACATGATATCAGGATTTAGCATAGGAGGCCACACTAGCTAAAAAGAAAGGATAGAACAGAGTACTATGCGGTCAGTATAAAAACACTAGAAAATATCCACCACAGAAAATACAAAACACCACATCTGACTAAATTTATGGAGGGTATATCTGCATCTCCAGAGACACAGCTAGGCTGCAAAAAATCCTTCACAACAAAGCTGGACAAGACAAAACATGAAAAATGCACAGAACTATAAGGTCCACAGCATGTGGACAGCAAAAACAAAGCCAGGACTTATCTTTGAAGAAAAGCACAGCGAACAGGAGACCAGAAGGGATGTGAATCCTCCAAAACAATGGACAACTGGCACTGACTAAAGGATAAAGCAAGGCTATATAGCCCAGCCCAAATTGCAAGAAATAGATACACCTGATAAATGCTGCGATCCAACTACCGCAGCACTACCACTCATAACCACCGGAGGGAGCCCAAAAGCAGAATTCACAACAGTACCCCTTCCTTGAGGAGGGGTCACCGAACCCTCACCAGAGCCCCCAGGCCGATCAGGACGAGCCAAATGAAAGGCACGAACCAAATCGTCAGCATGAACATCGGAGGCAACAACCCAAGAATTATCCTCCTGGCCATAACCCTTCCATTTAACCAGATACTGAAGCCTCCGCCTCAAAAAACGAGAATCCAAAATCTTCTCAACTACATACTCCAACTTCCCATCAATCAACACCAGGGCTGGAGGATCAACAGAGGGAACAACGGGCACTACATACTTCCGCAACAAAGATCTATGGAACACATTATGGATGGAAAAAAAGGCTGGAAGGGCCAAACGAAAAGACACTGGATTGATAATCTCAGAAATCCTATAAGGACCAATAAACCGAGGCTTGAACTTAGGGGAAGAAATCTTCATAGGAACATGACGGGAAGACAACCAGACCAAATCCCCAACCCGAAGCCGGGAACCAACACACCGACGACGGTTAGCAAAACGTTGAGCCTCCTCCTGAGACAACACCAAATTGTCCACCACATGAGCCCAAATCTGCTGCAGCCTGTCAGCACCACACCAGGACAATCAGAAGGCTCAACCTGCCCTGAAAAAAAACGAGGATGAAAACCAAAATTACAAAAAAAAGGCGAAACCAAGGTAGCAGAACTAGCCCGATTATTAAGGGCAAACTCGGCCAATGGCAAGAGAGCCACCCAATCATCCTGATCAGCAGACACAAAGCATCTCAAATAAGTTTCCAAAGTCTGATTAGTTCGCTCGGTCTGGCCATTTGTCTGAGGATGAAATACGGAATAAAAAGACAAATCAATGCCCAGCCTAGCACAAAAGGCCCGCCAAAACCTAGAAACAAACTGGGAACCTCTATCGGACTGCACAAAAGAACGCACATCCCGCGACAAAGAAGGCCACCAAAAGGACCTACCAACCAAATCTCTGGTACCAAAAATGCCAGGATGGCCAGCCAACACAGAACAATGAACCTCAGAAATCACTTTACTAGTCCATCTATCAGGAACAAACAGTTTCCCCACTGGACAGCGGTCAGGCTTATCAGCCTGAAAATCCTGAAGAACCCTTCGTAAATCAGGGGAGATGGCAGAAAGAATCACCCCTTCCTTCAGAATGCCGACCGGCTCAAGAACCCCAGGGGAATCAGGAAAAAAACTCCTAGAGAGGGCATCCGCCTTAACATTCTTAGTACCAGGAATGTACGAGACCACAAAATCAAAACGGGAGAAAAACAGGGACCATCGAGCCTGTGTAGGATTCAGCCGTTTGGCAGACTCAAGGTAAATCAGATTCTTATGATCGGTCAGGACCACAATACGGTGCTTGGCCCCCTCAAGCCAATGTCGCCACTCCTCAAATGCCCACTTCATAGCCAACAACTCACGATTGCCGACATCATAATTGCGTTCCGTAGACGAAAACTTCCGAGAAAAGAAGGCACACGGTTTCATCAAAGAACCATCAGAATTCCTCTGAGACAAAATGGCCCCTGCCCCATTCTCAGACGCGTCAACCTCAACCTGAAATGGAAGAGAAACATCCAGCTGACGCAACACAGGGGCAGGAGTAAATCGGCGTTTAAGCTCCTGAAAGGCAGAAACAGCCGCAGAGGACCAATTCGTCACATCAGCGCCTTTCTTCGTCAAATCGGTCAGAGGTTTAACCACACTGGAGAAGTTGGCAATGAAACGACGATAAAAATTAGCAAAGCCCAAGAATTTCTGAAGGCTCTTCACAGATGTGGGCTGAATCCAATCATGATTGGCCTGAACCTTAACCGGATCCATTTCTATAGATGCGGGAGAAAAAATG